>NC_091284.1:134543338-134858963 GCF_032444005.1 Ranitomeya imitator
GTAAATTTAGGTCAATAAATTCTGTGTTTATTTGTGATAAAAACGGAAATTTGGCGAAAATTTTGAAAATTTCGCAATTTTCACATTTTGAATTTTTATTCTGTTAAACCAGAGAGTTATGTGACACAAAGTAGTTAATAAATAACATTTCCCACACGTCTACTTTACATCAGCACAATTTTGGAAACAACATTTTTTTTTTTGCTAGGAAGTTATAAGGGTTAAAATTTGACCAGCGATTTCTCATTTTTACAACGAAATTTACAAAACCATTTTTTTTAGGGACCACCTCACATTTGAAGTCAGTTTGAGGGCTCTATATGGCTGAAAATACCCAAAAGTGACACCATTCTAAAAACGGCACCCCTCAAGGTACTCAAAACCACATTCAAGAAGTTTATTAACCCTTCAGGTGCTTCACAGCAGCAGAAGCAACATGGAAGGAAAAAATGAACATTTAACTTTTTAGTCACAAAAATGATATTTTAGTAACAATTTTTTTATTTTCCCAATGGTGAAAGGAGAAACTGAACCACGAAAGTTGTTGTCCAATTTGTCCTGAGTACGCTGATACCTCATATGTGGGGGTAAACCACTGTTTGGGCGCACGGCAGGGCTTGGAAGGGAAGGAGCGCCATTTGACTTTTTCAATGAAAAATTGGCTTCAATCTTTAGCGGACACCATGTCGCGTTTGGAGAGCCCCCGTGTGCCTAAAAATTGGAGCTCCCTCATAAGTGACCCCATTTTGGAAACTAGACACCCCAAGGAACTTATCTAGATGCATAGTGAGCACTTTAAACCCCCAGGTGCTTCACAAATTGATCCGTAAAAATGAAAAAGTACTTTTTTTTTCACAAAAAAATTCTTTTAGCCTCAATTTTTTCATTTTCACATGGGCAACAGGATAAAATGGAACCTAAAATTTGTTGGGCAATTTCTCCTGAGTACACTGATACCTCACGTGGGGGTAAACCACTGTTTGGGCACATGGTAAGGCTCGGGAGGGAAGGAGCGCCATTTGACTTTTTGAATGAAAAATTATCTCCATCGTTAGCGGACACCATGTCGCGTTTAGAGAGACCCTGTGTGCCTAAACATTAGAGCTCCCCCACAAGTGACCCCATTTTGGAAACTGAACCCCCCAAGGAACTTATCTAGATGCCTAGTGAGCACTTTAAACCCTCAGGTGCTTCACAAATTGATCCGTAAAAATGAAAAAGTACTTTTTTTTCACAAAAAATTTCTTTTCGCCTCAATTTTTTCATTTTCCCATGGGCAATAGGATTAAATAGATCCTAAAATTTGTTGGGCAATTTCTCCCGAGTACGCCGATACCTCATATGTAGGGGTAAACCACTGTTTGGGCACACGGCAGGGCTCGGAAGGGAAGGCGCGCCTTTTGACTTTTTGAATGGAAAATTAGTTCCAATCATTAGCGGACACCATGTCGCATTTGGAGAGCCCCTGTGTGCCTAAACATTGGAGATCTCCCACAAATGACCCCATTTTGAAAACTAGACCCCCAAAGGAACTAATCTAGATGTGTGGTGAGCACCTTGAACCCTCAAGTTCTTCACAGAAGTTTATAACGCAGAGCCATGAAAATAAAAAAAAAAATTTCTTTTCTCAAAAATGATTTTTTAGCCCGCAATTTTTTATTTTTCCAAGGGTAACAGGAGAAATTTGACCTCAAAAGTTGTTGTCCAGTTTCTCCTGAGTACGCTGATACCCCATATGTGGGGGTAAACCACTGTTTGGGCACATGCTGGGGCTCGGAAGTGAAGTAGTGACGTTGTGAAATGCAGACTTTAATGGAATGCTCTGTGGGCGTCACCAGGGCCGGGTCCAGGTTTTTGAGGGCCCCGGGCGAAAAAGTCTCAGTGGGCCCCCCTTTAACACAAACCACGATTCATGATGCACAGATATAGCAGAGAAATATAGGTGTAGTACAATGCCAGATTAATAGCCCACGTAGTATATAGCACAGCCCATGTAGTATGTAACAGGCCACATAGTATATAGCACAGCCCACATAGTATAGAGCACAGCCCACATAGTATATAGCACAGCCACGAAGTATATAGCAAAGCCACGTAGTATATAGCACAGCCATGTAGTATATAGCACAGCCACGTAGTATATAGCACAGTCCACATAGTATATAGCACAGCCCATGTAGTATATAGCACAGCCCACATAGTATATAACAGCCCACGTAGTATATAGCAGTGACGTAGTATATAGCACAGCCCACGTAGTATATAACAGCCCACGTAGTATATAGCACAGCGACGTAGTATATAGCACAGCCCAGGTAGTATATAGCACAGCCCACATAGCATATAGCACAGCCACGAAGTATATAGCAAAGCCATGTAGTATATAGCACAGCCACATAGTATATAGCACAGCCACGTAGTATATAGCACAGCCCACATAGTATAAAGCAGAGTCCACGTAGTATATACAGTTATATGAAAAAGTTTGGGCATCCATATTAATCTTAAGCTTAATGTTTTATGAAAATTGTTTTTTTTGCAACAGCTATTTCAGTTTCATATATCTAATAACTGTTGGACACAGCAATGTTTCTGCCTTGAAATGAGGTTTATTGTACTAACAGAATATGTGCAATCTGCATTCAAACAAAATTTGACAGGTGCATAAGTATGGGTACCCCACCAGAAAAGTGACATTAATATTTAGTAGCTTCTCCTTTTGAAAAAATAACAGCCTCTAGTCGCTTCCTGTAGCTTTTAATGAGTTCCTGGATCCTGGATGAAGGTATTTTTGACCATTCCTCTTTACAAAACAATTCCAGTTCAGTTAAGTTTGATGGTCGCCGAGCATGGACAGCCCTCTTCAAATGATCCCACAGATGTTCAATGATATTCAGGTCTGGGGACTGGGATGGCCATTCCAGAACAGTGTAATTGTTCCTCTGCATGAATGCCTGAGTAGATTTGGAGCGGTGTTTTGGATCATTGTCTTGCTGAAAGATCCATCCCCTGCGTAACTTCAAATTTGTCACTGATTCATGAACATTATTGTCAAGAATCTGCTGATACTGAGAGGAATCCATGCGTCCCTCAACTTTAACAAGATTCCTGGTGCCGGCATTGGCCACACAGCCCCAAAGCATGATGGAACCTCCACCAAATTTTACTGTGGGTAGCAAGTGTTTTTCTTGGAATGCTGTGTTTTTTGGCCTTCATGCATAACGCCTTTTTGTATGACCAAACAACTCAATCTTGGTTTCATCAGTCCACAGGACCTTCTTCCAAAAAGAAATTGGCTTCTCCAAATGTGCTGTTGCATACCTCAGCCGACTCTGTGGCGTGCTTGCAGAAACAGCTTCTTTCGCATCACTCTCTCATACAGCTTCTCCTTGTGCAAAGTGCGTTGTATAGTTGACCGATGCACAGTGACACCATCTGCAGCAAGCTGATGCTGCAGCTCTCTGGAGGTGGTCTGAGGATTGTCCTTGTCTGATCTCACCATTCTTCTTCTCTGCCTTTCTGATGTTTTTCTTGGCCTGCCACTTCTGGCCTTAACAAGAACTGTACCTGTGTTCTTCCATATCCTTACTATGTTCCCCACAGTGGAAATTGACAGGTTAAATCTCTGAGACAGCTTTTTGAATCCTTCCCCTGAACAACTATGTTGAACAATCTTTGTTTTCAGATAATTAGACAGTTGTTTTGAGGAGCCCATGATGCCACTCTTCAGAGGAAATTCAAACAGGAGAACAACTTGCAAGTGGCCACTTTAAGTAGCTTTTCTCATGATTGCATACACCTGGCTATGAAGTTCAAAGCTCAATGAGGTTAGAAAACAAGAAAAAGTGCTTTAGTAAGTCAGTAAAAAGTAGGTAGGAGTATTTAAAACAAGAAAATGATAAGGGTGTCCATACTTATGCACCTGTCAAATTTTGTTTGAATGCAGATTGCACATTTTCTGTTAGTACAATAAACCTCATTTCAAGGCAGAAACATTACTGTGTCCAACAGTTATTAGATATATGAAACTGAAATAGCTGTTGCAAAAAAAACAATTTTTTATAAAACATTAAGCTTAAGATTAATAGGGGTGCCCAAACTTTTTCATATAACTGTAGCACAGTCCACATAGTATATAGCACAGCCCATGTAGTGTATAGCACAGCCCACGTACTATATAGCACAGTCCACGTACTATATAGCACAGCCCACGTAGTATGTAACACAGCCCACATAGTATATAGCACAGCCCACGTAATATATAGCACAGCCCACCTAGTATATAACACAGTCATGTAGTGTAGTATATACAGACAGTAGTCTACAAGTCCCAGCATCACTCACTCAGATGCCATACCTTTGCTCCAGAAAGGAAGACTGCTTCACTTTCACCGTCACAGACACCCACAGGTGCTGCATTGCTGCTCGTCTTTCTGCTTGGTGACGCGCGGCTCATGCTCTGGGCACTGGACAGTCAGACCCCATGCGCCGCTGGACTATGAGGATTCCCAGGGCAGGGCGGACCGCTCTGAGCTCTTAGGATAATGAGCTTGTCCTCACTCTCACCCGGAAGTGACGACACAGACCGGAAGTCACTTTGCGTATCCATGGTGAGACTGCTAATTAACGGCGACGCATCATGGCTCTCCAGCAGCTGCGAAACTCCAAGAGCTCTGTGCCGCCTGCTGCTGGGGATGTGCTCCGAGTCCTGGGAGTTGTACTGTGTATTACAGGGGACGTAGTCTGGCTGCGGGGGCCCCCCTCAGTGTCATACCGTCAATAGGCCCCCCGTCTCGCCAGGGCCCCACACTTGCCTGGGTACGCCGGGTGCTGATGCCGGCTTGACAGTTGGCTCAGAAAATGGCCGAATTCTAGACTTGGAAGGCGGCAAAAGGCATCCACTGGGGAAGACACTTAGGACTGCTGTATTAGATGGCCAGACGAATCCCCTCCCTGCTGACTGCACTTGGGGCGGATGCCCCATCTGCCCCCCCCAGATATGCCTGTGACTGGGGGTGGAAGAAAAGGGAGCTGGCTTAACTATTGAAAAAGGCAATCAGTCCCTTTCATACACAGCTCATGTTATGTGCCGAGTTGTCAACGCAAAGAAATACTAACCCGTGTTGGATGCAAACAGGAAGAGTTCCTGCAAGATCCATGGAACCTGTAGCTGAAGATTGGGGCACCTTTCAAAAGTCAAGTATATTCATAAGTTGCATAAGATACTAAATTGGGTGCATTTACCATCATTTATTTTAGCTGGAAAACTCCTTTATTATTTATTAGTTATGTATACTCCATCTGTCCCTATATATTAAAGCACCGCATATTCTTTAAAATGTGCACTGTTTTTGCACCGTTTTCTATTAGCATGTGATATGCCAGTAAGTTTGATAATTTATATGCCTGATGCTTGTGGAAAAATGAGACGGTAACCAAGTAGGATGTTCCACCAACGCAGACTTTTAGACAGTGACTCACTGCTGTATCATTTTGGAGCTCTTCTGTCTGATGTACCTCCAGGTCAAATAAATAGAAATACAAGTGGCATTTAGAAGATGTTCCTAAGCTGCCATAAAACAATCTGACAGGTCAGTTCTATTCCATTATTTGAAGGACGAACAGACCAAGCTTTTTTAATGAGGCTCTATTGGCATGAGATGTGTGTGAGCAGCTTATAGGAAGTTGTTATTTTTATGTGTCGACGTATGAATTTTCCAAAGGACAAATATTGCATTTACGTGGCTTTTGTTGTTTTAATAAATCTGACATTTGATTAGTATTAATGATTGGTTAGAGGAACATTACAGGTTCAGTGAAAACCACACGACACTCAAAATCCTCCTGTAGGACGGACGATA
The DNA here is from genome assembly GCF_032444005.1 of Ranitomeya imitator. Taxonomy (NCBI): domain Eukaryota; kingdom Metazoa; phylum Chordata; class Amphibia; order Anura; family Dendrobatidae; genus Ranitomeya; species Ranitomeya imitator. Next base: position 134,549,200 of record NC_091284.1, read on the forward strand.
TTGTTTTAATAATTCCAATAGGATGGGCGTTATGGCAGTAGTGTCTAGTGGCTCCACAGACTGTAGGATCATACACTCTGGCACAGTCTGCACAGCCTCTCATGATCCGCTACTTCAGAGATTATTATCCTCATGAAACAAAAATACCCTTCTTGTCAGATTCACACAGAATTCAACAGAAGAACGTTCCTGTATGCTTTTATCAATGGCATACAAAGGAGCAGTAGAAGGTTCCTGCTCCTCTGTAGAAGCCCTATAAATAAAAATGGCGTTTTTCATTTATTTCTCTGCATTTCTGTGAAGTTCACTAACAATTTATTTAAATCAGGTTTATTTCATGTTTGACCTTAAATTAGATTTCCACCAGAAGGAACAAAACGGCCTCTCTAGTCACACATACAGAAGACAGCTACCCTATAAGTCAATATCATATCCCTTAATAAGCCTTATAAAATGACTAAGTATGTTTGCCAACTGTTCTGTCCAGCCATATAATTGCTGTCTAGAAAGTTTAGTCATTTTTTAATGTCTCCGCTATTACAGACATTGTATTTTTGTGTGTATTAATCCTTCCTATACTTCATATTGTAAGGTAACAGCACCACCTGCTGGCCATTTAATGCACAGATTCTAGTTTAATTTGCAAAGCATTGTGGGAAGTTCCTAGGGTATTGTGGGATTGTTCCTGTTGCATTATGGTCTTATTATGACACTGTGAAGGGAACAGCAGCCATTATTCCTCCATGCGTCTTAGGAGAAACTACACCATTCGTGTTCTTCATGCTCCTTAAACAGCCTGCTCTAAGCATAGTTGGTAAGCACTCTCTATGTGTTATAAGCCTGTGTTTATCAATACGTTTGTTGTAGTAAGTAGGTAATCATCAGTTGGTATAAGGCTGGGTTCACATTGCGCTAGGTGTGTCCGTCTATCGGACACGTTTTTAAGTAGTAAAAACGCAATATAACGCACATACTAACGCGCCCATAGACTTGCATTGTCTGACGCATCATGACGCATCCCAAAATTGGCATGCGTTTGTCACATAACGTTTTTTTTCTGACGGACCTTGGAACGCGGCTTGCAGCGTTTTCGGGTCTGGCCAAGCTAACGCAATACTAACGGAAGCGTTCATTCTGCCATAGAAGGCTATGGCAAACGCAGTCAGACGCAAATCATGAAAAATTTCCAAATAGAACCACACGTTTTAATAGCGTTTGAGGGTGGTCCATGTGGTCATGTGACAGGAAATGTGATTTCGGCCAAATGAGGAATATCCCACCCACACATTTCTCCTGAGGCCTACTGCACGTGACAGAGTGTTGCAAGAGATCACCGGAAATGTAAGTATATTTCTATATATTATATATCTCTGTATACATCATGGGAGTCTGTAATGTCCGTCGGATGTGTGTGTACTAAACATGTATTGCTTTGTTGCACGCAGATGTCGGATACTGATGTCAGCAGCAGCAGCAGCAGCGTGTCTGCGGTGTTTTCTTCTCAATCGGTAGGCTTGCACTTTAAAAAACCACAATAATGTTGTGTGAAACTCCATTGTATTGCGCTAAGCACGTTATAAAAATCATGTTTTTATTGTAAATAGGAGTCTTCTGAGCCCGAGGCTGCTAGACCCCCCCAAAAAAACAGGCAAAAACCACAAAGGTACATGGCACACATTTTGAATTTTTCAGGCATAAATTTATTGATCCAATTAATGTTAATTTTTTTTCATTTTACATATACAATAGGTTGTGGCACACGGAGGACACAAGAGAAAGAAGGTCCCTAGCCGTCTGTCGTCGCCACAACTGCCAGTGGTAAATATAAAACTAGAAATATTCTATCCAATAATTATCAACAATCTATCTATTCACTTTCTATCTACTATATCTATAAACTATCTATCAACTATCTATCGCTCTATGTATCTATCTATCGCTCTATCTATGTATCTATCTATCTATCTATATCTATGTATCTATCTATCACTATATCTATGTATCTATCTATATCTATGTATCTATCTCTCTATATCTATGTATCTATCTATCGCTATATCTATGTATCTATCTATCTCTATATCTATGTATCTATCTCTCTATATCTATGTATCTATCTATCGCTATATCTATGTATCTATCTATTGCTATATCTATGTATCTATCTCTCTATATCTATGTATCTATCTATCGCTCTATCTATGTATCTATCTATCGCTATATCTATGTATCTATCTATATCTATGTATCTATCTATCGCTATATCTATGTATCTATCTATCACTATATCTATGTATCTATCTATATCTATGTATCTATCTATATCTATGTATCTATCCATCTCTATATCTATGTATCTATCTCTCTATATCTATGTATCTATCTATCGCTATATCTATGTATCTATCTATCTCTATATCTATGTATCTATCTATCTATATCTATGTATCTATCTATCACTATATCTATGTATCTATCTATATCTATGTATCTATCTATCTCTATATCTATCTCTCTATATCTATGTATCTATCTATCTATCGCTATATCTATGTATCTATCTATCACTATATCTATGTATCTATCTATATCTATGTATCTATCTATCTCTATATCTATGTATCTATCTCTCTATATCTATGTATCTATCTATCGCTATATCTATGTATCTATCTATCTCTATATCTATCTCTCTATATCTATGTATCTATCTATCGCTATATCTATGTATCTATCTATTGCTATATCTATGTATCTATCTCTCTATATCTATGTATCTATCTATCGCTATATCTATCTATCTATCTATCTATCTATCTATCTATCTATCTATCTATCTATCTATCTATCTATCTATCTATCTATCTATCTCTGTATCTATGAATATGGCCATCCAGTGAAATTTACACTTTCAACATAACGTTTTGTGTTTACATAGTCCAAGTCAGCGACCAAAAAAAAAAGGATTGTCGTTGACGAAGAGCCATTGACTATTCACAACGAGACACTGATCAACCTTGTGGAAGCCAACCCCTCCATATGGGACCATATAAGTTGTGGGATCAAATTATCTGTCACTTCGATCCCCGATACATGGAGAAGTCGACAACCTCAAAGAAAAAAATTGGTAAATATTGGTGACGTTACATTGCAAAATGTGAAAAAAAAAATGTTTTCTATCCTATCTACTGTACCTATCCACTTTTTGTCTGCTATCTATCTCTCAATTCTCAACTATCTGTACACTATATATCTATACACTATTTCTAAACTATTTCTCTATTATCTAACAACTATCTATCTACTATCTATATATCAACTATCGTAACAAACTATCAACAATTTTTCTACTATTATATCTTCAAACTATCTATCTACTGTTTATATAACTTATTGTTTTTTTATTTTTTATTTAAAGCCGATGCTGTCCATACCCGTTGGAAATCCATACGCGATCGCTTTGTCCGTGACTACCGCAACAGTCAGAATGCACCAAGCGGATCAGGTGGCAAACGGGTGACCCCGTATGTGCATTACGACCAATTGCTCTTCCTTCAAAAAACATTGTCTCAGCACTCGTAAGTAGAAATAGGTCTGTGTGCGAGACAAAATTGTTGAAAGGAAAATAATTAATTTTTTTTGGGGGGGGGGTTACAGCACGATATGCAGTACCGCTGCGCCTAGACCGGCAGAGGAACTGGAGCCTTCTCCAGTGGAACCAACCCAACCTGAAGATGTGTCTGGCATCAGCGATCCACGATCTGTGGAGAGAAGCACTGTTGCTGCTGGTGTGAGTGCCCGGTTGCAATCACAGCGTGGACGCAAGCGAGCATAACAAAAAGTTGAAGCTGATGCAATTATCGTCGATGGACTCCAACGGGTAGAGGACATGTGTCGCAGTGAGCTCAAAGACCTGAGGCGGGAAATTACCGACCTGCAATCCCGCGAGTCTGTATACTCTGCTAATGAGTGGAAGCTACTTTTTTTGTCCTATGTGCCTGTCGCTCAAAATATCCCGGCACATAGAAACCTTATGTTTAGGCAAAGACTGAACGACCTTCTTGAGGAATTTGTGGGCCCCCAGGAACCCGCTCCATCGGGAACAAGAAGAATGGACATGCCGGCCTACAATCCTCAATATAGAGGCCGGGGTGAAACGAGCATGAAACCTCATAGACAATGTAGCAGTCCATCATACAGTTGGGCAGACAATACGCCCGTGCAGTACCAAAGTCTTTAGTACTGTTCACAGTCCCCAGCCAGGTGCAATTACTGCGTTGCAAGTTTTGTTGTTTTTTTTTTTTTTGTAACACCCAGTTTCTATTTTATTTTTTTTTCATCCCTATGGGATATCATATGTTAAACCTGTCTACCAACAGTTTGTTGGAAAAATCCATAAACATTTAGTAAACTGTTTAAAATTTAAGATTCTTGTATGACTTTAACTTTTAACACAACATAACTTTTTACACGACATAAGGTTGTGGGAAATAAAACAAACAATAAAAGCCACACACATTTCAGCAAAACATCAGGATACAACTTAAGACTTTAAATTATTTTCACACGTGTCTGTCTTGCCATGGAACATGGCCTTCATGCGTGAAGTAATGTGCAAATTGATCACAAATCCTCATTATTTGTGCTGTAGACCGAACTGCATTCGATTCAATGCTAATGAGGTTCGACTCACAATCATCGGGGTCTACCACCTGGGGTTCATGTCTCGCCACAAAATTATGCAGACAGATGCACGCCTTCACAACACGGTCCACATTTTCTGGTTGCAGTTGCATGCAGGTTAGTAAAATCCGCCATTTTAATGTCAAAATCCCAAAGGCACACTCCACATAACGTCTTGCCCGGCTCAAGCGATAATTAAAAATGCACCTGGTGGAGTTTAGACTACGGCTTGAGTACGGCTTGAGGAGATTTTGTCCGAGTTGGAACGCCTCATCACCAACTAAAACATAGGGCAAACTTGGGTCATCGGTCCCCGGTAGAGGTCGTGATGAGGGTATGTTAAAATTTTGGCTGTACAAACATCGGCCCATGTTGGAGTCTCTGAAGACTCTGGAATCGTTAGTCCGGCCATAAGCACCAATATCCACAGCAACAAAACGGTACCTTGCATCCGCAATAGCCATCAAAACAATATAAAAGTATTTTTTATAGTTGTAGTATAGTGAGCCACTATGCGCTGGTTTCTGAATTCGAATGTGCTTGCCGTCCACGGCACCAATACAATTGGGGAAATTAGCTACATCCTCGAACTGTTGGGAAATCGCTAGCCACATTTCTGATGTTGGTGTTGATAGCACAAGTGGTTGCAAGTTGTTCCAAATGGCATCACAAGTTTCCCGAACCAGTTGGCAAATTGTTGACTTCCCAAGTCTAAATTGATAATGCAGTGACGCAAAAGATTCTCCGGTAGCCAGATATCTGTCGGCATTCAAAAAGAAAATAAAATTAGGATTTTAAAGATCAACTAAAAGGCTAGTTACAATAGAATATACAATTGCTAAATGAACATTATGCCACACGATACCGAGATCTAGTCTTTGTCAATAGATTGATAAAAAAAATGTATAATTACCTCACAGTCACTACTAAACGTTGCTCCGCACAGATGCTTTCACGAAAAGTGCTGCGATGATGATGTATCTCATCCTTCACATGTGAGAGCAGAACATCAAAGGTCTCAATGGACATCCGTAGATAGCGTTGGAATTTGAAGGGATGATCCCGAAGCTGCACATACAGGGTGTGAAAGGCACCATATGTATTCCGCAAGAAATTCACTTCGTGGATCCAATATCTCCTTTGCGAACTACGCTTTCTCTGCCGAAGTCACAACCGCATCAAGCGAAATCTAACGAGCTCAGACACAAACATCTTGCTAGCAGAAGTTCACTCAATGCTTTCAAAATGGAGAATAAAAAAAAAAAAGGACAACTTTATTGACAGTGACAAACGCAGCCAAACGGATACTTCGTAACGGACATCCAAATGAAAAAACGCGATCACATGCGTTAACGCTAGCGTTACCGTGACGACGATTTTACACATATTTTGGCTCCTTTTCTGTACATGCGTTTAACGAATCCGTTTAACGCCATGTACTTGACGCAATGTGAACCTAGCCTATTACCTCATGTTACCTGTGTATTGCAGACTATTTGTGTTTTATGCTCTGTGCAGTTATATATTCTGAAAGGCTCCTGTTATTGCATCCTATAGTTTCACCCTTTCCTGTCACATCTGCAATCAATAAAAGAAGGTTACAATTTTACAGCCTCTTTTCTTAAAGAAGACAGGGGGTTTAGCTACATGTCTCATTGCCAGTGGCGTAACTACAAAGTTAGGGGCCCCGGTGCGAACTTCCAAATGGGGCCCCCCCCCTGCAGCCCTGCCATACAACTCAATGTAACCCCCATAGAATAATGGCCACACATGATGCTCAATACTGTATAACGGCCACCACACATGATGCTCCATACTGTATAATGGCCACACATGATGCTGCATACTGTATAACGGCCACACATGATGCTCAATACTGTATAATGACCCCCCTCCTGTATGCATGGCTCATCTCCCTCCTATCCCATATACATAGCTCATATTACCCCTCCTGTATGCATGGCTCATATTCCCCCCTGCATGGCTCATATTCCCCCCTGCATGGCTCATATTCCCCCCTGCATGGCTCATATTCCCCCCTGCATGGCTCATATTCCCCCCTGCATGGCTCATATTCCCCCCTGTATGCAGGCTTAGCTCTCCGCTCCTGCTCGGCGCGCCGGCTTATGTCCTCCTTCATCCCCCAAACCCCGTCCCCCCGTCCCCCCGTCCCTCGTCCCTCATACTCACCTGTCTTCCCACTGCACGGCCGTGCCGACATCCCTCGCGCTCTGTCCCGACTCCAGACGGCGGCGCCGGCGCAGCACCTTCTTCCTGCTTGAGCGGTCATGTGACACCGTTCATTAAGATCATGAATATGCGCATATTCATGATCTTAATGAGCGGTGTCACGTGATCGCTCAAGCAGGAACGAGCTGCAGTGCAGACGCCGAGACCATCGCTGGAGCAGGGTGAGTATTCAAGGCAGCAGCGGCGGCGGGGAAGGGGGGGGAGGCCCTGGAGCGGGGGGAGGCACTGCCAGTCCGAGCCTGCCTGCCGGGCCCGGGCCCCTGACCTGCCGGGCCCGGTCGCACTGGCGACCGCTGCGACCGCGGTAGTTACGCCACTGCTCATTGCACACCCTGCTAACATGTATGAGGACAGTATACCAACCCAGAATCTGACATCTGGTAACGTAATGATGGATGTGTTTCAATGACGGCACATAGACACTAATGTGTTTACTTTCATGAGCTTGCCCTTCAAATGTGGGTTGCATAGTGCATGACACTATTGAGACATCTCACCGGAAGTGGAATCAGGTGCGAGCATTCTCTGGTGCACTTTAATAAGGATACGTTACACTGGAAATGAAGTCAGGTATGTGTAGAAATCGCAGGAACGTGGGATGCAGTGACAGATGGGAGGCAGAGCAAGGGTTGACAGGTTTATTTACAGGGGAATACTCCATGCAGGGAAATAAAGAGTTAAATAGTATGAATGGCAAAGTGAAGTACAACGGTACAAATAATGACACTTCGGTAGCAAGCGTATCAGGAAGTCCTAACACTGCAGCTCCTGCTGCAAACTCAATAGCGCTGGCAACAGCGGGCCCAGTCCCTTTTCCAGGATGGTACTGTAGTCGTTGGTCTGTCTTCTAGCGACAGTGGTCGATCTCCGGTACCTTCCACTGCGCCTTGTCCATATACCGATGTGGCTAACAAAAGCACAGGCCACAGTCCTGTGCAAGCCCAATGTGGCCCATTAACTATCTTAATTGGGATAGACAGGTAGCAAGGGTCAGGACAACTATTCTCTGCCCACATCAGGTGTCAGTCCTGTGTGGGGGCTCTCTTGGGGCAGCGCATGTGCAGTACCAATGGTCATGTAGTGTACGGCACCTGGTTCTCTAGCGATTACTGAACAAACAACACACATCCCGCTCTCCCTGGTCCCCGCTGTTTTCTGCGGGTGACGATGATCTGTTTTGGGCTGGTGCTCTCGGCCGGAGCACTACTCTCTGTGACTGCTGCAACACCTGACTCAGCTCTGCTCTGTGTACCTGGCCCTACCCGGCTCTGCTCTGCACAGGTCTGCTCTGCATGACTCTGCTCTGCACGGCTCTGCTCTGCACGGATCAGCTCTGCAAGGCTCTTGCTCTCCAGATTGCTGCTGAGCACACTACTCCCCTCATTGCAGCAGTCCCCATCTTTCAGGCCTGCTGCAGCTCCTCACTGCTCTGCGCTGGCCCCACACTGCCCTGCTTCGCGCACTTTTTCCCTCTTTTCTTCCGCCCCCCTCTGACAGCAGGAAGCCCCTTCTCTCTAGAGCTTCCCTCAGGCAACAGGGGAAGGTCCACCTTACTCAGGCTTCCCCCCAGGAACAGTGGATGCAGCCTCTCTAGTTCCAGACCCAGCACGCAGGTACCCGCTGCCTTGTCAACCCCCTTACATTCCCCCTCTCTTTTAGCTCACCATTCCATGAGAATTCTTCATACTCCACTATGCTCTTCTGAGGGCCAACAGATGCCCACAATTTTCGCAACCTCTCCTGCCTCTCTGGCTCCAGCTTCTGCCTATAAGGCTCGTCACCGGTACTCCAAACTTAGGGTAAGGTGGCAGATAATGTAAGTTCATGCAGGTTCCAAGGAGCAGCAACCTCCCGGCGTCTGTTCCTCTTCTGAGTCAACATATGGCGGATCAGGAGATTCCCCCTCTACATCATCTTTAGCTGCCGGAAGCAATGTCTCAGGACCTTCTTCCTCTTCATAGTCCACTACTTCTGGCGGGGGGTACCTCAGGGGCATCTTGCAATTCTTCCAATGGATCAGGGTCCCTTGAGCTGGCGGGCGACAAACTTTCCACTTCAGAGGATGAGATTAGTGGCTCTTCTTTCTCATAAATGGGAACTGTAGGAGCTGGCATCTCAGGAACACTTGTCACCTTCTCTCCTCTGTCAGGAGCTTGTGATGGGCAAGGTAGCAACTTACTCTGGTGTACTACTCGGGCAGACGTCCCTTCTTCTCCTTCGGGTCGAATCTCACAGACAGGACCTTCGGATCCAGGTTGGAGTTCCACCAGACTCGCCTCCACTCACCTGAACAGCGCAGACATCTCACCGTGGACAGTCGACACCTTCTCCATCTCTTCTCGGCGTCCGGCATCATGGCTCTGTCTTCTCCCCTCACCATACCAATTCTCTCACGGGCAGCGTTATCTCCAATTATCAGTACCTTTGAAGGGGCGAGCGGTTCTCCACCGTTGTCGGTCTCATGCAGAGCAATTTATGGACAGGTGTCCCACTCTTCCGCATGTCCAGTACTCACTTCTGCGCCTGACTGGTGGGCGCTTTCTTCTGGATCATTGGACACTGCGGGAAGCGTATCGCATCTGCGAACGCTCTTCACTCCATGACCACTTCGGCTCTTCTTTGTTCGGAGTGGGTACTCCGCAACACCGGACCATCCCTGTCAAGGCTGCAATCCCGTGCTCCTGCTCGCCTATGCGTGCTTCGCTCCCCACTTCAGTAAACATCATGCACGGGTTTGTCCACAAGCGCTCCCGCAAAGCCTGCTTTAACAGCACGTCTCGCAGGCCCGTCACTAATTGGTCTCTCAACACTACGTCAATAGACCCTATGCCTATGCCATCTTTGCGAGCAATGGCAGTATGAAGTTCCTGCAGTGCATTCATAAACAGGGTGACTGTCTCCCCCTCTCTCTGAACTCTGCCGAACAGGCGCATATGTAACTCCCCTACGTTCGCGGGGTCCCCATGCGTCTCCTCAAGTATGAGCAAAACTTTATCCAGGGTATCTCTCGCCTGTAGGGGCCGAAGAATGACAGAGTCCCTGGCTTCACCATCCAAAGCCATCATGGCCACCTCCGCCTGTAATTCTGGGGTCATGTGGTACATTCTCATCAACCCCCTGACCCATTCCGTCCAGCTCCACAACATGGTGTTACTTCCAGTAATCTTTGGGAAGTTGCTCCATACTGCCCCAGCGGTATACTGGCCCTTGAGGCACCCCTGACCGCTTGGTCTGCCACCCCTGCGCCCATAGACTGTATCCTGCCAACTAACACCAAGTGTAGAAATCACAGGAACGCGGGATGGATGGGAGGCAGAACAAGGGTTGACAGGTTTATTTACAGGGGAATACTCCATGCAGGGAGGTAAAGAGTTAAACAGTATGAATGACAAAGTGAAGTACAACAGTACAAATAACGATACTTCGGTAGCAAGCGTATCAGGAAGTCCTAACACTGCAGCTCCTGCTGCAAACTCAATAGCGCTGGCAACGGCGGGCCCAGTCCCTTTTCCAGGATGGTACTGTAGTCGTTGGTCTGTCTTCTGGCAGCAGTGGTTGGTCTCCGGTACCTTCCACTGGTCCTTGTCCATATACTGATGTGGCTAGCAAAAGCACGGGCCACAGTCCTGTGCGAGCCCAACGTGGCTCGTTAACTATCTTAACTGGGGTAGTCAGGTAACAAGGGTCAGGACAACTATTCTCTGCCCACGTCAGGGTGCAAGTGTCAGTCCCATGTGGGAGCTCTCTTGGGGCAGTGCGTGTGCGGTACTCATGGTCACATAGTGTACGGCACCTGGTTCTCTCTGGTGGTTACTGGACACACACCGCACATCCCACTCTCTCTGCTTCCTGCTGTTGGAGGTGGGTGACACTGATCTGCTTGGCGCCGGTGCTCCCGGCCGGAGCACTACTCTCTGTGACTGCTGCAACACCCGCCTCGGCTCTGCTCTGTGTACCCGGCTCTGCTCTGCATGGCTCTGTCCGCACGGCTCTGCTCTGCACAGCTCGGCTCTGTATGGCTCTTGCTCTCCAGGTTGCTGCTGAGCACACTACTCCCCTCAATGCAGCAGTCCCGTTCTTTCAGGCCTGCTGCAGCACTCTCTGGACGAGGAAGCTCGGCACGCTCCCCACTGCTCTGCGCTGGCCCCATACTGCCCTGCTTTGTGCGCTTTTTTCCTCTTTTCTTCCACCCCCCTCTGACAGCAGGAAGCCCCTCTTCTCTAGAGCTTCCCTCAGGCAACAGGGGAAGGTCTGCCTCACTCAGGCTTCCCCCAGGAACAGTGGATGCAGCCTCTCTAGTTTTGGACCCAGCACACAGGTATCCGCTGCCTCGTCGACCCTCTTACATATGAGCAACCGGAAATGTATTCTACGGTACATTCTGACACCGCTATTGTGGATGGCAACATTGCTGCATGCTAACAACTTACAGGACTGCCTTGTGGTAACATGATAAGGTAAGATGTTTCATTAGATTACCACAATGGCATTATAGGGTTATGTCTTGTTAATGGCACCATTTGGGCTGATGATAATTCAGGTGCTGATCATCAATTACTAATAACTATACTCTATGCTCTAACTTGTGTGCCAAGCAAAAGCACTGGATCCTAGGTGGTTACTGTAAAACACTATATCTGATTGGGAGTGTAACCTATGGATTTACATCTATGACTTGCAGTTCCCTGATGAATCCTGGTGGAGGAAATGCGTCGGGAATGCGTTTAGAGAAGTTTTACGGTCACTATTGAACGAACATCTCTCGACTGCTCTTGTGAGGGCAGGAAACTTGGGGCCTAGTGAGAGGCCATTTTGGAAGGTTATTTAGTGCCTTCATGTATGCCTCTTTGTCCCTCCTGAGAATACTGATACCCACATATCCCACGAATGGGGTGATCTAGCATTTGAAATCGATGCAATAATTCCATGTTTTCCCATGTATGACACAAGTTTTTCTTTCCATTGAAGGGAATAATGTGTGTAATATTTATTTTATTACTAATATGTCTGTGATTCCCTATCCCCTGCAGGGTTTTACAGCTATTTTTATGATCATTGATTGAGGATATTTGAACCACTGTTGGATATTTGATCTATGATTTCTGATTTGTTTGTTGCGATTCAGATAATGAAGGTTGTGTAAAGTTGCTGGCATACATGATCCTGGTCTTGGTTGCTGGACTTGCCTTGCCTTGATCATCTCATGCGGCATTTTGAGAAAACGTGAAGTGTGATTTTATAGTTCCACTTCTGCATTTATGGTTTGTTTTTGGAGTTAACACCTTATTATCATTAAAGGATGTTTGTCTAGACAGTAGGTTCACCATTGTTGATTTAGTTTGAATTTATAAATTAGGATTGGCCATTTTTTATTATTATTAAGGGTTACATTTTATTACCGCACAATTTTTGCAGTATGTTCTCTTCACTCGATTTTTAGGTTATTTGAATTTTTGCTGTTTTTGTACACAAATCTCACACATGCAGTCACGTGGCAAGAGAATTGTGACAGTGTGTGCAACCTAAACAGTCTACAGTCATATAGAGTGACTGAAGACTTTTCTCCTTAGATTCAAAAATCCATGTAAACTCATGTTGGGGCAGCGCTCTCATGACAGTCATCTTGTTTATTTGCTTTCCCCAATTCACAGCTGCAGGAGGCATGCTTCAGTTCTCAGAATTTCTGCTGCCATTTCACATATTTGTGATAATTAAATTTGGAGAAGACACAGCGGGAATATAACAGGCAGAGCACAAATAAATATATTTGCAATTTCAATAATGCTAGGACAAACAGGCGAAGCAATGTAAAAGAAATAAATGTGAGAAATATTGAACAGTGATAGCGAATTTCTGTAAATCATTTGTAGATTTTGTTTTTGTGGTCAGAATATTACACTTACAAAGTACAGCTATCAATTACAGTATTGGGAACATTATGCAGTGAGCCACATGGAGGCTTCAAATGTTGCAGCGGGGCCAACTGGGAGATGTAGTTCCATTGGCAGCGGATTTTAATGTCACAGTGCTGAAGTGGGTCGCTGGACACCAAAACACTTCCTTCGTGTCCACAACAATTGTCAATAGCGGGAGGTGGCCCTTATGGAGATGGTATAAGACCCTCCTGGGGCACTACTGTAGAGGTGATGTCTGGGTGCAGGTGCTGGAGCGCCTGTGACGCTACTGTAATTACAAGCAGCTAAAAATGTGTGAACAGGGTACAGTCTCTCTCATTTAAAGGCAAAGTGACGGTTGTTCACAGTATACACTGCATATTGTGCGTATGAATAAAGGTGTCTTCTCCTTATGAGTTGACTCCACGTGGTACTCGTTAGTAGTGTGGAAGTACTCAAATTTTTGACAATACCATTCCAATTACAAGGGGTAGGTCAGACAAAGTTCATGGCCTGTCAGACATGATGGGATGATCTGTTTTCCGTCTGCAAGCACATAGTAAAACCAGTATGCAGGAAAGCACTTGTTCAGCCTTAACTCTCTTGTTTGAGACTTCACTCCTTTATGGAGGTGACTGTGGAAAATTATGTCCCATAAGCGTGGACTGGAATGGATTCAAGTAGCAATGGAGTTTACTTCCTTTGTCTTGACTAGACAGGACTAAACTAAACCGGTTTATATCAGCTCACAGGAAGTGTGTGTACTGAGCCGGGAGGCTCTTCCCAGCCATTTCTATGGCAGCTTTTTTGGATGAAATTAATCAACCAGCTTTCATACGCATACATTGACTAGAAGAAGGTAGTAAAGTACAATTTACAATGTACATTTATGAATCCTCAGGGTACGCACATGCAATGTATTACATCTCCTGACTCACTGTGCCAAAAGCAGTCCTGCCACACTGGCACAAATCTACAGCCACACGACAACTGTTTCACTCAGCAGCAGTAGATCAGGTACTGGGATACCAAAAACTCCCCCTCTTAAGAAAAGCCGTCCTTGGCGTATAGTTGGAGGGTGGAGACTTGTACAAATTACAAAGTTAGGAGCACATAGTGCAAGAAAAAAATACAGGATATCAACAGGATAAATTACAAGTAGAACCAAATTAGGGTGCAAACTTTAAGACACATTCAGAACACTGTTCAGGCAAAGTATCTAGGCATTTTAGGAAAATTTCCAAACCTAGAAAAAAAAACTATAGTAGATAAACATTAGCATTAACAACATATTTAGCAATAACCATAATAATGCTACATGTAAATGGAGAAATTAAGTTTAAGAGTTCTTGGCTTTGCAAGCCGGGCACAATCCGTGACCTATTATTACCAACAGGGCATATAATTCAAAAAGGATACATGGTGAAGTACTTAGCCCCTGTACCGAGCAGGTGGGATACCTTTTGTACTCCGCTCGGAGCGTTTCATTGATACTGTCCATTGACTGAAGATCAGCTCAGGTTCTGTGGTTTCTTCATGTGGAACAGGAACCTAAGATGAGGTAGGAATAAATTAGTGATAGCTAGGAAACACAAGTTCATCAAGTCTCAGCAGCCTTTCTGATGAATCCAGAAGATTTTGTATTCCAGTCATATGTGACTGAGGTAGTGGAGGCTCTCTCAGGAGTCCTTCCTTGAGATAAAGTTTTCCTGTCCACTGTCTGATGTTTCCAACCAATCTTGCATATCTCGTATACGTCAGATGATGGAAAGGGTATAGCAGTTATTGCGTATGGTTCAACGTCCCAAAGTGGATCCAATTTTCCAGTCCAATGGTTATAATCTTCTTGTTGTCTACTTCATGCTTCTTCCATGTGAGAATCTACAATCTGTTTGACTTCTGCCATGCGTCTGCGGTGTTCGATCACCCAGTCTGTTTGTAGAAATGGATTAATGGTGTTAGATATTTTTACACCTAGAGCCAAGTCTGATGGCAACTGGCCTTGTAGGCAGAATGTCAAATAAAATGGAGTATGACCAGTTGACCAATAGGTGGTATTATTGTAGATGTGGACAAGATCTTTGAGAAGTACAGGTGACTGAGTTCCCTTGGGGATAGAAGTAGTGAACATCATACCAATGATTACTAGGTTCACTCTCTCACACAGTCCATTGCTTTGTGAATTTTAAGTGGTGTTAAGCAGTTTCTTGCAATCTCTGTACTTGCACAGCTCATGGAAAAGGTGAGATTCAAAGGCAGGTCCATGATCACTGAGGATGTGGTCCGGACATCCATAGTGTTGAACAAACATTTTTTATAAGACTTCAGCTGCAGTTTGGGCTGTAAGACCTTTGACAAGAGCAATAGCAGAAACCTTTATGTAATGGTTGACCAATGTGAGGGCATATGTACAGCCAGAGCGAGTTAGACCCAGTTTCACATGATCAAGAGCAACAATTTCTCCTGTTTTTTGTTACTTTATAGGGTGTAGAGGTGCTTTTTGGTTTCTATGCCGATATTTGGTGATGACATGTAGCGGGGGCCAGGGTGATAGTCGTGTCAAGGGCTGCTGCTGTTCTGTGACGCTCCGCTACAGAAATAAGTAGTCCATTTTGTGGTGTGCTATGTGTGTCATGTATTTCACCCACCTGTGGGTCAGGGATCTCTTCAGCATGCAGAGCTCCAGTCCTTTTCAGACACACACAAATATTATCAGAGTCCTTGTTCTTTTCCAGTAAAACTTTACTCAACTCCTTCTCCTTCATAACAGTTACATTCCAGTCATTTCCAAAAGACATGAGGACTCCATCTCCTGCATTTTCCCTGGTCTTTTCCTTCAGCTTATCCTCTAGCCCTGTGGCTTCCAGACCTGCTGTTCCCTGGGAATTCCAGCTTTCTGATATTAGGTGCTCCCTTTCCACTTTCCCCATCCTGAGCGAAAAATCAGGTTGCCTCTGCAATTCCTGTTCGGACCGTAAGTCCCAGGAGGTAACCCACAGACAAGCCACTGATTCTTCCAGGCTGCCTCACCTCCCATGTGCTCCAAGATCTAACATCTCCAGACCTGCTTTTTTCAGTGCTTCTTCTGTCTCTCTCAACTGCAACTCACACTTGACTAGTACACTTGTTCTAGAACAGTTCTCCTCACACTGCTATAGCTCCTCCCACCAGCCCTCCTATTGGCTTTACTATTTAACTGTTACTACTCTGGCTAAAACCAATTCTTATCTAAATCTGACATCTACATTTAACGCTATACTGCCCCCTTAACACTAAGGCTACTTTCACACTAGCGTCGTACGACGCACATCATAATGTGTTGTTTTGGAGAAAAAACGCATCCTGCAAAGTTGTCTGCAGGATGCGTTTTTTCCCGATAGACTAACATTAGTGATGCATTGCGACGCATTGCCACGACGGTTGCGTCGTGTTGTGGCAGACCGTCGGAACAAAAAAACGTGGCTTGTAACATTTTTTTGTGCGTCGTGTCCGCCATTTTTGACCGCGCATGTTTCTGCCGGAACTCCGCCCCCTCCTCCCCGGAGCTCACAATGGGGCAGCGGATGCATTGAAAAACTGCATCCGCTACCCCGTTGTGCAGCGCTTTCACAGCATGCGTCGGTACATCGCCACGACGCTAGTGTGAAAGTAGCCTTACCTGGCACTACACTGTTATTTCCTCTACCATTGCTGACCTAACTCTAAGGGCTCATACTTACCTGCGAGAAACTCTGATGAGTCTTGCATGTTAATACCCAGCGCTCAGGAGCAGAGCGTGCAGCTACATGTATTCCTATGTGGCCGCACGCTCCGATCTGAGTGCCAGGTGCAGTGCGAGGTATTAACATGTGAGACTCATCAGAGTTTCACGCAGGTGAGTATGAGCCCTAACACTGACTGTCCCTATTCGTGTCCCTAAAATATACAAACATAAACACAGGTACATCAGTTCACATCAAGACATTGTCAGCTATAATAAACACATAACACGTACCTAGTTTCATTACGTAGGCATGCACAGGAATGCAGGGCCCAAACCAGCCGCCTGTACACCCCCTACAGATACATGTTGGACATTTTTGGCACTAATTTTTAATGTCGCCATTCAAAGACAAATTGTGTACAGTATCTCTCCATGGAATGAGCATTTGGTGAAGTCTCTTGCCCGAGACAGGGTCAAAAGTGATTATCATTATGAGTCCTTTCTGGATAAATGTTTTCTCTGTCTCCTATGGCGGGCAAGTTCCACATCAGGATGAACTTGTAATAACCGGAATGGAAGGTCCAGTACAAAGGCCAGAATGGAAAGATGATACAATATGGGGGACAAAATGCTGACAATGCACTATTTGAAGCTCCGAATGTGGACATTAAATAGTATGGGGGCTATAATAGATACAATATACTATATGGGGGCGAGAATGGAACATTGTGCAGTATAGGAGCCAGAATAGGGGACATTATACTGTTATAGGAACCAGAAGAGTGAATATTATACTGCATAAGAGCTAGAATGGGGAACATTATACGGTTACCAATGCAGAGGTTTATCTAGGTTTTCTGGCACCCGGGGCAAGAATTCAGTTTGTCACACAGCACCTCAAACACATATCCGATTTGCACACTCCCTAAGGCTGGGTTCCCATTGCGTTATGGGACCGCGTTTAACGGACAGCGTTGCACGGCGAAATTAACGCCGTGCAACGCGTCCTTTAACACGCCCATTGAAGGCAATGGGAACGCGCTTCACTAGCGCGTGCCATGTTCGGCACGCGCTAGCGACGCGCTGGTGATCCCTGGCGCGCCGCGGACGCTGCTTGCAGCGTCCGAGGCGTGCCCGCGGTCCGTTCCCCGCTCTCGCAGATCGGGGATCTGCGAGAGCGGGGACGTTACCGCGACCCCGACCGCAGCCCCATAGAAAACATTGCGTTAGCGCAATCCGCTAGCGCTAGCGCTAAATGGATTGCACTAACGCAATGTGACCCTAGCCTTATTCTGTCTCTCAATGTTCTGTGAAAAACTGAGAGAAGGATGAAGAGAAGCTAGTTGTCACGTGACCGTGAGTATGAAAATCATATATCAGTGAAGTGGTCATATGATGACTGATGGAAGCAGCAACCAGAGCTGAATCCTGACATTGAGAAGACATGGTTTACTGCATGTAAACCATGTCTCAAATCATGTCGGGTTTAGGAAGGAGAGAGCAAAAGCCGGTAATTGAATTACTGGCTTTAAAGCTGTCTAGTGCTGGAAGAAATATATATATATGTGTCTCACTGACATATATATATATATATATATATATATATATATATATACCTATTCTATGTGTACACATTTATTCTACCTATTCTACTGGAAGCTGTCAGTGTGATTTTACTGTACACCGCACTGAATTGCCGGCTTTTCTCGCTAACACCGCTGCGTATTTCTCGCAAGTCACACTGCTGGTCCGTGTGTGATCCGTATTTTTCAGGCTTCCATAGACTTTCATTGGCGTATTTCTTGCGCAGTACGGTGTCAAACACAGCATGCTGCGATTTTCTACGGCCGTAGAAAGCCGTATAATACTGATCAGTAAAATACAGCAGATAGGAGCAGGGGCATAGAGAATAATTGTGCCGTATGTTTTGCGAGTTTTACGGATGTAGTTTCTGCGCTCTTACGTCCGTAAAACTTGCAAGTGTGACGCCGGCCTTATGAGAATATATATGTGTGCATAACTATTGGGCAAAGTCCAAAGACTTACTGATAGGGAATTGTAGGTATAGGGAAGCTGTAAAGCGCTGCGGAATATGTTAGCCCTATATAAAAATAAAGATGATTATTAGTAGTATTATTGGGCAACAATTAGTTTTCAGAATTAATTTGAAAATAAATAAAAAATTTTACTTTTCCTATCTCAATTCTTTATGTTCATTTTAGGCTGCCGTCACACTATCAGTATTTGGTCAGTATTTTACCTCAGTATTTGTAAGCCAAAACCAATAGTGGAACAAATAGAGGAAAAGTATCATAGAAACATATGCACCACTTCTGCATTTATCACCCACTCCTGGTTTTGGCTTACAAATACTGATGTAAAATACTGACCAAATACTGATAGTGTGACGGCAACCTTAACCCCTTCATGACCCAGCCTATTTTGACCTTAAAGACCTTGCCGTTTTTTGCAATTCTGACCAGTGTCCCTTTATGAGGTAATAACTCAGGAAAGCTTCAACGGATCCTAGCGGTTCTGAGATTGTTTTTTCGTGACATATTGGGCTTCATGTTAGTGGTAAATTTAGGTCAATAAAATCTGCGTTTATTTGTGATAAAAAACGGAAATTTGGCGATAATTTAGAAAATTTCGCAATTTTCACATTTTGAATTTTTATTCTGTTAAACTAGAGAGTTATGTGACACAAAATAGTTAATAAATAACATTTCCCACATGTATACTTTACATCAGCACAATTTTGGAAACAACATTTTTTTTTGCTAGGAAGTTATAAGGGTTAAAATTTGACCAGCGATTTCTCATTTTTACAACGAAATTTACAAAACCATTTTTTTAGGGACCACCTCACATTTGAAGTCAGTTTGAGGGGTCTTTATGGCTGAAAATACCCAAAAGTGACACCATTCTAAAAACTGCACCCCTCAAGGTACTCAAAACCACATTCAAGAAGTTTATTAACCCTTCAGGTTTATTTTCCCAATGGTAAAAGGAGAAACTGAACCACGAAAGTTGTTGTCCAATTTGTCCTGAGTACGCTGATACCTCATATGTGGGGGGGGGGAACCACTGTTTGGGCGCACGGCAGGGCTTGGAAGGGAAGGAGCGCCATTTGACTTTTTGAATGAAAAATTGGCTGCACTCTTTAGCAGACACCATGTCGTGTTTGGAGAGCCCCCGTGTGCCTAAAAATTGGAGCTCCCCCACAAGTGACCCCATTTTGGAAACTAGACGCCCCAAGGAACTTATCTAGATGCATAGTGAGCACTTTGAACCCCCAGGTGCTTCACAAATTGATCCGTAAAAATGAAAAAGTACTTTTTTTTCACACAAAAAATTCTTTTCGCCTCAATTTTTTCATTTTCTCATGGGCAATAGGATTAAATGGATCATAAAATTTGTTGGGCAATTTCTCCCTAGTACACCGATACCACATATGTGGGGGTAAACCACTGTTTGGGCACACGGCAGGGCTCGGAAGGGAAGGCGTGCCATTTGACTTTTTGAATGGAAAATTAGCTCCAATTGTTAGCAGACACCATGTCGCGTTTGGAGAGCCCCTGTGTGCCTAAACATTGGAGATCCCCCAGAAATGACCCCATTTTGGAAACTAGACCCCCAAAGGAACTAATCTAGATGTGTGGTGAGGACTTTGAACCCCCAAGTGCTTCACAGAAGTTTATAACGCAGAGACATGAAAATAAAAAAAAAAAATTATTTTCTCAAAAATGATCTTTTAGCCTGCAATTTTTTATTTTCCCAAGGGTAACAGGAGAAATTTGACCCCAAAAGTTGTTGTTCAGTTTCTCCTGAGTACGCTGATACCCCATATGTGGGGGTAAACCACTGTTTGGGCACATGCCGGGGCTCGGAAGTGAAGTAGTGACGTTTTGAAATGCAGACTTTGATGGAATGCTCTGTGGGCGTCACGTTGCGTTTGCAGAGCCCCTGATGTGGCTTAACAGTAGAAACCCCCCACAAGTGACCCCATTTTGGAAACTAGACCCTGAAAGGAACTTATCTAGATGTGTGGTGAGCACTTTGAACCCCCAAGTGCTTCACAGAAGTTTATAATGCAGAGCCGTGAAAATAATAAATACGTTTTCTTTCCTCAAAAATAATTATTTAGCCCAGAATTTTTTAATTTTCCCAAGGGTAACAGGAGAAATTTGACCCCAATATTTGTTTTCCAGTTTCTCCTGAGTACGCTGATACCCCATGTGTGGGGGTAAACCACTGTTTGGACACACGTCGGGGCTCAGAAGGGAAGTAGTGACTTTTGAAATGCAGAATTTGATGGAATGGTCTGCGGGCGTCAAGTTGCGTTTGCAGAGCCCCTGGTGTTCTTAAACAGTAGAAACCCCCCACAAGTGACCCCATTTTAGAAACTAGACCCCCCAAGGAACTTAACTAGATATGTGGTGAGCACTTTGAACCCCCAAGTGCTTCACAGACGTTTACAACGCAGAGCCGTGAAAATAAAAAATCATTTTTCTTTCCTCAAAAATGATGTTTTAGCAAGCATTTTTTTATTTTCACAAGGGTAACAGGATAAATTGGACCCCAGTAATTGTTGCGCAGTTTATCCTGAGTATGCTGGTACCCCATATGTGGGGGTAAACCACTGTTTGGGCACACGTCGGGGCTCGGAATTGAGGGAGCACCATTTGACTTTTTGAATACGAGATTGGCTGGAATCAATGGTGGCGCCATGTTGCGTTTGGAGACCCCTGATGTGCCTAAACAGTGGAAACCCCTCAATTCTACCTCCAACACTAACCCCAACACACCGCTAACCCTTATCCCAACTGTAGCCATAACCCTAATCACAAATCTAACCCCAACCCTAACCCTAAGGCTATGTGCCCACGTTGCAGATTCGTGTGAGATTTTTCAGCATCATTTTTGAAAAATCCACGGGTAAAAGGCACTGCGTTTTAGCGGCGGATTTTCCGCGGATTTCCAGTGTTTTTTGTGCGGATTTCACCTGCGGATTCCTATTGAGGAACAGGTGTAAAACGCTGCGGAATCCGCACAAAGAATTGACATGCTGCGGAAAATACAACGCAGCGTTTCAGCGCTGTATTTTCCGCACCATGGGCACAGCGGATTTGGTTTTCCATAGGTTTACTTGGTACTGTAAACCTGATGGAACACTGCTGCGAATCCACAGCGGCCAATCCGCAGTGTGGGCACATAGCCTAATTCTAAAGGTATGTGCACACGCTGCGGAAAACACTGCGGATCCGCAGCAGTTTCCCATGAGTTTACAGTTCAATGCAAACCCATGGGAAACATAAATCGCTGTACACATGCTGTGGAAAAACTGCACGGAAACGCAGCGGTTTACATTCCGCAGCATGTCACTTCTTTGTGCGGATTCCGCAGCGGTTTTACAACTGCTCCAATAGAAAATCGCAGTTGTAAAACCGCAGTGAAATGCGCAGAAAAAACGCGGTAAATCCGCCATAAATCCGCAGCGGTTTAGCACTGCGGATTTATCAAATCCGCAGCGGAAAAATCCGCAGAGGACCAGAATACGTGTGCACATAACGAAACCCTAACCCTAGCCCTAACCCTACCCCTAGCCCTACCCCTACCCCTAACCCTAACCCTACCCCTAACCCTACCCCTAACCCTACCCCTACCCCTACCCCTACCCCTAAACCTACCCCTAACCCTACCCCTAACCCTACCCCTACCCCTAACCCTAACCCTATTCTAACATTAGTGGAAAAAAAAAATTCTTTATTTTTTTTATTGTCCCTACCTATGGGGGTGACAAAGGGGGGGGGGTCATTTATTATTTTTTTATTTTGATCACTGAGATAGATTATATCTCAGTGATCAAAATGCACTTTGGAACGAATCTGCCGGCCGGCAGATTCGGCGGGCGCACTGCGCATGCGCCCGCCATTTTGGAAGATGGCGGCGCCCGGGGAGAAGACGGACGGACCCCGGCAGGATCGGTAAGTATGATGGGGTGGGGGGGAGCACGGGGGGGGGGAGATCGGAGCATGGGGGGGTGAATCGGAGCGCGGGAGGGGTGGAACGGTGCACGGGGAGGGTGGAACGGAGCACGGGGGGGGGCGGAACGGAGCACGGGGGGGTGGAATGGAGCACGGGGGGGTGGATCGGAGTGCAGGGGGGTGACTGGAGCACGGGGGGGTGATTGGAGCACGGGGGTGAGCGGACAAGAGCACGGGGGGGAGCGGAGCACAGGACGGAGGGGAGCGGGGCAGTGTACCGGGCAGATCGGAGGGCTGGGGGGGCGATCGGTGGGGTGGGGGCACATTAGTATTTCCAGCCATGGCCGATGATATTTCAGCATCGGCCATGGCTGGATTGTAATATTTCACCCGTTATAATAGGTGAAATATTACAAATCGCTCTAATTGGCAGTTTCACTTTCAACAGCCAATCAGAGCGATCGTAGCCACGGGGGGGGTGAAGCCACCCCCCCTGGGCTAAACTACCACTCCCCCTGTCCCTGCAGATCGGGTGAAATGGGAGTTAACGCTTTCACCCGATCTGCAGGGACGCGATCTTTCCATGACGCCGCATAGGCGTCATGGGTCGGATTGGCACCGACTTTCATGACGCCTACGTGGCGTCATGGGTCGGGAAGGGGTTAAAGTGAGAATAATAATCAAACAACTCACAGGGCACCAGAATCATCAAAGCTTTTATACAGTACTAGATGGTGGGCGGATTCTAACGCATCGGGTATTCTAGAATATGCATGTCCACGTAGTATATTTCCCAGTCACGTAGTATATTGCCCAGCCACATAGTATATTGCCCAGCGACATAATATATTGCCCAGTAACATAGTATATTGCCCAGTCACGTAGTATATTGGCCAGTCACGTAGTATATTGCCCAGCAACATAGTATATTGCCCAGTCACGTAGTATATTGCCCAGCCACATAGTATATTGCCCAGTCACGTAGTATATTGCTCAGCAATGTAGTATATTGCCCAGCCACATAGTATATTGCACAGCCACATAGTATATTGCCCAGTCATGTAGTTTATTTCCCAGTCACGTAGTATATTGCCCAGTCACGTAGTATACAGCACAGAGCAACGTAGTATATTGCCCAGTCACGTAGTATATTGCCCAGTCACGTAGTATATTGCCCAGCCACGTAGTATATTGCCCAGCAACGTAGTATATTGCACAGCCCACGTAGTATATTGCCCAGCCACGTAGTATATTGCACAGCCCACGTAGTATATTGCCCAGCCACGTAGTATATTGCCCAGTCACGTAGTATATTGCCCAGCCATGTAGTATATTGCCCAGCAACATAGTATATTGCCCAGCCACGTAGTATATTGCACAGCCACGTAGTATGTAGTATATTGGTCAGCCACGTAGTATATTGGCCAGTGACATAAAATAAAAAATAAACATATACTCACCTTAGTCCTGGCTCCTGTGTACGGTGCACGTGGCAGCTTCTGGTCCCATGGTTGGTGTGACTATGAGCGCAGGACCTGTGATGATGTTGTGACATCATGGCAGGTCATTCTCGCACAGGCACGCAGGACCTGTGATGACGTCGCGGTCACATGACCGTGACGTCATGGCAGGTCCTTCTCATGCAGCCGCGCAGAACCTGTGATGACGTCGCAGTCACATGATCATGACATCATGGCAGGTCCTTCTCCCATAGCATCCTTAGCACCGGAACCTGCCGGCGAACAGGACGCAACGTCAGAGGGTGAGAATAACTTTTTTATTATTATTATTATTTGTAACATTAGATTGTTTTACTATTGATGCTGCATACGCAGAATCAATAGTAAAAACTTGGTCACACAGGGTTAATAGCTGCATAACCGGAGTGCGTTACACCGCGCTCCGGTAACGCTGGCATTAACCCTGTGTGAGGTCTGACTGTATGACTGGAGGGGAGTATGGAGCGGGCACTGACTGCGGGGAGGAAAGAGTGGCCATATTGCCACCAGACTGTGGCCGTCGCTGATTGGTCGTGGCAATGGTCGTGGGCGTTTTGCCACGACCAATCAGCGACTTGGATTCCATGACAGACAGAGGCCGCGACCAATGAATATCCGTGACAGAAAGACAGACGGAAGTGACCCTTAGACAATTATATAGTAGGATTCTGACGTAAAAAGCTTTGAAAAGCTGCAACATTTCTGCGAAACTGTAGACTGTGCTAAAATTATACAACTTTTTGTGTTCTCACGCCATTTTCACCCAGCTCGGTGTTGTGACAAGCGGTAGCATCCGCTACACTACAAATTTTACTCCAGCAGGGACTGGAGTAGGATTCATGGAGAGGTGTATAAAAAGGAGCATGTCATATGTCATACTCTTCTGATTCATGAAGAGTTGTGTGCCTCTTCATTCATGAATCAGGAGTATCTGACTCCAGCCCATCGCCTCATGGAGACCAGCTGTTGTTGATCAACTTTTTGGGCAGCACCAACCACAGCCTTCCAGACATTGCTGAGGGAGGTCTATTGTTTTCTTTCACCGTAAATCTCCCATTTAAGAAGGAAACACAAGTTCTCCATAGAGTTTAGTTCAGGTGAGGAAGGGCCATGCCACTATTCTTTCATCTTTAAGGCCTTTACTGGCAGCCAAGCAGTGGAGAATTTTACTGTTTATGATGGAGCATTGTCGTTCATAAAAATCATGGCTTTGCTGAAAGATTCATATATTTACTCTACCACTGCTTGATTAAAGTGTTTTCTAAAAATTGGCAGTAGGTTTGGGAGTTGATTTTCAGGCTATCTTCAACCCACTCATCTTTAATAATACCAGCTAGGGATGAGCAAACCCATGGATGTTTGGGTTCATAAGGTTTGGCCAAGCAAGAGTTCAAAGTTCAGTTCGTCAGCGAAACCGGATTGTGAATGCAACAGAAGTCTATGGCAACCCAAACTTTAGTGCTTTAAAATGGCTGTAAAATGGTCATAGTAAGGGTTAGGGGCTGCAAAAGTAAGCAAAAAGGGGGCAAAAGCAGGTCAAGTGCCCTGAAAACAAATGTGGATAGAAAAATCCCTTAAAATAATATATAATCTAAAAATAAAGGACCCCAGAGGCGTAGGAAGGTCTAAGCCTGACAGATGCTCCGCATAGGCCCCTTCACCCTCACCTCTCTCCCAATCCACCCTGGGCATCGCCTTGGGTGTGGTGAGTTACGAGGCAGGGCAGCCGTGGTGTCCTCTGGAGGCCAATCACTTCACATTTTCCATGCAAGAGTGGTTTTTTGTATGCCTGCCGCTTCGGGATCTGCCCACACAGTGAGCCACTCTCCCTTCCTACAACCCACAATGCCTTATGGGCTCCGTTACATGGTGACCACAGGCAACAAGGAATCAGTGTTCTATTCTGGAAAGGCAGCGTGATAAAGAGTTACCACATCCAAGGTAGGAAGGAGTCAAACAAATTAAACACTCCTCCACTGAGTCAGCAGTTGATATTGCAAGACAAAATAGCCATCTGGTTAAGGATGTCTAGTTTCTTCATGGGTGTAGCATTCCATCAAGTGCTACTAGCAGGGCCGGCGTCAGCACCCGGTGCACCTGGGCAAATGCCGGGGCCCTAGAGAGAGAGGGGGGCCCACTCACGCTGTCATAGATACAGCTGGGAGAGCAGAGCAGGAGAACATGCTCTCTCCGCCCACAAAGTCACTGCTGGCTGCATTCTCTTAACCCCTATGTGCCAGCTCTGACACAAGCATCTTCTCACTCAGTCAGTGCAGCCAGGCAGGCACACATAGGGGTTAAGAGAAGGCAGCCAGTGTGACATTGTTTGTGGGCGGAGAGAGCACTTCTCCTGCTCTGGCCCCTGGCTGGCTGCTGTGTTGAGCTGAACTTATCAGGCAGATTCCGGAGGAGCTGCTACCAGTGACTCAGTGAGTGCTATGGTATCCAGCAGTGGTTGGACTTGTGGCTCAGTCTGCTGCTGTCTGTCTCCGCTGCCTAAATATGTGGGTGATGTCTGGAGGAGCAGCTGGTGGGGTGCAGCCTGCAACGTGCAGCCACCCAGCTCTCCCAGAATACATGCATGCCACACCGAACCTGCACCAGTGGGGTAGGAAGAAGCTTAACCCCTTCCCGTCTGTATGAAGGTTATTGCTGAACCTTAAAGATAACAATCCGACCCGCATAAATTGGGTTAACCAGATGCCAGGAGGAAGGGGAGCTGCTGCCATGGATAAAACTGAGCTGTGGGCTGTAGGTTGGGGCCCCGTGGCCCCAGGCTGGTGACTGGAGGGACTCTGCCCAGTGCTGGCATGTGGGTGATTTCTGCTCCGGAGTCTTAGCTTCTCTCCTCCACATCACACTGTGCAGTCACAGCAACATTGGTTGTGTCTGTCCAGGTCCCAGCAGCTGCCACTGCTCCCACCAAGGACATGGCATCACTTAACCCTTCCCCTGCAGCCACCGGCAACAAATCCACATTATTCCTTGATTAAATCAGGTTCCAACCCAATAGAGGAACAGACATTTCCTGCTGCCATTAGGGTCCGGGAGGGGGTGACATTGGCTGCCCTGCTACTCTGTAGTGGTGGGTGACAAGTGTAACATGGGGTAACGATGACGGAGAAATGCACAGGATAATAGTGAGCGCGACAGAGGGCAGTGTATGGTATGGAGCAGTCAGGGGGTGGGCTGCAGGATCCCCCCATACTGTACATGACTGCTCGGGACAGGGAGGCATTTAATGAGCTTCTAATGAAGGGGCACTAATTGGGTCATTAGGGTTTGTGGAAAGGATTCAGCATCAGGTCCCTCATTAATGCCCGAGCCGCCTGTTACTTTGTAGCACAGATCTGTTAGGGCCGCAAAACCAAACAACGTTGTTTATGTAGAAAAGTCTTTGTTTCATAGAAAAACTCAAAACAGAAAAGATTTTCTGATACAACAACGCCCTGCTCACGACACTGCACTGCACCTCTCCTGTATATATACACTGCACAGCACCTCTCCCCATTTATATACTGCCCAGTACCGCTCCTCCTGCATATATACACTGCACAGCACCTCTCCCCCTGTATATATACACTGCACAGTACCGCTCCTCCTGTATATGTACACTGCACAGCACCTTTCCTCCTGTATATGTACACTGCACAGCACCTCTCCTGTATATATACACTGCACCTTTCCTCCTGTCCTATATATACACTGCCCAGCACCTTTCCTCCTGTATGTATACACTGCACAGCACCTCTCCTGTATATATACACTGCACAGTACAACTCCTCCTGTATATATACACTGCAGAATTTACAATAGCTGTCACTCATATAAGAAGTGAAATCTGGCATTGTACTATACATTTCTCTGCCGTATCTGTGCATCATAAATCGGGGTACGTGTTAAAGGGGGGGGCCCACTGAGACTCTTTCGCCCGGGGCCCTCGAAAACCTGGAGCCGGCCCTGGTTACTAGGCACTTCCATGTGTTAGACACGATACATCTGGATATACATTTGTCACTGACGATTTCTCTGAATTGTGATAAATCTTTTTTTCTGATCATTCGATGGGTGACTTTTTTGATGTTTCCTTCTTTATGTACACCTCTTGGATATTTTCTTGTTTTAATTATTGATTGTGATTAATAAAATTTCTTTTTTTACATATATGAAGTTAGCACTCCATTTCTTTGTTCTTCTTCTTCCTCTTTTGCTGTGCTGCTTGGCCAGCATGACCACCTTCCTACGAACAGCGCATGTCACTAGGATAGCCTTTGCTCCTTGCAGGGTCTAGGACTTCCTCATCCTTCAAATCATCTTCCATCCAGCTTTCACCTCTGCCCTCCTTGACGGTCTGCACACTGCAGAAAGATGCAGCAGTTGGAACCTGTGTTCATCATCAGCAGAGATGTGCTGTGATTGTCCGCTGATCGTGTGAACTAACTCTCCCACATACTCATCCTCCAACTCAACAAGTGGTTGGGCATCAGTGCACTCAATATCTTCCAGCTTTGGAGCAGGGCCAGGTGGATGGCCCACAGAACCACAGCCAGTGGAGTCAGCAAAAAGCAGAAGTTACTGCTCCATAACTTGGGGCTCTGACTGCCTGGCTGATTTACAAGGGTGTGAGGTGGAAGCCAGATGATGACCATGGTACGTCTGTGCCAAATCTGCTCTTTCTGCAGTGGACTGAGTGGAAAATAATGCAATGGAACTAGAGCCACTGTCTGCCATCCAATGTAACACCGCCTCAACAATGTTCTGGCCTCACCATTTTTGAAGCTGTATTTGGCCCTGTGAAATGATGCAGAATGTCCTGTAGCCGGTGTGCTCCAGAGGAAGGTGTTGTATTTGGGCACGTTTCACACACAGAACAATTACATCCTCTAGCTACACCACCACCAGCAGCAGCTACACCAGCACCACCACAGTCAAGTGCACATCCCCTATTTGATGCTCTCCTCAGTATTGGAAGTGGTTTTAAGGCACACTACTCTAACAGACACAGCGGTAGAGTAAAATTATATTTTAGGCCCACAAATCGCAAAAAACAGCTGCAGACTAGAATTATTTATTAGGCACACTACTCGCACAGATACAGCAGTAGAGTAAAATAGTTTTTTAGGCTCGGCCACAACTTGTACAGACATAGCGGTAGAGTAAAATAATTTTTATGGCCCACAAATTGCAAAGAGATGGCTACAGTGTCAAATTATTTTCTAGGTACACTACTCTTATAGACACAGCGGTAGAGTAAATCTGTTGTTTAGGCCAGGCCACAACTTGTATAAACCCAGTGTTGGTGTAAAATCACTTTTTAGGCCCGGACACAATTTGTATAGATACAAATGCATAGTAAAAATATTTTTTAAGCTCACAAACGGCAAAAGAGACAACTGCAGAGTAGAACTATTTTTTAGGCACACTACTCTTACAGACACAATGGTAGAATAAAATTATTTTTTAGGACCACAAATGGCAAATAGATGGCTGCTGAGTAGAATTATTTTTCTGACACACTACTCGTACAGACAGCTTAGGAACCACAGCCCTCTGACTGGCGGTAATGATGATTATAGGCAATGTTTACCTCGCTGTCATGCAGATGACAGCATGGCAAACAATGGATGTTCAGGTCCTTGATTCATATGAAAGAAGTCCGGGATCGTATTTCATGACTGTTCTGGCACCCGAAATGAACTTTTTTTTAAATGTTTGGTTGAATCCGCTGGACCCCAACATCCATGGTTTGCCCATCACTATTTCAAAGTACACACAGCAGCTTTTTGGCACAGTACTCCAACTGAGACGAGTGCAGATTACAAACACAGAGGCTTTTTTGTCATAGTACGCACACATAAAGTCTAATCCTGTCCTTCACTAATGTTACGTCCTGTCCCTACACTAATAAGAGCAGAATAAAGTTGGCACCTGTGATCCAGCAGTTATACAAGCCGGGTCATGTGGTGCGTCGGCCAATCACTGTCATGACAATACTTGGCAATGCTGTGATGGCTTAGAAAGTGCCCATAGCCCAATTGCTTGTTTATTGGCTGCGCTGCAGCCTTTCAACAAATTTTATTCGGCATCCAAACCCAATCACTGGACTCAACATCCAACAAAAAGTCTGCGTTTGGGGTTTCAGTACTGGACACTTGGTGTCCTGTACAAACCCTAAACTTCATAGTTTGGGTTCGCTCATCCCTAGTACCAGCCCATATCAGTACCGAAACTCAACTTTGCTGGTGAATGAAGCAAAGTGGAGATCTGTGTCTGTTACTGAACCTGCCAAGCTCCCACCCATTTGATCCATCAAGAGTCGCTCTCATCTCATCAATCCACAGAACTTTAGAGAAATCTGTTTTCAGATATTTTTTAGTTCAGTCTTGACATTTCATTTTGTGTGTCTTGTTCAATGGTGGTCATGTTTCAGCATGCCTTACCTTGGTCATGTCTCTGAACACTGAAAACATTTGTTTTTTGCCACCTTGTTGACTTTTTGCAGCAAAACTTTTGATGGTTCTGTGGTCACGCCCTGATTTCTCAGCAATTTCAAGAGTGCTGCATCAGTCTGTAAGATTTTTTTTTCCAATTTTTGACTTTTCAGAGGCAGTCAAATCTCTTTTTGTCCATTTTGCTTGAGGAAAACAAGCTGAGAAGTAATTCAACACACCCTGATAAAGGGTGTTCATCTCCTTAGGCCTCACTCGCCCTCATTACACAATGCATATATTTTTTACTGTATCACTCCATATAGAATAATGTTGTTTGCAACTATCCTATATGGCAGAAAAATATATTCTGACATTCTGACAATCACGTGTATGTCAAATGTTGGGTAAAAGCTCTTTGAATATGTAATATAGTTCACAAACAGTATATGGAGGGAGCCTTAGGCCGATTTCACACATCCTAAATTAATGATACGAGTACAATCTCCCATATGTATTCTCCTTATCTGAACTGAAGAGCTTCATAGACAATTATGAGGCTGTCGAAGTTGCCAGTCTGCATATTGCAAGCCTGGCTTAGGCCGGAAATGTCAGATATATGAAACCTGCATTAATTATTAATTTAATTTTAAAATTTAGCCTGTTTAACCCTATATGTTCCAACTGCAATACTTTAGGTGATTTAAAGTCACACAAATGTATAAGGGAAAATGATGGCTGTCAAAGGTGTTGTTCACTTTGGTAAGTCTGACCCATGAAAACCGTGCAAAGCTAAAAAGTCTTATGAGCATCCTAATTAATTGACTACAGTATGTTATGGCTTAAGGGAATGGGGGAATTATGTAGATGCCTTGTATACTGTGTGTCACCTTGGTGGTAAGTGTAGGATGAATTACCGGTCTGCCATCTGCTTACATAGCAGTCTTATTAATGCATACATGGATATTTCATTCTTTTGGCAGTTAATTATGATCCCATTAAGACTTTGTGCTTCTCTGGTGTACATTGTTTGCAGCCATAAATCTTTTCTGCTTATTGGGGATGAGAATAGTCAATTTTCACATTTTATGGTCCTGTCCCTGACATCTCAAGGTCACATAGTTCCTAAAGTCATGCCTAATCTCACTTAATCCTCATAGTCATATGATAAGAGTGTGGAATGATGGCAGTAAGTACTGCTTGCATTGTTCATTACTGTGCAGCATTATACATGAAGTGTAACTTTTATCTGAGATTAGTGTTAATTTAAAGAAGCATGCAAACATTTATAGTACCTAACAATTTAATGCACACATCTATGAATATTTTCTTTAGCCAGGCACAATATAATTTTCTAGAAGACAGAACAATGAATGTACAGTGCTCAGCATAAATGAGTACACCCCCTTTGAAAAGTAAGATTTTAATCAATACCTCACTGAATACAGTTTTCCAAAAATTAGTTTATGCAAAAATGAAATATACACCTCATATCAAAACCTAACACATCTAGTATTTTGTATGACCTCCATGAATTTTGACAGCACCAAGTCTACTAGGCATGGAATGAACAAGTTGGCGACATATTGCAATATCTATCTATATCCATTCTTCAAGAACGACGTCTTTTAGAACCTGGATGGTGTATGGAGAGTGATGCTCAACTTGTCTCTTTAAAATTTCCTATAGGTGTTCCGGTTGGGTCCAGATCTGAAGACCTATTTGGCCATTGAATCCCTTTCACCCTGCTGTTTTTCAGAAACAGATGTGGGTTTTGGATCATTGTCATATTGGAAAAGTGCACGCATATGTTTCACTGAAAGCATTATGCACTATTTTTGTACTTCTCAACTTTGTGATGCCATACAGTTTTGAAGCCATCAGTTCCATTTATCTTTGACTCATCACTTTAAACTATAGAGTCCCAATAGTCTTCTTTTTTTTTTTAACCTGGAAAATTGTAGGCAGGCTTTGTTCTGCATGGGCTTTAAACCCCTTCACGCCCCCAGCTTGTTTTCCAGTTCCTGACTAGATCAACATTTTCAATTTTTGACCAGTGTCACTTTATGCGGTGATAACTCTGGAACACTTCAGCGTATCCCAGTGATTCTGAGATAATTTTTAATGACATGTTGTACTGCCTTTTAGTGGTAAATTTTAGTTGATACTTTTTATTAATGAAAATATAGAAAATTTGACAAAAAAATTGAAAATGTTACAATTTTCAAACTTTCAGTTTTATGCCCAGACAAAATAAAAACCAGTAAAAAAAATCAAATTAAAGATGAACTTTCAATATTTATAGATTGCAGAAAATAGCCAACTCATATAAAAGAAACAAAAGTATACTTTGCCTGCAGCTCTGCCACAATTAATGTCATGCTGTTTACACCTAATGTGATTTCTCTCCTGGGCTGATAGTCTACGTTTATATGGTCTTTTGTTTCAAAATGCTGATTCAGAATTTTAGTCATCTTTGCAATTTTTGTTTCCTCTTGATGGACCATAATCACATTGTCCACATATAAAAGAATAGACATCCACTTTCGGTCTCTACATTTTGTGTATAAACACGGATCTCTTTGACCTCTTTTAGATCCTTCTTCCAATAAGACTTTGTTCATTTTGGTGTTCCATGCTCTAGCCGATTGCTTAAGACCATAGAGAGATTTTGGTAGTTTGCAAATAAAATTATCTTCATCCTCATTGATATAACCCTCTGGTTGAGTCATGTGCAAGTCATCTTCAATGTCACCATTTCAAAAGGCAGTTTTGATGTCTATATGTCTGACAAACACATT
Source organism: Ranitomeya imitator (assembly GCF_032444005.1). NCBI lineage: Eukaryota > Metazoa > Chordata > Amphibia > Anura > Dendrobatidae > Ranitomeya > Ranitomeya imitator. Next base: position 134,582,445 of record NC_091284.1, read on the forward strand.
TGTGCAGCAGCTGTAGCCATTAGAGTCTACTATGTGGTCAGCTTACTGGAGAAAACGTGGCATCATAATCAGTGGTGTATCTAGGGGGGGCAACCGGGGCATGTGCTCTGGGCGCAGCCGGCAGGGGGGCGCAGTCGGGCCACCTAATGTGGCGGTCCGCAGTGTCTTCCCCGGCGGCTGCATTCTGCTGTTCTCTGTGCTGACTATCAAGCTGAGAGCCGGCACAGAGAAGCTGCAGAGCGCTGGCTCCCAACATGTGCGGAGGTGGAGGGGTGCCCATGCAGGGTGGCTGTGGCGGGCAAGGAGAAATTACTGCAGCTCCGCTGCCTACAAGAGAAGATAGCAGCGGAGCTGCAGCGATCTGTCTTCCTGCTTCTTGCCCACACTTCCTCTCACAGACGCGCCGCTGGATGACATCATCATGCAGCGGCCGGCTGTGTCAGAGGAAGGTGATGGAGATGCTGGGGACATCGCGCAAGGAGAGGTGAGAGGGGTGTGTGCGTGTGCACGTGTGTGTGTTGCACGCTGCAGGGGAGTGTGCAGAGAAGTAAATGGTGTGTGTGTGTAGGGGAGGAGAAGGCAATGATGGGGCTGACGGGGAGAGGGCAATGATAGGAATGATGGGGGAGGAGAGGGCAATGATGGGGATGGTGGTGGAGGAGGAAATGGTGGAAGTGTTGAAATGGGCAAGGATGAGGATGGTGGGGGGAGGAGGAAATGATGGAATGGGCAAGGATGGGGATGTTGGGGGAGGAGGAAGTGATGGAAGTGGTGGAATAGGCAAGGATGGGGATTGTGGGGAGTAGGACATGATGGAAGTGGTGGAATGGGCAAGGATGGGGATGGTGGGGGAGGAGGAAATGATGGATGTCGTAGAAAGGGCAATCATGGGATTGGGGGAGGAAATGCTGGAGGTGGTGAAATGGGCAATGATGGGTGTGACGGAGAAGGCAATGATGGAGGTGGTGAAGAGGGCAATGATGGGGTGGGGTAGAGGACAATAACATGTGTGTGGAGAATTTGAGTGGGGATAGGGGGATTTATTATGTGTGGGGAAAATTTGGGGATGGGGGAATTTATTATGTGTGGGGTGAAATTTGGAGTGGGGATGGGGGATTTAATGTGTGGGGGAGATTTGAGGACACAAAATGAAGAGCAAAAGGGTAGATGGGGGCATATATGAGGAAACAGAACAGGGGAATAGGGGGCATGTATGAGGAAACAATATGGGGGAATTGGGGGCATGTACGAGGAAACAGTATTGGGGAATGGGGGGCATATATGACAAAACAGTATGGGGGAATTGGGGGCATGTATGAGGAAACAGTATGGGGAATGGGGGGCATGTATGAGGAAACAGTATGGGGGAATGGGGGCATGTATGAGGAAACAGTATGGGGGAATTGGGGGCATGTTTGAGGAAACAGAATTGGGGGCATGTATGAGGAAACAGTACAGAGGAATGGGGGGCATGTATGAGGAAACAGTATGGGGGGCATGTATGAGGAAACAGTATGTGGGAATTGGGGGCATGTTTGAGGAAACAGTATGGGGGAATTGGGGGCATGTATGAGGAAACAGTATGAGGGAATGGGGGCATGTATGAGGAAACAATATTGGAGAACGAGGGCACAGTATGAGGAGCGATGTGAAAAATGTATGTGGATAGAGTACGGGGAGTGAGGGTGATGGGATGTGTGCAGACACAGTATTGGGAGTTAGGTGAGCAGGTAGTATAGAAAGTGAGGGGGTAAATATATTAGGAGACAGTATGGTGAACAGGGGGATATGAGAGGAGACAGTATGAGGAGGGAGGGGAATAGTGTGAGGAGACAGTATGGGGGACAAAAGTGAGTGGGCACAGAATAGAAACTGAATAGTGGGGGTGTAGCATGGAGGGACAATGTGAGGGCACAGCCAGGAAGGGACAGTATACCAAGGAGGGGGAGTGTGATGATAGAGTACAGTATAAATACTGGGCCTGATAGGGGGGACACAGTGTGAGAGGACAGTGTGAAGAGGGGGCCGGTATGAAGTCAGTGTGAAGAGCATGTACCATAAGAGGGACAGTGTGGAGGTCATATTTTGTGCAGACAATATAGTGAGGGGCAATTTTTTTTATTCAGGAGCATTTTAATGATACTTTGCATTTTTAAAGGTATCATGTGGAAATTTTCTGCAAAAGAGCAAAGAAGATGGAAGTCTGCAGAGACGAGCTGTGGATGAGAAAACGCATCATGGGATCTGGACAAGATGAAGAAAAGAAGGAGAATGACTCCAGAGACGACGTCATCTATAAGGTACCTTGATGTAAATGTTATGTGTGATGCTAACTAACTCTCATGTTTTTATTTATGTTAGGAGCTTTAAAGGGGATGTCCAGGTTTGTAATGAGTCTGCAGTTATTCTTTGTGACTGCAGACTTCTGACTTCTCACAGTGCGCCCTGCATGCTGTCAGGATTCTCTCATGCTGGCCATTTAGATACATGTGGTCAAATGCTGACTAGACGTGTGGTCTCACTCAATGAAAATGAACTGAGTGAGGTCGGGCACGTCTAGTAGGAATGTGGCCAGAGGTATACAAATCACATGCTTGTGCTGACATGACTGTCCACTGGCCAGGGAGAATCCTAAAAGTGTGCAGTGCATTAGTTGTGAAAATTCAGAAGTCTGCAATGTCAGGATTCAGCTCTGCAGGTTCCAGTAGTCGTCACATGGACACTTCACTCATATGCGACTTTCATACTTATGGTCCTGTGACAATGAGCTTCTCTTCCTGCTTCTCTCAGTTATTCACTGATCATTGAGAGCATTAGGGAGAGCAGCTCGTTGGTACATGACTAAGTGTGAAAATCGCATATGTCCTTGCTGGGGGGGGAGGGGGGCAAAATTAATTCTTGCCCCAGGTGCCAGAAACCCTAGATACACCTCTGATCGTAATCTCCACCATATTTCTGGGAATATTCTATTCTACTAATATTGCTTAAATCTGAGAGCCTTACCTTCAGAGTCATACTTGGTCTTAAAAACTCATTTACATTTTGATGCTTTCTTGCCTTGTGGTATTTTGGTGAGTGTCAAAGTTTGAAGTTGATGAACAGTGTTGTGAATTCTGTGGCAGAGTTCACTCCTGTGGTCACAAGTGGTACTTCGGCTGATTCTCTCTGGGATCTTCCGTTTGTGGAGGAAGTGGTACTGCAGCTTCTGAGTTTCCTCCCTCAGGTGATCTGGTGAGCTCGTTAGCTTCTTCTCTACTTAACTCCACCTGATGCTTTGATCTATGCTTCCTGTCAATGTTTCAGTGTGGGACTTGTTTTTTCCCTGGATCATTCCTGTGGCCTGCTGCTCTGCAAAGCTAAGTTTTGCTTATGTTATTTTGTTGCTATTTTTCTGTCCAGCTTGCTTTATTGGTTTTTATCGCCTGCTGGAAGCTCTGAGACGCAGAGGGACCACCTCCGTACCGTTAGTCGGTGCGGAGGGTCTTTTTGTCCCCTCTGCGTGGTTTTTATAGGTTTTTGTGCTGACCGCAAAGTTATCTTCCCTATCCTCGTTCTGTTCAGCTAGTCGGGCCTCACTTTGCTAAATCTGTTTCATCTCTATGTTTGTGTTTTCATCTTACTCACAGTCATTATATGTGGGGGGCTGCCTTTTCCTTTGGGGAATTTCTCTGAGGCAAGGTAGGCTTATTTTTCTATCTTCAGGATTAGCTAGTTTCTCAGGCTGTGACGAGGCGCCTAGGTTCTGGTCAGGAGCGCTCCACGGCTACCTTTAGTGTGGTTTGATAGGCTTAGGGATTGCGGTCTGCAGAGTTCCCACGTCTTAGAGCTCGTTCTATTATTTTGGGTTATTGTCAGTTCACTGTATGTGCTCTGACCTCCATGTCCATTGTGATTCTGAATTGCCTTTCATAACAGTACAGGAAGCCAAAAGTGCTAATGATTCTCAATAGAGGGAAAAAAGAAGTTCTGAGACCATTTTTTTTTCTTTGCACTGTGTTTTGTCTTTTTTTTCCCCTAGACATTTGGGTGGTTCAGGACACAGGTGTAGCAATGGACATTAAAGGTCTGTCTTCATGTGTGGATCAGCTCACGGCAAGAGTTCAAAATATTCAAGATTTTGTGATCCAGAATTCTTTGCTTGAACCGAGAATTCCTATTCCAGATTTGTTTTTTGGAGATAGAACTAAATTTCTGAGTTTCAAAAATAATTGTAAACTATTTCTGGCTTTGAAACCTCGCTCTTCTGGTGACCCAATTCAACAGGTTAGGATCGTCATTTCTTTTTTGCGCGGCGACCCTCAGGACTGGGCGTTTTCTCTTGCGTCAGGAGATCCTGCATTGAGTAATATCGATGCGTTTTTCCTGGCGCTTGGGTTGCTGTACGATGAGCCTAATTCAGTGGATCAGGCAGAAAAAAATTTGCTGGCCCTTTGTCAGGCTCAGGATGAGATAGAGGTATATTGTCAGAAATTTAGAAAGTGGTCAGTGCTCACTCAATGGAATGAATCTGCGCTGGCAGCAATATTCAGAAAGGGTCTCTCTGAAGCCCTTAAGGATGTCATGGTGGGATTTCCTATGCCTGCTGGTTTGAATGAGGCTATGTCTTTGGCCATTCAGATCGGTCGACGCTTGCGTGAGCGTAAACCTGTGCACCATTTGGCGGTATTACCTGAGCTTAAACCTGAGCCTATGCAGTGTGATAGGACCTTGACCAGAGTTGAACGGCAAGAACATAGACGTCTGAATGGTCTGTGTTTCTACTGTGGTGATTCCACTCATGCTATCTCTGATTGTCCTAAGCGCACTAAGCGGTTCGCTAGGTCTGCCACCATTGGTACTGTACAGTCAAAATTTCTTCTGTCCGTTACCTTGATCTGCTCTTTGTCATCATATTCTGTCATGGCATTTGTGGATTCAGGCGCTGCCCTGAATTTGATGGACTTGGAATATGCTAAGCGTTGTGGGTTTTTCTTGGAGCCCTTGCAGTGTCCTATTCCATTGAGAGGAATTGATGCTACGCCTTTGGCCAAGAATAAGCCTCAATACTGGACCCAGCTGACCATGTGCATGGCTCCTGCACATCAGGAGGTTATTCGCTTTCTGGTGTTGCATAATCTGCATGATGTGGTCGTGTTGGGGTTGCCATGGCTACAAGCCCATAATCCAGTATTAGATTGGAAATCCATGTCGGTGTCCAGCTGGGGTTGTCAGGGGGTACATGGTGATGTTCCATTTCTGTCAATTTCGTCATCCACTCCTTCTCCTTCATTTGATGAGCCCAAGTCCAATACCCTACCTCCGCATAGGGATTGTGATTGTGCTATCAATTTGATTCCTGGTAGTAAATTCCCAAAAGGTCGATTGTTTAATTTGTCCGTGCCTGAGCACACCGCTATGCGCAGTTATGTGAAGGAATCCCTGGAGAAGGGGCATATTCGCCCGTCATCGTCGCCATTAGGAGCAGGGTTCTTTTTTGTAGCCAAGAAGGATGGTTCGCTGAGACCTTGTATAGATTACCACCTTCTTAATAAGATCACGGTTAAATTTCAGTACCCCTTGCCATTGTTATCTGATCTGTTTGCCCGGATTAAGGGGGCTAGTTGGTTCACAAAGATAGATCTTCGTGGTGCGTATGATCTGGTGCAAATTAAGCAAGGTGATGAATGGAAAACTGCATTTAATACGCCCGAGGGTCATTTTGAGTATCTCGTGATGCCGTTCGGACTTGCCAATGCTCCATCAGTGTTTCAGTCCTTTATGCATGACATCTTCCGAGAGTACCTGGATAAATTCCTGATTGTGTACTTGGATGACATTTTGATCTTCTCGGATGATTGGGAGTCTCATGTGAAGCAGGTCAGAACGGTTTTTCAGGTCCTGCATGCTAATTCTTTGTTTGTGAAGGGATCAAAGTGTCTCTTTGGTGTGCAGAAGGTTTCATTTTTGGGGTTCATCTTTTCCCCTTCTACTATCGAGATGGATCCTGTTAAGGTCCAAGCCATCCATGATTGGACTCAGCCGACATCTCTGAAAAGTCTGCAAAAGTTCCTGGGCTTTGCTAATTTTTATCGTCGCTTCATCTGCAATTTTTCTAGTATTGCCAAACCATTGACCGATTTGACCAAGAAGGGTGCTGATGCGGTCAATTGGTCTTCTGCTGCTGTGGAAGCTTTTCAAGAGTTGAAGCGTCGTTTTTCTTCTGCCCCTGTGTTGTGTCAACCAGATGTTTCTCTTCCGTTCCAGGTTGAGGTTGATGCTTCTGAGATTGGAGCAGGGGCTGTTTTGTCGCAGAGAGGTTCTGGTTGCTCAGTGATGAAACCATGCGCTTTCTTTTCCAGGAAGTTTTCGCCTGCTGAGCGTAATTATGATGTGGGCAACCGAGCGTTGCTGGCCATGAAGTGGGCATTCGAGGAGTGGCGTCATTGGCTTGAAGGAGCTAAGCATCGCGTGGTGGTATTGACTGATCATAAGAACTTGACTTATCTCGAGTCTGCCAAGCGCTTGAATCCTAGACAAGCTCGTTGGTCATTGTTTTTTGCCCGTTTTGACTTTGTGATTTCGTACCTTCCGGGCTCTAAAAATGTGAAGGCGGATGCTCTGTCTAGGAGTTTTGTACCCGACTCTCCGGGTTTATCTGAGCCGGCGGGTATCCTCAAGGAAGGAGTAATTGTGTCTGCTATCTCCCCTGATTTGCGGCGGGTGCTGCAAAAATTTCAGGCTAATAAACCTGATCGTTGCCCAGCGGAGAAACTGTTTGTCCCTGATAGGTGGACGAATAGAGTTATCTCTGAACTTCATTGTTCGGTGTTGGCTGGTCATCCTGGAATCTTTGGTACCAGAGAGTTAGTGGCTAGATCCTTTTGGTGGCCCTCTCTGTCGCGGGATGTGCGTGCTTTTGTGCAGTCCTGTGGGATTTGTGCTCGGGCTAAGCCCTGCTGTTCTCGTGCCAGTGGGTTGCTTTTGCCCTTGCCGGTCCCGAAGAGGCCTTGGACACATATCTCTATGGATTTTATTTCTGACCTTCCCGTTTCTCAAAAGATGTCAGTCATTTGGGTGGTCTGTGATCGCTTTTCTAAGATGGTCCATCTGGTACCCTTGTCTAAATTGCCTTCCTCCTCTGATTTGGTGCCTTTGTTCTTCCAGCATGTGGTTCGTTTGCATGGCATTCCAGAGAATATTGTTTCTGACAGAGGTTCCCAGTTTGTTTCGAGGTTTTGGCGAGCCTTTTGTGGTAGGATGGGCATTGACTTGTCTTTTTCCTCGGCTTTCCATCCTCAGACTAATGGCCAGACCGAGCGAACCAATCAGACCTTGGAAACATATCTGAGGTGCTTTGTTTCTGCTGATCAGGATGACTGGGTGTCCTTTTTGCCTTCGGCTGAGTTCGCCCTTAATAATCGGGCCAGCTCGGCTACCTTGGTTTCACCGTTTTTCTGCAATTCTGGGTTCCATCCTCGTTTCTCTTCTGGACAGGTTGAGTCTTCGGACTGTCCTGGTGTGGATACTGTGGTGGACAGGTTGCAGCAGATTTGGACTCAGGTAGTGGACAATTTGACCTTGTCCCAGGAGAAGGCTCAACTTTTCGCTAATCGCAGACGCCGTGTGGGTCCCCGACTTCGTGTTGGGGATCTGGTTTGGTTATCTTCTCATCATATTCCTATGAAGGTTTCCTCTCCTAAGTTTAAACCTCGTTTTATTGGTCCGTATAGGATTTCTGAGGTTCTTAATCCTGTGTCTTTTCGTCTGACCCTTCCAGATTCTTTTTCCATACATAACGTATTCCATAGGTCATTGTTGCGGAGATACGTGGCACCTATGGTTCCATCTGTTGAGCCTCCTGCCCCGGTTTTGGTGGAGGGGGAATTGGAGTATATTGTGGAGAAGATTTTGGATTCTCGTGTTTCAAGACGGAAACTCCAGTATCTGGTTAAATGGAAGGGTTATGCTCAGGAGGATAATTCCTGGGTTTTTGCCTCTGATGTCCATGCTCCCGATCTTGTTCGTGCCTTTCATGTGGCTCATTCTGGTCGGCCTGGGGGCTCTGGTGAGGGTTCGGTGACCCCTCCTCAAGGGGGGGGTACTGTTGTGAATTCTGTGGCAGAGTTCACTCCTGTGGTCACAAGTGGTACTTCGGCTGATTCTCTCTGGGATCTTCCGTTTGTGGAGGAAGTGGTACTGCAGCTTCTGAGTTTCCTCCCTCAGGTGATCTGGTGAGCTCGTTAGCTTCTTCTCTACTTAACTCCACCTGATGCTTTGATCTATGCTTCCTGTCAATGTTTCAGTGTGGGACTTGTTTTTTCCCTGGATCATTCCTGTGGCCTGCTGCTCTGCAAAGCTAAGTTTTGCTTATGTTATTTTGTTGCTATTTTTCTGTCCAGCTTGCTTTATTGGTTTTTCTCACCTGCTGGAAGCTCTGAGACGCAGAGGGACCACCACCGTACCGTTAGTCGGTGCAGAGGGTCTTTTTGTCCCCTCTGCGTGGTTTTTATAGGTTTTTGTGCTGACCGCAAAGTTATCTTCCCTATCCTCGTTCTGTTCAGCTAGTCGGGCCTCACTTTGCTAAATCTGTTTCATCTCTATGTTTGTGTTTTCATCTTACTCACAGTCATTATATGTGGGGGGCTGCCTTTTCCTTTGGGGAATTTCTCTGAGGCAAGGTAGGCTTATTTTTCTATCTTCAGGATTAGCTAGTTTCTCAGGCTGTGACGAGGCGCCTAGGTTCTGGTCAGGAGCGCTCTACGGCTACCTTTAGTGTGGTTTGATAGGCTTAGGGATTGCGGTCTGCAGAGTTCCCACGTCTCAGAGCTCGTTCTATTATTTTGGGTTATTGTCAGTTCACTGTATGTGCTCTGACCTCCATGTCCATTGTGATTCTGAATTGCCTTTCATAACAGAACAGACTTAATTTCCTCATTAGCAGCAGCATTAATCCAGTTCAGTTTTTCATGGACAGGTAATTATTACATCTCATCCCATGACTGCGGTTCTGACTCAAAGTAGGACAAAGTCGAAAGTAGGAGAGACATTTAGCTGGTATACCCTTGTTTGATCTCGACAATCTCCTGACTTCAGGTTCCCCTGATTTTTATTTTGCTTCTTAAGTGGTTTAAGAGCTTCTACATCTTTTTCCTTGCTAATTTGAAAGTGTGACTGAGATTGTTGTTGCTTCTGCTGGACTACTGGTATGATGTTATTAAATGTGAGCAACAGAAAGTTCTAACCAATCATTACATCTCTGCTTATTGTGATGCTGTTCTTTTCTGGGTGAAGGATTCTATACCTTTTCTGGGTTATACTCTTTCCTAATCCAAATTGTTTGGGCTAATATTGGGGTGCAGGCAGGAGGTCACATTTCCTAATAAAAATCGTTTGGACTAATATGGGATGTTGGCACAAGGCTCCATTTCCTAATCAAAATTGTTTGGGCTAATATTGTTCTGCAGGCACACTCTGAAAATAAATACTGATTGTTAATTGCGTGACAGTTGACTGACATGTCTGGGCCTAGAGTTGTGAAACAGTTGGTTAAAAGAAGGGCAGGGTACATCCAACATGTGTGGCAAAAAGCATGGTCTTGGTGAAAGGGGGAATAGGCTTGGCGTTCAACATGTAAGGGGGTTAGGTGGTAATGTTAACGAAAGTTCTACTAAACAAACACCGGCTCATCCTATCAAAAGAAAACTGACATCTGATACTGGACGGGCTATTCGTCTCCCTTTCTTTGGCAGCCACATGGCAGTACGCCTAGTAGATGAGGGCCAGAAAGAGCATATGTGCCAGTGGATGACATGCGCTGCATCAAGTGGTCTCTTCTCCTCTTTCTCCACCTTCACATTACACACAGTACAATCATCAATCACCCTTGTTTCCCCCTGCGCCACAAATTTCCAACCACCCAACTGAATGTCGGTAACCACAGATGAGCCAGCCTACTGAGCTGTTCACACATTCTATTCCACAATTTCGAGAAATGCCCAAACTTGTTTCTTGGTGATCGGTTGGATTGCCTCCACCTTATTTACTTGTGGCTTTATTTTGCCCTTTCCAATGATGTAGCCCAAATATTTTGCCTCTTCTTTCCCCATGGTGCACTTATTTGGGTTTTTCGTAAACCCTGCCTTCCTCAGTGCATCCAGTACCACCTGGACCTTCTGCAGGTGACTTCCCCAATGCAGGCTGAAGATCACCATGTCATCAAGGTAAGCTGAGGTGCACCTCAGTCAGTCCATATATGCCCCTCTGGGGTTCCTATGTACCCATGTACACTCACACAAATATATACCGTATATACTCGAGTATAAGCCGAGATTTTCAGCCCAAATTTTTGGGCTGAAAGTGCCCCCCTCGGCTTATACTCGAGTCAAGGTGGGTGGCAGGGTCGGCGGGTGAGGGGGTGAGGGCGCTGAGGTATACTTACCTAGTCCCAGCGATCCTGGCGCTGTCCCTGCCGTCCCACGGTCTTCTCTGCTGCAGCTCTTCCCCTCTTCAGCGGTCACGTGGGACCGCTCATTAGAGAAATAAATAGGCGGCTCCACCTCCCATAGGGGTGGAGCCGCCTATTCATTTCTCTAATCAGCGGTAACGGTGACCGCTGATAGAGAAAGAAGCTGCGGCACCGAAGACCGTGGGACAGGCAGAGGGAGCCGGACGTCGGGACCAGGTAAGTATGTAATATTCACCTGTCCCCGTTCCAGCCGCTGGGCGCCGCTCCATCTTCCCGGCGTCTCTGCGCTGTGACTGTGCAGGTCAGAGGGCGCGATGACGCATATAGTGTGCGCGGCGCCCTCTGCCTGATCAGTCAGCGCAGAGAGATGCCGGGACCGGACGCCGGAACGAGACGCCTGGAGCTGCAATCAAGAGAGGTGAGTATGGCTTTTTTTTTTTTATTGCAGCAGCGGCACAGATTTATGTGGAGCATCTATGGGGCAGTATGAACGGTGCAGAGCACTATATGGGGCACAGATATGGGGGCAGTATGAACGGTGCAGAGCACTATATGGGGCACAGATATGGGGGCAATATGAACGGTGCAGAGCACTATATGGGGCACAGATATGGGGGCAGTATGAACGGTGCAGAGCACTATATGGGGCACAGATATGGGGGCAATATGAACGGTGCAGAGCATACAGGTCACAGATATGGGGCAATATGAACGGTGCAGAGCACTATATGGCACAGATATGGGGAAATATGAACGGTGCAGAGCACTATATGGCAGAGCTATGGGGAAATATGAACGGTGCAGAGCACTATATGGCACAGCTATGGGGCAATAATGAACGGTGCAGAGCACTATATGGCACAGCTATGGGGAAATGATGAACGGTGCAGAGCACTATATGGCACAGCTATGGGGAAATAATGATCTATTTTTATTTTTGAAATTCACCGGTAAATGCTGCATTTCCACCCTAGGCTTATACTCGAGTCAATAGGTTTTCCCAGTTTTTTGTGGCAAAATTAGGGGGGTCGGCTTATACTCGGGTCGGCTTATACTCGAGTATATACGGTATATATTCCATATATATACAGTGTATATATATATATATATATATATATGTATACATATATATATATATATCTCCATACGCATAAATGATGCCACCACATAAATCCAACATATCCCCTATATACAGTATATTCTGACATAAAGTGCAGAGAGGATAAGAAAAGTAGCACTTACCAAATCCTTGTAGCTTTACAAGTCCTTTATTCCATTACATGTGGACAGGATCCAGCAGTATGCAGATAAATAAGGGAGACATTCAGGGGGTAAAAGGTGTCTGTCTGACGTTTCTATAGGTCCAAGTCAGTATACCTGCTGCATCTGCCGTGCCTGCCTGTATCCCTGCTGTTCCTGCCAGCACTTGTACTTACAGCTTCCTGTCCCATTAAGGGTCAGCTTCCATGCTTTCAAGATCTGTCCTGGAGTAGCACCTGGCTTCCAACCAGAACCAAGTCTAACCCCACTATCAGTGGCTCTGCTGGGGGTTGACTCCCTAGGGGAAGCGTATTGGCGCCCCCGCTCAGCACTCATGTACATAGGTATCGGTTGGTGTTCACTTTTGCTATCTGGCATTATGCCTGTTTGGGACTTATTTGCATATGTGATCTAGTCCACAGAGTCTTTATTAGAGGATTTGATCAGCTGTGATCTGGCCTGTGGTCAAGATTGATTTCAATCTATATAAATTTGCCTCATAGTCTAGGTGGAAGATAAATGCAGTGATCCATACAAAGGGATTTATATCAAAAATTATCTACACTAAGTGTTATTAGTGCATTGTTATCTCCGTCATCTAACTACATGTTCTCTAATTGTTTTTATTGCACGGTGTGGGGTTTAGGACTCCTTACTCATAGGAGTGTCTCATGTATAGTCATTAGGGGTTCCTTTAGTACATCATTGTGTGGGTAGAGGGACCCAGTGGGATTGTCAGGGTCAATCTAGGGACCCCAGGGTCAGCCGTCGCTGAGCGGGGGCGCCAATACACTTCCCCTAGGGCGCCAACCCCCGCAGATAGGCAGACTTCAGCATAGACACATATAAGGTATGTCCTTTCCCCCCATACCAGTTTTTTCACGGTGTGTTTTGTGTTTACTTTGTGGTGTAGCCACAGGTTGGTGGCATTTTAATAAGATTCAATAAAATTCGTTTTTGTTTGGGTACTATATGATTATTTACAAAATTATTACCCCAATATATTTATTGATAGTCAAGCATGACATTAATAACTAAAATATTAATAAAAGATACCACCCTGTAACATTTACTCTATGTAGTATTTAGTATCTTTAACTCCTAATCTGAAATCTATTACTATTGTGTTTTTAATAAGTATATATTGGTGAATAATTTTTCTTTATGGTATATACTGTTTAATAACTACCGGTATAATTATTGGGTGAAATATTTTCTTGAGATATTTACAATCAAAAATATTTGCAAAAATTCATTCAATGTTCTATTATATTTCATCATAATTATACTTGATATAACTAAGGACCTGTAAGGATAATATGGATTTTTTTTTATCTATATACTGTTCTGTCATCACTATAAACTATTTATCCGTTACATGGTCACTAAGATGAATTCTGAAATGTGTAAGGCATGGCAGAGTATCAATCCTAGAGATAAACTAAAAGTATGTAATGCAATATACTGTATGTAAATGATGAATATACATGAACATCATAATTGAAAATATAACAATAATCTTTTCACAAATGTCCGACCTAACAGCTCTGTGTACTATATCCACCCCTCACAATAGGTTGGCATTCATGGAATACAAGATAAGGGTATTCTTATGTGCCATGTTGCACAAACAAGTCTGTCCCCTTAAACTGCAGCTCCGCTCTGGGAAAGTGAAGTAATCTTGTCTTGTGTTTGCATGCTATTCCTGTAACTGTGAGTTATGATGATATCATTCACCCAAGACTGGAGATACACATGTCAAACTATGGCGGTCACTATAGTCTTCTAAATTTGGTCCACCTCTCCTCCGCGGCTGTTGATTTGATCTTTAAACAAATGCTTTCAGTGGAAGTGACAAAGGGTCATCTACATAGAACGTGCTCCTGGGCTGTACAACTTCTAGAAGTGGATGAGAAACCTTCATACAAGGGGATCCAAGTCTGACTCTCCAGAAGGGAATGGAAGAGAGCTTTTTCTTTTTTGGACGATACAAGTCACATCCATGGATTTAGAGAATAAGGAATTTTGTTACATATCAAGTCCTGCACTGGAAAAGGTGAGAGAAACAAACTATAACTGTAAAGATGCTACTCTGCAAATGCAAATCTAAGAATTACAAGTGCTGCATAAGACGTGACCATTGCAAATATTTTTAGATTTCCTGTAATCATTATGCATCATGAGCTATTTCTTGGCTTACTGCAAGTCCCATCGTGGCATGGTATTTACCCAGTTCCAGTTGCTTCGATCTTATGGCCACTTGTGTGATGTTTCTCTAGTAGTCGATGGACATGAGTTCCCAGCGCACAAATCATTGCTTGCTTGCTCAAGTGACTACTTCAGGGCAATGTTTAAAGACTATACAAAGGAGTCCAATGCCTCTGTCATCCATCTCAAAATTATCTCAGCAACAGGTCTGCAAAATATACTGGATTTTATATATACATCATGGTTGTCACTTTCCATGAATACTTTGGAGGATACGTTGGAAGCGGCGACTTACTTGCAAGTGATGGATGCAATACCGCTGTGCAGCAAGTATATAATCAATAACTGTGACTTGGAAAATTGTTGTTTTTGTGCAAATATTGCATCGCAGTATTATCTTATAGATGCTTTAGTGGAAACGGACTCGTACATTGTTCATAACCTTTGGAAACTGTTACAAGAGAATTTAGAATGGACTGAGCTTCTGGAATTAAATACAAAGTCAATGATCAAGCTGATGCAGTGCGAAAATATTCCAAAAGTGACTGAACATTGTCTTCTGGATTTAGTTTTGAAGTGGTTACAGTATGACAGAACCCGGCTGTTACATGCTAAGGTGCTTTTTGAAAATGTACGTTTTGGATTATTGTCATTAGAAACCCTTCGGAAACTCTACACCCAATCTGAGGTTCCTTTAACACCATCAATCAAAAGTCTTGTTATCAAAGCAATCAATTATCATTCATTCCCCGCAAAACAACCCATCTTACAAGAAAAGTATAGCACAATGAGAAACCAGAAAGGTTGGATTCTGCTAGTAGGAGGCAATGCCAATGGAGAACTAGTAGAGAATGTTCTAGGGTTTGATGTCTACAATCATAAATGGAGAATGGTGACAAACCTAAAAATGAAAGTTCAGCATCATTGCACATGTGTGATCGGCAACTTTCTATATGTCCTTGGGGGAGAAACTCCTGAAAATTTGGAAAGCAACTCAAGCGATACTTGCTTGTCACCTACAAATATTGTTTATCGATTTGACCCAAGGTTCAATCAGTGGATGAAAGTCTCTGGAATGATGGAAAAAAGAGCTCAGTTTTCTTGCTGTGTTGTTGATAATCATATATTTGCTATAGGTGGAAGAGGATATCAATTGGCTATACATTCATCAGTGGAAGTCTATGATATCAGTAGAGATACATGGACAAAGTCTAAAGAGCTTCCTTTCAAAATCCATGGTCAGGCCAGTGCAGTACACAAAAACATTGTCTATATATCCGGTGGAAAGTTTACTGGACAGGCGAGCAGCTGTAAAGATGTATACTCATTTAATAAATTAGAAGCACAATGGAAAAAACAAGCTTCAATGACAATTGCAAGGTTTGGACACCAGATGGCCACTGTTAATGATGCCATATTTACATTTTTAGGAATCTATGAACCGTTTTCTGATATAGAGAAATATGATCCATTGAACAATCAATGGACTCGTTTGAGACCAATGACCTTTGACCGCTTTTGCTATGGTCTGGTGGTGGTGGAGCAAACCATACTTCTACTTGGAGGGAAGAAATGGCAGGACTCACAGGAGGTGGCGACGCACAATATTGTTGGGTATGATTCAGAAAATGATTGCTGGGAAGAAATATGCAGCCTAGCATTTCCATTCTGTGGCCTACAGTGTGATGTTCTACAACTGTCTGACTCAAATGAGAGCGAGGAACAACAGATCAAACCATGTACACAAATTAAGTGATATAACTGGTAATGTATAGCAATATGTATTTCATATTAGAATTTTAAGGGATAAAAAAGTCTATTTTCTTCCCCCAAAATAGTCACAATTTTTGCAATTGCATCTCAGTGCCATTCAAGTGTATAGGGCTGAACTGTAATACTAGACCCTACCCAAGAAAAAGAGTGGCACCGTTTCTGGAAAAAGTACAGACTTTTTTTTTTTTCAAATCTCAGGGAATTCCTTCATAGTGTTTTTTGCAGTTCCCATAGGTTCTCAGTACAGAGAGAAGTTAAGATAATTAAAAATTTAAAGGGAACCTGTCATTAAATTCATGTTTTCCAAAAGACAGGCAGTATGAATCAGGCACAGGCTGAATTATTGCAACCAGGTATGTTGAACTTTGAAATACTTAATATTTCAGAGAAAACATAATTTTTAAAGTGACAGGGCAATATGTGTCTCACATGAGTAGTCCGAGACAGATCCCCGGCAGCTTCTCTACTTATCTGACAGGTCTGTGTATACACACCCTTAGGTCGGGGTCACACTTGCGAGAAACTCGCGCATCAATACCCGGCACTGACGCCGGCACTCGGGACCAGAGTGTGCGGCTGCATGTATTTCTATGTATACACCTATAAATTGAAAAGAGCATAGGCCCCATATTAGACAAAAACTAATTAAGTCAGATGGAAATATAAAATAAATAAACTTTATTAACAACAAATACACAAAAAGTACAATAGTAAATAATAAGGATGAAGTATGTGACGACACTCAAGGACAGACACACTGGAGTACGCCCATATGCCAGAGTATAGGCGCAGCAGGAGCACATGGGGAAAATAGTAAATAGCAACAGCTAGTTATAAAGTGCCAAAAGTTTAAATATATGTATATTGGGTGATAACACAGAAGAAAAGGGGAGGGTTTTTCAACAACGCTAACAACCCTAGTGGGTGTATCCCCTGTCCCTGAATGCGTTCACCCACATTGCAACCTGCCCATAAACTATAGCACAGAGAACACACCCCGGACCTGCTAATTGCTTACCCATGAACGTGACCTCCAATGTGCGCTGTCCCACCGAAAGCCCCGACGCGCGTTTCGCGTTAAAAGTGCTTCCTCGGGGGGCTGTCAATTTCTATGTATTTCTATGTAGTTGAACGCTCCGGTCCCAAGTGCCGGGGACAGTGCTGGGTATTGAGACAGGAAACTCGTGCGAGTTTCTCGCAAGTGTGACCCCGGCCATAGGGAGAGTCCTGTCAGTCTAGGAGAGCCAGGTCAAGAGAAGTCTCGGAGGACCTTCCTCACACCAGTCTTCTGAGATGCATAGTCCCCGGCCAGCCTTCAGACGAAAACATGAAAAGCTGCAATAATGCTGCCAGTGTCTGATTCATGTTGTATGTGGTTCAGGCAGCATTAATCCTGATGAATTGTTCTCTTCTAGAGTATGTGCACATGTTAAATATTTGGTGCAGAAATTTCTGCATCTCTTGGCAGAAAAAACACAGCATAAATAGGTGCCTTTTTGCCATATTTTTCCTGCAGATTTTCCCTCACTTAGTATAGGTTAAATCTGCAGCATAAATGCTGAAATAATAATAATAATCTTTATTTTTATATAGCGCTAACATATTCTGCAGCGCTTTACATTTTGCACACATTATCATCGCTGTCCCCATTGGGGCTCACAATCTAAATTCCCTATCAGTATGTCTTTGAAATGTGGGAGGAATCCAGAGAACCTGGAGGAAACCCACGCAAACACTGAGAGAACATACAAACTCTTTGCAGATGTTGTCCTTGGTGGGGTTTGAACCCAGGACTCCAGCGCTGCAAGGAGAAAAAATAAAGCTCTAGAAAATTACACACAATGTACAGTATATCTAATATATATTAACCCCCTCACCCCAAGCCTGTTTTCACCTTCCTAACCAGGCCAATTTTAAAAATTTGACCACTGTCACTTTATGAGGTAATAACTCTGGGACATTTCAATGTATCCCACTGATTCTGAGATTGCCTTGCGCAGGCGTGTACTATGGAGGACAGAGAATGGACTTCAATCCAATATTGCAGCCAGCATGCAGCCAGCGGGTAAGAAAAGGGTGAATCAAACACCCAAAAACCCCGCCCCTATGGCTGAAAATTGTTCCCTCCAAATTCAGGTAACAGAGTCCCTTTAAGAAGTTTATTAACCCTTCAGGTGCTTCACATGAATTAATAGAATAGAATTAATAGAATGTGGAAGCAAAAAATAAACATTTAACTTTTTTCACAAAAATTTTCCTTTAGACCCAGTTTTTTTAA
This sequence comes from Ranitomeya imitator, assembly GCF_032444005.1. NCBI lineage: Eukaryota > Metazoa > Chordata > Amphibia > Anura > Dendrobatidae > Ranitomeya > Ranitomeya imitator. The sequence goes on from NC_091284.1 coordinate 134,600,408, forward strand.
CCTTCAAGTAAATTGACCATACAATTTGTTGTACAATTTCAACTCAGCACACACATACATATGTGGGGGAAAACCACTGTTTGGGCGCATGACAGGGCTCAGAAGGAAAAGAGTGCCATTTGACTTCTTGAATGTAAAATTTACTGGCATAATTAGTGGACGCCATGCCACGTTTGGAGGGCCCCTGATGTGCCTAACCAGTGGAAACTCCCCACAATTGACACCATTTTGGAAACTAAACCCCTCAGAGAACTTATCTAGATTTGTAGTGAGCACCTTAAAACACCAGATACTTCACAGATATATATATATATATATATACAGTGGGGCAAAAAAGTATTTAGTCAGTCAGCAATAGTGCAAGTTCCACCACTTAAAAAGATGAGAGGCGTCTGTAATTTACATCATAGGTAGACCTCAACTATGGGAGACAAACTGAGAAAAAAAAATCCAGAAAATCACATTGTCTGTTTTTTTAACAATTTATTTGCATAATATGGTGGAAAATAAGTATTTGGTCAGAAACAAAATTTCATCTCAATACTTTGTAATATATCCTTTGTTGGCAATGAGAGGTCAAACGTTTTCTGTAAGTCTTCACAAGGTTGCCACACACTGTTGTTGGTATGTTGGCCCATTCCTCCATGCAGATCTCCTCTAGAGCAGTGATGTTTTTGGCTTTTCGCTTGGCAACACGGACTTTCAACTCCCTCCAAAGGTTTTCTATAGGGTTGAGATCTGGAGACTGGCTAGGCCACTCCAGGACCTTGAAATGCTTCTTACGAAGCCACTCCTTCGTTGCCCTGGCGGTGTGCTTTGGATCATTGTCATGTTGAAAGACCCAGCCACGTTTCATCTTCAATGCCCTTGCTGATGGAAGGAGGTTTGCACTCAAAATCTCACGATACATGGCCCCATTCATTCTTTCATGTACCCGGATCAGTCGTCCTGGCCCCTTTGCAGAGAAACAGCCCCAAAGCATGATGTTTCCATCACCATGCTTTACAGTAGGTATGGTGTTTGATGGATGCAACTCAGTATTCTTTTTCCTCCAAACACGACAAGTTGTGTTTCTACCAAACAGTTCCAGTTTGGTTTCATCAGACCATAGGAAATTCTCCCAAAACTCCTCTGGATCATCCAAATGCCCTCTAGCAAACTTCAGACGGGCCCGGACATGTACTGGCTTAAGCAGTGGGACACGTCTGGCACTGCATGATCTGAGTCCATGGTGGCGTAGTGTGTTACTTATGGTAGGCCTTGTTACATTGGTCCCAGCTCTCTGCAGTTCATTCACTAGGTCCCCCCGCGTGGTTCTGGGATTTTTGCTCACCGTTCTTGTGATCATTCTGACCCCACGGGGTGGGATTTTGCGTGGAGCCCCAGATCGAGGGAGATTATCAGTGGTCTTGTATGTCTTCCATTTTCTAATTATTGCTCCCACTGTTGATTTCTTCACTCCAAGCTGGTTGGCTATTGCAGATTCAGTCTTCCCAGCCTGGTGCAGGGCTACAATTTTGTTTCTGGTGTCCTTTGACAGCTCTTTGGTCTTCACCATAATGGAGTTTGGAGCCAGACTGTTTGAGGGTGTGCACAGGTGTCTTTTTATACTGATAACAAGTTTAAACAGGTGCCATTACTACAGGTAATGAGTGGAGGAAAGAGGAGACTCTTAAAGAAGAAGTTACAGGTCTGTGAGAGCCAGAAATCTTGATTGTTTGTTTCTGACCAAATACTTATTTTCCACCATAATATGCAAATAAATTGTTAAAAAAACAGACAATGTGATTTTCTGGATTTTTTTTTCTCAGTTTGTCTCTCATAGTTGAGGTCTACCTATGATGTAAATTACAGACGCCTCTCATCTTTTTAAGTGGTGGAACTTGCACTATTGCTGACTGACTAAATACTTTTTTGCCCCACTGTATATATACACCGTTGAGCCATGAAAATAAAAAAATCTAATTTTTCCCACATAAATGTTTTTAGCCCCCATTTTACATTTTTAACGGGATAAAATTGCACTTTACAATTTGTTGTGCAATTTGTCCTGAGTACGCAGATACTCAATATGTCGAGGAAAACTACTGTTTGAGCACATGGCAGGGCTTGGAAGGGAAGGAGTGCCATTTGACTTTTTGAATGCAAAATTTGCTGGAGTAATTAGTAAACACCATGTCGCATTTGGAGAGCCCCTGATGTGCTTAAACACTGGAACCCCCCCACCCCCCTCAGGTTACTTATCTACATGTATGTTGAGCACATTGAACCCCAAAGTGCTTCATAGAAGTTAATAACGATGAGCCATAAAAATAAAGCAAAACACATTTTTCATACAAAAATGTTTTTTTAAATCCATATGTTGCATTTTCACAAGGGTAACAGGAGAACAATGACCCCAAAATTTGTTGTACGATTTCCCCTGAGTACATCGATATTCCATATGTGGTTAAAAAAAATCGACTTTTGAGGCACAGTGCATAGTTCAGAAGAGAAGAAGCATCATATTGAAGTTCAGATTTTACAGGACTGGTTTGAAGGTGCCATTTCACATTGGTAGAGCCCGAGGTGACAGACCAGCAGGACCCCCTCACGCCCCCCCATAAGGCCGGTTTCACACGTCCTGATATTTGCAGCACTGGAAAAACAGGTACTGGAGATATCAGTGTCCGTGTGCTCATGTGGTACATCCGTGTGGCACACGTGCGGCAGCCGTGTGTCGCCCGTGTGCGGCATCAGGACCACACAGATGGCTTTCGGGAAGCAGTGCCACAGTAGGCGCTGTCCCCTGCGTGTGGTGCTGAAGACAGCTCTCATCCATTGAAAAAAGGGATGAAAAAAAAGCGAAGTGCGGTCCCCCCTATATTTTACAACCAACCCGGCAAAACTCACAGGTGCGGGCTGCTATTCTCAGGCTGGTAAGGGGCCATGGCCATGTGCCCCCCCAGCCTAAAAACAGCAGCCCGCAGCTGTCCAGAAAAGGTGCATCTATTAGATACGCCAATTCTGGAGATTTGCCTGGTTCCTCCCACTGCCCTGTAGCATTGGCATATGGGGTAATGAGGGGTTAATGTCACCTTGCTATTTTAAGGTGACATTAAGCCGGCTTAGTAATGGAGAGGTATCAATAAGACACCTATCCATTACTAATCCCACAGTTGTTAAAGGGTTGATAAAACACACAAACAGTAAGAAAAAAGAGTTTTAATGAAATAAAACAGTACACACAATTTGACCATTTTATTGTTACAGGTAATCCAAGCAAAGCCCTTGATCTCCTGGAATAAAGTCAAAATAAAAAAAACAACAATATACCCATATCTGTCCGCCGTACAGTCAAGTCCTAGACAGTAATCCATATTTGGGGGCATTTACATGCTAATGCGACTGCCCCCAGCTGTAAATGACTGGGGAATTAATGAAATGCAGGGAGCAGAGCTTCGGTGACTAGCGGTGATGTCACCGAAGCTGTGCCCCCTAGCGGCATGAACTCTTCAGCCTGGAAAAATGCCAGCTGATTTTCCTGATTTTCTGCGGGCTGCTGTTTTTAAGCTGGGGGCCCCTTACGAGCCTGAGAATAGCAACCCGCACCTGTGAGTTTTGACGGGTTGGTTGTAAAATATAGGGGGGACCCCATGTCATTTTTTTCTTTCATCCCTTCTCCCCTGCTCGCGCTGATCGCCGGCAGAGCAGGGGACAATGGATGAGTCGGCTTCAGCACCACACGCAGGGGGGACAGCGCTTACAATAGCGCTGTTTCTCCCAGGGTCGTCCATGTGCACGGAGGACAGTGCACACTCTTCTCCATATGCACGTGTGCGGGCTGTTTGGCAGGCCGTGCGTCCGGGTAAAAACAGACATGTCTCCGTGTTTTTCAAACGGACACATGGTCCATGAAAACACGTTGAAATCTGCATAGACCCATTCATTTGAATGGGTCTACGTGTGTCAGTGTCTCCGATACATGAGAAATCTGTCACTACACGTACCGGAGGCACTGACGTGTGAAACCGGCCTAAGTGACTCTATTTTACAAACTGCAACTTTCAATGAATCCATCTAGGGGTGCAGTGATCATATTGACACCACAGGTGTGTCACAGAACTTCATACCATTGGGCAATGAAGAAAAAATAATTACCTTTTTTCCACCAAGAGCGGAGGGATGGAGCGCTACTTGCCTCTTGTGTAGATTTTTTTCTAAAATAGTTAGCAAACTCCATATACAGAGCCCCTAAGTGCTAAAAAAGCAGAATATGCCCTCAAGTAACTACTTTTGGTAAATTATTCCCCTTTGGGAATGTATCTACAGGTGCAGTGACGATTTTGACTCCATGGGTGTTTTCCAGAAACAAGTAGCAGTGGATTTCTTTTGGGGGTGAGGTGCCATAGCGCTTTTCCAGAGCTTTTGCACTACCAGTAATGTGGAAGTCCCCTAAATTTCCGTTAACAGATGACAGACCTGAGTGGTGACTGGCTCTTTTTGTAGATTGAGTTGAAGCTTTGATTGAAAACATTTTGCATAACATTTTGGATCACATTTGTCCGGCACTCAATGCTGAACACTTACTTTAGGGTTTCTATCTAAACCTCATGACAGATGAAACTCCCGAGGGATCCATGCACTATAATGAGGCAGCAGAGTTACTCTGGACTCCTTCTGGCCTCTGTTCAGCGGTGTTCTTCTTTTCAGAAGTGCATAAAACTGTGTCGACCACGCTTTTATGCTCACCTAAAAAGACGGACACCACCGGATTATAGGTTCTATGGTGTTCACAGTGTCTTCATCTGCCTCATTACAGGGAATCTTCCGCCAGGGGTTCCGTCTGAATAACGTATTTCCGAGAATTACACGGAAACCCTGGTGTAAGCACTCCGCAGAGCGCAGGATAAATGTGAGCCGAGCCTTACTGCGATCTTTGCGAGTCAGAATGAACAAATCAACAGCATGTGAAGAATTGGTTTTATTTATTTTCTATGCAGTTCCTCGTGTGGTATAAGTGATTAGGCAACTATATTCTTAGAGTCGGTGCGATTACAGCGATACCAGACTAATATCGGGTTTTTATGTTTGTATGCTGTCACACACTAAAAGATGCTTTTTATTGCAAAAACAAGTTTTTAATTTTTTCTGTATATCAGCCCACAAAGTCATGTGATAGCTTCTTTTTTCGGAACAAGATGACATTTTTATTAGTACCATTTTTGCGCACATGACATTTTTTGATCAGTTTCTATTCAGAGTTTTGGGAGGCATAATGAATAAAAACCAGCAATTCAGGAATAATTTTTGGGAGTTTTTTTATACAGTTCCGCATGTGGTAAAATTGATAAGACAACTTTGTTCTTCAGGTCAGGACGATTACAGAGATACCGCATTTATATCGACTTTTTATGTTTTTTATGCGCATTTGCACAAAAACATTTTATAGAAAACATAATTATTTCTGCATCCTTTTATTTTGAGAACTATAACTTTTTTATTTTTCTGCTGATGGAGCTGTATGGCAGTTTGTTTTATGCGAGACAAGATGACGTTTTCATCGCTAACATTTTTATTTACAATTGTCTTTTTGATCACGTTTTATTGCACTTTTTGTTCAGTGGTATGATGATAAAGCATTGTTTTGTCTATTTTTTTTACGGTATTCACTGAAGGGGTTAACAAGTGGGACACTTTTATAGAGCAGGTCGTTACGGACGTGGCAATACCAAATATGTGTACTTTTATTTTTCTTATTTACATAAATAAATGTATTTATTGGAAAAATATTTCTTTTTTTTTTCTTTATTTAGGGATTTTTACAAAAATATTTTTACAGTTTGTAATTTTCTTTTTAACTTTTTTACATTGTCCCAGGTGTGCACTTTACTATATTACATCAGATCACTGATCTGAGACTCTGCACTGCAGAGTCTCAGATCAGGATCTGACAGGCACTCACAAGCCACCTTCCCTGCAGGACCTGGAAGGACCCCACAACCATCTTGGTGCCAGGGGTCTCCATGGAGACCATCAGGACAACGCGATCAGGTTGTCCTGATGGAAGCACGCAGGGAACCCCCTGTATGTCTCCGTCACTACTGACTACTGACAGCAGCATCAGAGGGGTTAAATGCCTAGCACCAATCGTGGGCATTGCTGCGGGGTGTCAGCTGTCACATACAGCTGATACCCATGCCCGATTGCCGCGGCGCTCAGCTTGCGGCCATGCGATTGATGCGCCATACTAGCACTGCTGTTTGCAGGAACGCATCTACCACAGAGCAGTACTAGTATGGCACATGATGGGAAGGGGTTAAAAGCGGCGAAACGTTTAAAAAAAAGTATGCCGTAAATGTGGTATAGACTTTTTGTTTTATGATCCGGTGGTGTCTGTCTTTTTAAATGTGTATAAAAGTGCGGTCGGCCACAGTTTTGTGCATCTGTGAAAAAGACACTGCTGAACAGAGGACAAAGTCCAGAGTAATTCTGCTGTTTCACTATAGTGATTGGATCCATCAAGGGTTTCATCTGAATCACGTCACTCAGAGATTTAGATGAAGACTCTGATGGAAGTGCTCAGCATAGAGGGCAGGACAAACTTTATTCCAAATGTTATGTAAAATGTTCCCAATAAAAGCTTCAACTCAATCCACAAAAAAAAATATTACTTGGAGCCCAAAGGCTCTGGAAAAGCACTATAGCTCCTCCCCCCCCCCAAAAAAAAAAAAGAAATCCAGCAAATTTTACACTCCCTTCTGAGCCCCACAGTGTGCCTAAACCACATTTAGCATTCACATATTTGGCCTTTTCTGTAGCGATGTGAGCCCGCTTAATTTATGGGGTCCGGAAGCATGAGCTGTGCACAATATACGGGCACTAAAATGTACAGCATGTATGGATACTTCCAATTATTTTTTGCACTTTGTAAAGTTGTATCCCAACTGATGGATTTTATCTTTCAAGGTTGAGCTGCAGCCTAAAGGAAGACATGGAGATGTTTGTAATCTGGACTCCATCTGTCCTTCTTAGCTAAAATGACAAAAAGTCACGGTGTGGCCACAACCTGAACTGATCTCCTAACTATGGAAGAGACCTTCAATATTTGAACACTGGGTTTCAGACTTTTGGACCCCTGCTTATCAACTGTGGACTAAGTTGGATTACGAGTAACAGATAAACAATGAAGAAACAAAGCTCCGTTCATTGATCATTTACAGTGAGGGGAACAGGCTGCCACGAGAGGTGGTGAGTTCTCTTTCAATGGAGGTCTTCAAACAGAGGCAGTACAAACATCTGTCTGAGATGGTATAGTGAATCCTGCATTGAGCAGGAGGTTGGACACGATGACCCTTGAGGTCCCTTCCAGTTCTAACATTCTATGATTCTATGATTCATCCATCTGATCGACAATGGTCCCAGGAATCAGACTGACTCACATACTCTAATACTAGTAGAGAATTCTAAGTAAAAGTTATCAGTATTATAGTCCAAAAAAATGCTTCTAATTCAACCATTAACTGTTCATGTATGGTTACAACTGTAGTGCCAATTTAAGGGAATCTGTCACCCCCAAAATCGTATATGAGCTGCGGCCACCGGCATCAGGGGCTTATCTACAGCATTCTGTAATGCTGTAGATAAGCCCCCAATGTAACCTGAAAGATGAGATATAAAGGTTAGATTATACTCACCCAGGGGCGGTCCCGATGCGGTCCGGTCCCATGGGTGTCGTGGTCTTGTCCGAGACCTCCCATATTCTTACGATGACATCCTCTTCTTGTCTTCCTGCCGCGGCTCCGTTGCAGGCGTACTTTGTCTGCCCTGTTGAGGGCAGAGCAAAGTACTGCAGTGCGCAAAGGTCAGAGAGGCCCGGCGCCTGCGCACTGCAGTACTTTGCTCTGCCCTCAACAGGGCAGACAAAGTACGACTGCGCCGGAGCCGCGGCAAGATGACAAGAAGATGACGTCATCTGATGAAGATAGGAGGCACTGGACCAGACCGCAATGCCCATCGGACCGGGGCCGCCCCTGAGTATAATATAACCTTTATTTCTCATCTTTCAGGTTACATCGGGGCTTATCAACAGCATTACAGAATGCTGTAGATAAACCCCTGATGCCGGTGGCCACAGCTCATATACGATTTTGGGGGTGACAGACTCCCTTTAACATGCCAATATTATTTCTGTAAATAGTAACAAAGAGAAGAAACTTTTATGTATGTTATATTAGAGACAAATGCTTCTTTATCCACTTAACAGTAACTTCTTAACTCCCTGAATTGATTATTTACTCTCTAAAACTGCCTAAATCTGTCTACAAATCTGTCTGTAAAGCAATCATGTTTTTAAGTCTATAAGAGGTGGGGAAGTGTTAAAGACAATGCTCACAAAAAGAAACTGCTGATTTTAGTGCATAGGGAAAAACTACTAAAATGCAACATAAAAGTCATAGAATAGTTTGAAATAGTGTTATTTCTCATTTATACACATGCCAGCTAATTCAGAAATGTTACCTAAAATGATAAATTCCACCATAAAACAAAAATAATGCGTATAGCATGTCAAATTGTAATCCTTTCTCTAAAATGAAAAACGCAAACATACATGGGTACAGAACTGTGCGCGATTCCATATTTATTGCGTATACTGTAAAACTTCCGATATTCTAAGAGCAATTATTAATGTATTCACTGCGTTTATATGTACTTTTGGCTAATAATTTGGAACGGTTGTTCTCTGTTGTGTGGACATAGAGGTAAATGTATGTACTGCTGGGCTAAAATTCTGTAATAAAGCGATTTGGAGTAATAAGAAATACTGCCATGGCATTATTGCATAGAACCTTTAGGAAACTCTTGATTATATGAAATTTCCTGATTTTGGGTTAAAACTTATTTTAAAACAACATTTTGGGTCTTTGATACTAAGTAAAATGATGTTTTCTGTCTCTGATCAGCTGGGAAGGGAGAGGAAGTGCGGAGGTGTTATGACAGCAGTAGTGGGAAGGCTGCAGTCTTCCTCTTCTTGATTCTGCATTTCTGATTCATGAAACCTAACTATTTGGCAGATCGAATTTTTCACAGAGGCTGGATGAGATTACGTTTAGACTTGTCTATGGACTTCGTGTGAATTGGTGCTGAGCTGGATTACAAGAAACAGCCTTTGAACAAGTGACCCTGTCTGGAAGACAGCAGTCACGTTTTTATATTCTCACACAATCTTTTTAAAGAAAATGTATATACCATATTTTTGTACTATAAGACACACTGGATCATAAGATGCACCACAAATATTGGGGAGGAAAATATATATATATATATATATAAAAAAAAAGGATTTTTTATAAGATGGGGATCAGTCTTATAGTCCAAGTTTAAGGTATATTACCACTAAAACGACTTGCTGTGCATATGTTTCATCTTTGTCACTTCCTTTAACTGCTTCAGACTTTGAAAGTCCTGAAGGGGTTTAAAGAAATGACCGGTCTATTCTTCTGGTGGCTTCCACTTGGAAGCCCACTATTTTATATATATCTATATATATCTATATATATCTATATAGATATATATATAATGTAAGAAAAAGGCACCACAAAAGCGCCAGGGAAAATACAGAGTACACAAGTGTATAAAAGATGTAGTGTGCATATATCCTAAGATTATGTTCGCACGAGGTAGATTTGTTTCAGAAATTTCAGTAACTCAAAATCAGGTCCATTCTTTGGAATGGAGTTGTTCCTGAAGCAACCATGTTTTTTTGGGGTACGCCCCATTCAGATAAACTGGATGGTCACAGACGTTACCGCAAGAGTATATTATTACAGAACACTTACATTTGCGAAAAGAATATTATTTTAGGTGGACTTAATCTTGAGCAATTACAAAAGGTTTAGAGACATTTTATTTTGGAAACCACCGGCGGTCTTTATGTACCACCTCCACCGGTCTCACATGTATGAGAACGGATGAAATGGATGTAGAAAAACAAAACAAAAAGTTGTTCTGTCAAAATCAGTTACATTTATCAATAGGTGCAAACAGAGAGCGTAGCTGATTTTTTTTAGCTCAGAAACCTAAAGACCACTTGATGTTAATGTATCTCACTCACACCTCAGTACCTTCATAGGGAGCAGTTTTTTTTTAAATCCACAGATCTCATAACAAAAATCACCGTGCCACTCATCCAGACCAGTACTCTGCAAAATTGATTTCATTGTATTTTGCTCCATGAAAAAGCTGGGAGAAGAAACTCCGTCAAGTAGGTGATGCCCCAGAAAGAAATCAATAGAGAAAAACTCCGTGTCAGGTGGGTGATATGTAATTTTGAAAGAATATTTGTGAAAATATAATAAAATCCCTTTTGCAGATGAACATGTCTTCACTATAGGAGGACACATCCTCGTCTATTCTGTTTTAGGCTATGTGCACACGTTGCGGATTTGACGCTGCACATTCGCAGCAGTTTTCCATTCGGTGTACAGTACCATGTAAACCTATGGAAAACCAAATCTGCAGTGCCCTTGGTGCAGAAAATACCGTGCGGAAATGCTGCAGTTTTTTTTGCTGCATGTCAATTCTTTTTGCGGATTCCGCAGAGGTTTACACCTATTCCTTAATAAGAATCCACAGGTGTAAAAACACACGGAAAATCGGACATTTTACCTGTGGATTTTTAAGATTCTGGGCAGAAATATCTGCACATGAATCCACAACGTGTGCACATAGCCTTAGAACTGGGAAGGAGGAGTTCTATGATGATCTATTTATTGACCTTGCAGATTTTTAAAGATCTGCTGCCTTTGCTGGCATTCAGGTATGGACTAGATATTTATTTTTCTGGACAAGAAAATCAGCTAAGTTTTTTATTTGCAATAGCGGAGCTACTGGGTGGGGGGAGCAGAGGGGGCGGTGGTCCCGGGCCCCACGCTCTGAGGGGCCCACCTGAAGCTACGCTATGTAACTGTATCGGCGAGCACATTGCGCCGATACAGTTACATTCTGCGGCAGAACAGGGAGAATCAATCTCCCTGTTGTGCCGCCCAGCCACTATGGGGACCCTGAGGAGACGGTGGGGGACCCTGTGCCAGCAGTGGGCCCCCGCTCATCATCACAGGATCAACTGTATCGGCCAAGACTTATTCTCACAAAATGCGCTCCTATTGTATTTGTCCTGTTAAAGAGATACTGTGCCAATACTAAAGTGCCTCACATTTTGTATTACTGTATGCTGTATATTATCATAAAAATGTTGCTGCGGACGCTGTACCTAATCAATGTGGGTGTCCTAATATGACCTATTCAGGAACCCCAGGTTTGTGATTGTCTTTTATTTGTGAAATCAGAGAGTCACTAGGAACAAGCTTCTTCCACTTTGATGGACTACATAGTCATCACTTCATATGAATGTGTCTCATATAATTTCCATGACTTTTAGAAGCTATAGAGCCCTATTTAGAATAAGGCCCTTGATGCACATCAGAATTGTGTGAACCCTCTGATTCTGGCAGGACAACTGACCTTCTGATGAGTTTGTCATCTAGTGTGTAGTGGAGGACTCCTGAAACTAATCATTTTGTTCTCAAGGTGATAAGCCATTGCTAGAAGTCTGGCTCTGATTTAGGCTGGCCATACACATTAGATGGTTGCCAGCCGAACAATGCTTCAGCAGATTATTCGGTCGACAGTCGTCTTAGCCGATTCTCTCTCCATCTCAGCTGATGCTCCTGTGACACCCCAGGAATCTGGTTGTCACCGTGGTATTGCCTACCTCAGGGGGAGGGTGATGCCATGCCTGGAAGTGAGAAGGAATCCCCTTAGCAGGTAACACTAGCATACAACATTTTCCTGACTCCAGGCCAGAAGAAGAGCTCGAAACCCAGTTTCAGGGTAGCTTCCCTATAAGTTCTGTTCTGGAGGAGGAGTTAGAAGTCAGTCTGTGTGAGACACTGAAGGGGGAAGAAGCAAAGGAGAGAGAAGCTGGGAGTGGAGCTGCGATTTAGCTCAATCCCAGGATAGAGTGCAAGAAATCGGACACCGGGGACCGAGGTTGTGTGGGAACTGTATGCCCCACAGCAGAAACTGGAGGGCAGGAGATTGCAGGTCTTCTAGCTACAACAGACACCTGAAGGCACAGCAGCAGATTAGAGACCCGAGTCACCACGTGAGATGGACACCTGTAAAAAGGCTCGAGCTGCCTGCCATGCGGGAAGTGTGCCACCTAAGGGACAGATTGACAGAGGGACTTGAATAGAGCATAAAGCATCAAGAACCCAGAATTCAGCGCAGAAAGGAAGGCTTCCAACCCCATCGGGATAGGGGGATTCCGAACTGCTTCCAGGCTGCCCGGATTTCCAAGAACACCTGTAATCTGTGCTCTGGACTGCAATTTCACCAGTAAAAGGTAAAGAGACTGCAAATCCTGTGTCCTCCAATTATTTCCTGCACTTCACTATCTATCATCCTTTACCAACTACCCCGGGAGGAGCCCTGGGGACTAAGCTCTACCTGTGGGGAGCTATACCAACACTGCTGCAATACCATCATCCCCAGAGGTCCCCTTTAAGCAGCGTCGGCCATCCCTGGCCGAGTACCACAGGTGGCATCACGAACACTTATCCCATGAACTCTATTTCCGTTTTCATATTTTATTGGACGCCCAGGGCCATGGACCGGGTCATTGCTGCCGTGACACATCCGTTTAAGAACTGTACTGACCAGATACCGAGTACCCCACGGTCCTAGTGAGTGCTCCACTCCTGTCATCTTGGTCAAGCGCTCCTGTATTTTCCATAAGAAAGCTGCTGACTGACATGCCGGCCAGGGCCAGAGAAAATAATACAATAGGCAGGAGGACAAAATCAGGCATGCATGATTGACATCGCTCCCAACCATCAGTCAATTGCCACCCCCATATACATTAGATTTCGTCCGAACCAGTCGATATCAGCAGGTTCAGCTGCCTTTCGCTTCTATATGGGGCCCTTACTCCCAACACCCATTGAATACACATGATGATTGCTATGTACAGTATTTCTAAAGGAAATTGCCACTTTTATAACCATTTGATCAACTCCTTCCTGACGATGCAATTTTTGTTTTTTGTGTTTCTTCGAAGAGCTATAACTTTTTTCATTTTTCTATCGCAACAGATATATGAGAGATTGTTTTCATGTGGGACAAATTGTTGTTTTGAATACATCATTCACTGTACCATTCCATGTAATGGAAAATAATTCCAAATGTGGTGAAATTGCACAAAAAAACACAATTTCACAATTGTTATTTGGATGTTGTTTCTATCAAATTCATTATACCATAAAAATGACCCATCAACACGATTGTCCAGGGCAGTACGATTGCCACTCTATCAAACTCATATACTTATATACCGTATGTTTTTTTTTTATTTAGGTGGTGAGAAACAAAATCATAAATTCATGCAATAAAAGATTTGCTTCTGTCGCCATTTTCCGAGACCAATATATTCGACCAATTTTTCTGTCGAATGAGCTGTCTAAGGGCTAGTTCTTTGATGTTTTTTTGATCCTTATTGCATTTTTTTTCAGTGTTGCAGTGACCAAAATAATGCAATTCTGCTGTTTCAGTTTTTTCCTCCTTATGGCATGAGTTGATCGGATTCATGTATTCTTTATTTATTTTACTTGCTTATATATAGACATTAAGTCCACAGTGCATTAAAAACATAATCACTGTCCCTGTTGGGGCTCACAATCTAATTTCCCTATCAGTATGTATTTGTGGTATGGGAGGAAACCCACACAGACACAGGGAAAACACACAAACTCTTTCAGATGTTGTCCTTAGGGCTCCTACTCATTTGTGTGAGAAACGGACGAGTGCAATCCGATTAAGTATCGGATTACACTTGGATCAATGTTAATCTATGGGGCAGCTCCCATCATCCTATATTTTCTTGCCCGTACTATACGAGCGAGGGAAATCGCAGCATGCTGCGATTGTCAGCATATCTTGGCCGAGAATCGGCAATGCAAGTCTATGGGTGCAAGAAAAACTCGCACACCACATGGACCATCAGTGTGATTTGCAGAAAATACGCATCGGTGTTCTATAGAAAAGCCGGCAATTCAGTGGGGTGTACAGTAAAATCTCACTGACAGGTTAAAACAGAATAGATCAAATAAATGTCTATGTGGCGCCCCAGGGTCCTGGTCATCACAGTAGCATTGCTTTCCTCATGGGTAGAGTGATGTTACGTTTGGATGTGATGAAGGATAACTTTTCACAGGTAACCACCAAATATACAACATGTTCACACTCCAGGCCACAAGGGGGAGCCTTTGATCCTATTTACTAGGTGACTCCACCAAAAATATTTTGTTGTTTGGAGGGAAAGAGAGGTTAGATTGCCAGAGAGACATAAGAGAGCAGTCTGTAGGACTGGAGGGGACGTTCAGTCAGAAAAGTGCTGAAGCTCCTGGACAGAGATTATACCGACAGCAGAACATTGTTGAGTGAACATGAAGGAGAGCGAAGCACAGAGGAAAGATATCAGGGGAGACCAGCTAAGAGCAGGATGCCTCCCTCTGAGGCGCAGATAACCAGTAGCTAGACCACCAAGGTTGTAAGGACTCTACGACTTACATCAGAGACCAGCAGGACAGCTGATCTGCACGTTACCTGTTAAATTAATTTGTTTTATAGCATTTCCAAAATTTTGCATGTCTTTTGCTAATGTACTGTTGTTTTCTTTTCCCAGTCCGGGAGTACTTGATTTGATGGGGAAGGGGGTGGGGGAGGGGTGCAGCGCCCCAGAGTCCTGGTCCTTGGAGTAATGTCATTCTTCCACCAGGGGGAGTGATGTTACGTATGAAGGCAATAAAGGAGATCACCTCACCAGGTTTCACAAACCAAACAACACACTTCACAGTCCGGGCCACCAGGGGGAGCCCTGCTTCTATCTATTAGAGCACTCCTCACACTTAGGTAAAACTGGGAGTCTGGACAGAAAGTTAGAGAGATGCAGATGAAGCTGAAGCTGGCTGGAGTGAGAGGGAGCCAGATGCAGACTGAGGTCTGCGGAGGACAAGGGTCCACGGAGCTGCGCCTGCCCCACGTGCGCAGCATTCAAAGAAAGAGACATCAGAAGGGAATTGTCTTGTACTGAGTGAGAAACGAAGTCATAGCAAAGGAGAGGAATATCAGAGGGAGACCAGCCAGGAGCAGGCTGCTTCCTTCTGAAGCGCAGAAGCCGGTAGCCAGAACACCGAGGGAGTAAGGATCTCTATGCATTACTTCAGAGACTGGCAGGACAGTTAATTCCACGTTGGCTGCCCGACCTTATACCCAGGAGGCACAGTGGCAACTTGTGGGGGCTGGGGCGTCGTGGGGTCCCTGTAAAAAGCCTCAGGCCATCAGTCATACGGGACAGAGAGAAAGAGACATTACATCTGTAATAGTTGTGAGGACCTCACCAAGAAGCTCAGCAGGGAGGAACTACAACACTCAGGCGCTAGAAGAAGGCTACTGATTTCCACCTGGTTAAGGGGACTCTGGATTTGCCTTTGGACCGGCCAGACTCTGCCTGCCCTGTGATCCGGTGCTCTGGACTGTGGCCACTGAAGCCTTCAGTAAAAGGAAAGAGACTGCAACTTTGTGTCCTCGTTCTTTACTGCACCTCACACCATCCATCATCTACGCACAGTTAAGCCCTGGGGACATACTTCACCTGTGGGAAGGTATAACATCTAGCTGCCATAACATCACCCCAGTGGACCCCTAAGCAGCGTCGGTCACCCTGACCGAATACCACAGGTGGCATCACGAACACTATCCCTTTAAAGATCTTTCCCCAATTTACAATGGACGCCCCTAGGGCCACGGACCGGGTCAGCCACCGTGACATCGAAGGGCCCGGCTTCGAGTACCCCACTGCCCTACTGGGGGCGATCCAGAGGCATCATGTTAGGCTTAGGGTCCCAACAAAGGGTACACCTCATGGAGGGCTCATATGAATTGGCAAATTTGTGTGCTAAATACCTTCGTTTTTTAACATGTTCTCTACAGAAGTAATGCAGTTCCAATTTCATATATTCAGTGTGTACATACTATAGCATTTCAGTGTCCAGCTTTAATTTGTTAGTTATCTAGAGTGGCTCTCTTAGCTAGTGCCTGTTTACACTTGTCTTTCTGTTTGTCAGGTTTTTTTTTAATATATAAGCTTTATTCTGAAATGCATTGTTAGGGCTGGCGGAACGCACTGAATAAATATAAAGATAGTAAAAGATGCGTTCGCAGCCCAGGGTCCACCGTGCAGAGATGGAACCTGCTGCTAGGTAATGGCAGCATTATATGGCGGTACAACGCCAGAATAAACACGGGTCCCATCACCCGGTATGAACTGATGGTAACTCTGTTGCTTCAGAGTTGCAGGAAAACAAAGGAAATGCTGTGCTCTGTTAGCAGTCACAGGGTGCAGCAGATGGTGGGATCCCTGAAACTCACCCCCACTATGCTGGTGATTGATCTCACTCTGACCCTCGGTGGCTTTTGAGCCCACGCCTGAGGACGCCCTGAGTCAGATGCTGGGATCAAGCGGGAGTTCCCACCCTACACTGACCGGTTGTCAGGACTGATTAAAGATTACCACACAGAGTGCGAACAGCACCGCTCTGGCGGACGCCAGTAACCACCCTAACTAGGGCTAGGAAAGCGCACTGATTGCGCATGGGGCCGCACTGGCGGTTACTGCTGGTTTGACGCAGTAGGATCGTGCTCTTGTGTCTAGGATAGCACTGTCAGGCGCTAGGCAGCTCCAACATTCGCGAGCATTCAACAACACTAGGAATAGGAATGATTAAGGAGCAATGACCAGAATAGGCAAACATCCACACACACACATGATAAGGCCATGCAAACCTTTTATAGCGGAAGCTCTCCCAGACCTTCCTAGTGGTCCAATAGGAGCTGCTACAGGAGGTCCTAGCATGTGACCTCTGACCTCCAATGGGAGGTCGTTCCTTGGGAATGCTCAGAAGAAGAAAAGCAGGACTTAGTCTCAGGAGCACCCGCTCACCACTGATCAGTACTGGTTACGATGGCTGAGCGTCGAAGGACAGCAGTAACCAGACACACAGTATCAGCTTGAGCCAAACGCTGGGACCGACGTCTCTGCTGAGCATGCTCCACTGCGGCTGGAGGAGAATGGGAGACTGCAGCGAAGATGGTTCGAGATTCCCCTTGTGCAGCGGTGGGAACTCAACACCTAACATTACCCCTCTCCTAGGGTCCCCCCCCCTCCTTGGACCTTGCTACGCTCGAAGGCCGCAATGAGCTGCGGAGCCTGAATGTGCTCAGCAGGCTCCCAGGACCTGTTCTCAGGGCCATGACCCTTCCAATCCACCAAACAGAATCTTTTGCCACGTACCAACGTACACCCCATGATGGCGTTCACCTCCTAATCGTCTGTGGACAAACCCGATGTCCCGGCAGATGACTCGGAAAACACGGGAAATGTGAATGGGCTTTAGGAGGAACACATGAAAGGTGTCGGTTATGCCTAGGCATGGAGGAAGGGCCAGAAGGTAGACCGCAGGGCTAACCTGTTCCAGGACCTTGAAGGGACCCAAGTAGCGAGGTGCAAACTTAGTGGACTCAACTTGCAGCCGGATATTATGGGCAGAGAGCCACACAAAGTCGCCAGGACAAAGGTCGGAGCAGGGCGCCGATGTGCATTGGCGGAGGACCTCATTCTTTTCTTAGAGGCCCAGATAGCATCCTGTGTGCAGTCCCAAATGTCACAGCCTCCACAGCCCAGGCTGCCACCCTGGAGTCGGCGGAAGACTTGGGCATGGGCACAGGAACCCACGGATGCTGGACATAATTAAGGAGGAATGGGGTCTGCCCAGTGGGGTCGGCTATGGCTTTGTTCAGCGCAAACTCCATCAACGGTAGCAAGGATGCCCAGTCATCCTGCCTAGCTGAAACAAAATGTCGCAGGTATGTGACCAGGGTCTGGTTGGCCCTCTCTACCAACCCATTCATCTCGGAATGGTATGCTGAAGAGAGATTCAGCTCGATGCTGATTAAACGACAAAGCTTTCTCCAGAACCGAGATGCAAACTGGGGACCCCGGTCACTGACAATTTTGTCAGGCATACCATATAGGCAGAAAACATGCTTAATAAACAATGCCGCCAAGGCCCATGCAGAAGATAGCCATGGAAGTGGCCCCAAGTGCACCATTATGGAAAAATGGTCGGTGACTACCCAAATAATGGTGCAGCTATGGGACTTGGGTAAGCCCACCACAAAGTCCATCCTGACCATCTCCCAGGGCCTTTCCGCCACCGGCAGAGGGTAAAGTAACCCAGCAGGCTGTTGACACAAGAGATACATGCCCGAATATAGTCTCCAACATCACGGGCCATATGCGGCCACCAGTACGTCCTCGCCAGAAGCTCAGATGTCCTCTTGGTCCCAAAATATCCACCCACCCTGGATGAGTGAGCCTAAGAGAGAACCTCCAGTCACAAATTAGATGGCAAAAAAGTCTTGCCCGGGGCACAGACTCTAGCGAAATCGGAGCCACAGTTCTCAGGCTCTCTGAAGGGACAATAAGCCGAGGCTCCTCCTCCTCTAATGACAGTATGGAGTGGGAGTGAGCATCAGCATGAATGTTCGCCCTGGAGAGAAAATGGAGGGTGAAATGGAATCGGGAGAACAGGGACCATCTAGCCTGGCGAGAATTTAGCCGCTGGGCAGTCTGTAGATACACCAAATTTTTGTGGTCAGTGTAAACTTGGAAGGGAAGCGAGCCCTCTCCAGGAGGTGTCTCCACTCCGAAAAGGCCAACTTCATGGCTAGCAACTCCCGGTCCCCGATGGAATAATTCCTCTCCGCAGGTGTGAAGGTCTTAGAGAAGAAGCAAGGATGCTTCCAACCTTGAGCATCCTTCTGGAAGAGGACTGCTCTAGCACCGAAGGAAGAGGCATCCATCTCCATGATAAATGGTTTATCAACATCGGGGCGATGTAGAATGGGAGCACTAGCGAAGTGTGACTTAATAGAATGGCCTTGGAGACCTCCTCTTCTTGGTGAGGGCAACCAAGGGAGCTACCAAAGTTGAGAAGTGTGGAATGAACTGGCGATAGTAGTTAATGAACCCCATAAAGCGCTGCACCACTTTAAGAGAATGAGGTTCCTGCTAGTCCTTCACTGCCTATAGTTTGGCAGGATCCATAGCCAATCCCTGGGCGGAGATAATATAGCCCAGGAAAGGTAAGGACTCCTGCTCGAACACACACTTCTCCAACTTGGCATAGAGGAAGTTTGCCCGTAGGAGGTCGAAGACTTTGCAAACATCTCTCCGGTGGGAGTCAATATCTGGAGAGTAGATGAGAATATCATCAAGATAGTCTACAACCGAGGTGGAGAGCATATCCCGGAAGATGTCATTCACAAATTTTTGGAAAACGGCAGGGACATTACAGAGCCTGAAGGGCATCACTAGATATTCATAGTGCCCATCTCTGGTGTTAAAAGACGTCTTCCATTCATCCCCCTCACGGATGGAAATCAGGTTGTAAGCACCCCGCAGATCTAATTTAGTAAATACCCTTGCTCCCCGAAGCCTATCAAAAGCTCAGATATTAGGGGCAAAGGATACTTATTCTTAACGGTGATGGCGTTAAGACCCCTATAATTTATGCATGGACGTAGTTCCCCATTCTTCTTCTGCACGAAAAAGAACCCTGCCCCAGCAGGTGACACTGACTTCCTGATGAACCCTCTTGCCAGATTCTCTTGAATGTATTGAGACATTAGAATAATAGCCAAATTGTAAGGTGTATCCACGTCCGGTACCCCTACAAGGTCCTCTAATAGAGAATATGCATAAAGCCAGGAGAAACCTCATGAAATCTAAAACATAACCTTTAATGGTAACCTTCTAAAAACGATTTTTATGGACAATAAAGTGATAAAGTGCATATAGTGCTCAAGTAACCAGTGCTCAATAAAAAAATGGTTTTATCTCACCAAATCAGTCGTTTTTCTCGTGGGAGCATCTTCATGTATTTTTTTAGGGGGAGGGGAGAAAAAACACAGTAACTATGCTACCCAGTTGTGCCCCTGTATTGCTCCCGCCCTGACAAGGGCAGTCCCCAAGTCAGGCTAGATTGTTGTACCCACCAAAACCAAGTGAACTTCCCTACGCGTTTCATCTCCCATAGAGGAGATTCATCAGGGGAAATAAAAAAGGGGGGGTATAGGTATTTTGGGGTATCCTATTCAAAAAGATCGAGCCCCTGCATTGGCAGGTAGCTCCTATGTGTCCAGTGCACCTGGCTTTGGGTGTGGACTATGGTAAGGTGAGATAAGAAGCGGGATCGCACTCCCTTATATAGTTCCTCCCCTCTCTGTCTGATTACATGGCGTCCTACCTCACTTCCGGCCGGTATACATGACCGCTCAGCTGATTGAACATCCCTGGCGTTGTATCGCCATCTTTCTTACAGGTCATGTGTACATATCTCTCTGGGATCCGGATGATTCACCACCGCGCATGCGAATAGTGGAGCTAGTGAAGCCGTGCTCTTACCGGCTTTCACTTCCGGTTCGTGCTCCTAGTATATCCGCTATTGCGCAGTGCTGATTCGGGCCCAGCTCTGCCGTCTGCCGGCGTCTTTGTATCCCTGGTTACCTTCATGCTCCCAGTGTTCCACGCCAATGCGCATGCGGCCTTTTTGCCCGCTCCTGCGCAATGCACAGACAGATGTATGTTTATACCTAGGTGCCCCAACTAAGGCACTAAGGCTCCCTAGTATATCCGCTATTGCGCAGTGCCGATTCCGGCTCTGCTCTACCGTCTGCTGGCATCTCTGTATCCCTGGTTACCTTCATGCTCCCAGTGTTCCAC
This sequence comes from Ranitomeya imitator, assembly GCF_032444005.1. Taxonomy (NCBI): domain Eukaryota; kingdom Metazoa; phylum Chordata; class Amphibia; order Anura; family Dendrobatidae; genus Ranitomeya; species Ranitomeya imitator. The sequence goes on from NC_091284.1 coordinate 134,621,289, forward strand.
GCCAATGCGCGTGCGGCCTTTTTGCCCGCTACTACGCAATGCACAGACAGATGTACATCGATATCTAGGTGCCCACACTAGGGTACTGGTAATGGTTATCCCGCTGGTTCATTTTTGGTAGATACGTAACCTTACTGTACATGCATACATTTATTAGATGTTATAATGGGAGGGGAAGAAACTAAACAAAGGGAAAAACCATCCCTCTGAAAACATCCATAAAAAATCAAACATTCTCCATTTAATACCCAATATAGTAAGGTCAGAGATAAAGATATATTTATAAAATATGGCAGTGGCTCATACCTTAGAAATCATGATAGATAATAGACATCCTGTTTTATTGGCTTAGTGCCCCCAAGAAACAGAAACCCAGATTCCAACATGTTTATAATCAGCAGCAATAGACCCCAATTAATGGGGAAAGGACATATGCATATATCCTAATTTCAGAGAAAGCAACTATAACTCAATTGTTCATTCAGACCATGCGGATAGCAGGTCTGAAGACAAAATATCCACCTTGATTCTCTTTGAAGCAACATCCTATCAAAATCACCCCCTCTTCTTGGTGGCTTAACTCTCTCGATACCCATAAAATTGTATGGCCTTCAGATCCCCATTATGCATAACATTAACGTGTCTAGCCACAGATGTATCTCTTTTATTCCGAATATCACCTAGATGCTCTCCTATCCTCCTTCTTAACTCTCTTATGGTTTTACCTATATAGGCCTTACCACATTTGCAGGTAATGCGGTTGGTTACTGAGGAAAAAAATAACTTTGAGAAATTAAATACAAAATTAAAAGAACAGATTGAGATAGTAACAAAATTTAAAGGAGAAAGTGATTTCAGTGTCAAGGAAACACAATTACAGAACTCAATCGAAAAATTTCAATATAAACTGAAAGAAAGAAAACAAACAATTTTTAAGGGATCTCCAGGACTTTAGAGATAATAAAATCTATCAGGTCCTGGGAGACCATGTAGAAAGAGGTGAAAGGGATACAGATTTATCCTCAACAGAAACCGACATCTCAGATACAGAAACGAGACAAAGATCAACTCAAGGCCGGCAGAGGGGCAAAAATAGAGGCTATTCAAGAGGGGGTAATTTCTACTCAGTAACCAGACCAGGTTTTTTAGACAAAACATACTCCCTGAGAAGCAGAAACCCCTTCAACAGGGATTAGAACTACAGGTAATCAATCTTTCTGATAGAAACATTAGTGAAGTAGAGATGACGGTACTGAGTAAGGGGTTATCATTTATTCCCACTACGGATTTTTCCACTTTTGACTGTATCAAGGACATAAACCTATTTGTGAGAAAATTAAGGTGGCACAAATTTTTCAAACAACAGAATAGGAAGATTTGCGCAGGGCTGGACATCCCAGTGGATATACTCCAGGATGTGCAGCTCTTGGCTAATCTTGATCAATCACTGCCATCAGCCAGTGGTCAGGGTCCCTTTTCATCCTTGAAAAAACTAGTACTAAGATGCCACCAGTCGGGGGTGATGTTTCTGCCATAGATGTGTTCCTCAATTTAACAACGGATGAGATCAAACAAAAAGAAGGTGTCCATATCAGACACAACCTAACTAAAAACCAGATGGAGGCACTCCAAAATCTGGAGAGGGACACATCTATAGAGGTAAAACCCTCTGATAAAGGGGGAAACATAGTTGTGATGAATATAGATGGATACAGAGAAATGTGTCTTTCCTTGTTAAATGACACAGCAACATATACCCGGGTCATGAGTAATCCGATGGAGACAGCAAGGGACAAATTGAAAAAAAATCTTGATGGAGCTATAAATAATAAACTGATTAGTCGGGAAGAATATGACTATCTCTTTCCTAGACATCCAGTAATGGCAACTTTTTATGCACTCCCAAAACTTCATAAGGGGCTTCATCCCCTTAAAGGCAGACCCATTGTATCGGGTATTGGGAGCATAAGTCAAAATGTGGGTACTTACCTTGATGAGATCCTCAGACCCTTTGTGAGTTCGTTACCATCATACTTGAGAGATACATCTGATCTCTTGAATAAACTGGATAATATCAATGTGGAACCAGAAGTACTCCTGGCAAGCATTGATATTGAGGCACTTTATTCATCTATTCCACACAACTTTGGAATTCTGGGTGTCAAACACTTTTTGGGTACGAGAGGTTGCCAATGTGCCCCCCATAATGAGTTGGTTATCTCCCTTCTTGAATTTGTCCTGCATAATAACTACTTCACCTTTGATGGTAAGATCCTCCACCAGCTCAGGGGCACCGCCATGGGTAATCCATGTGCGCCAAGTTACGCAAATCTGTTCCTGGGCTGGTGGGAGGACACCGTCGTGTTTTCTGACCAACTCACACATCTGACGAGTAAGGTTGACCTTTGGGTCAGATTCATAGATGATGTTTTCATCCTGTGGCGGGGCACCTTGGCCGAATTCCAGGAGTTCATTGACTCACTAAATCAGAATGAGATAGGCCTAAGGTTCACATATGAAGTGGATCCTAATAGATTGGCCTTTCTCGATGTCTTAATTACCAAGTCTGTAAATGGGGACACATTGGAAACCACTATCTTTCGAAAACCAACCTCTACTAACTCTTTATTGAAATGGGAGAGTCATCACCCTTATTCCCTAAAAAGGGGCATACCCAAGGGTCAGTATTTGAGACTAAAAAGGAATTGCTCAAATACAAAAGACTTTAAAAGCAAGGCGGATGACTTGCGTCAGAGATTCCTGACCAAGGGCTACCCTGACAAGATACTGAGAGAGGCATTTAAACATGCGAAGGAACAGGATAGGAGGGAACTTATGGTACCCAAGAAGAGAACTGAGAACCCGGATGGAAAGGCTCGACTTATCTCTACATTTGACAATGGGGCCCAAACGGTCAGGCAAATAGTCCAAAAACACTGGGGTATCCTCCGGATGGATGAGGATATAAGAGACTTCGTAGGTGAAAGACCACACATTACGTATAGATAAAGCAAGACGATTGGAAATCGCCTGGTACATAGCCACTTTGTTACACCTGTGACTAGAGAGACCTGGCTACCTGCTAAAATCAGTGGTTGCTATCGTTGTGGTGATTGTATGGCCTGTGAATACATACTAGTGGGTAAACAATTTGATGGTATTGGTGAGTCGCTTGAGATCAGGGACTTCATCAATTGTAGAACCAAGGGCGTCATTTACCGCATTACCTGCAAATGTGGTAAGGCCTATATAGGTAAAACCATAAGAGAGTTAAGAAGGAGGATAGGAGAGCATCTAGGTGATATTCGGAATAAAAGAGATACATCTGTGGCTAGACACATTAATGTTATGCATAATGGGGATCTGAAGGCCATACAGTTTATGGGTATCGAGAAAGTTAAGCCACCAAGAAGAGGGGGTGATTTTGATAGGATGTTGCTTCAAAGAGAATCAAGGTGGATATTTTGTCTTCAGACCTGCTATCCGCATGGTCTGAATGAACAATTGAGTTATAGTTGCTTTCTCTGAAACTAGGATATATGCATATGTCCTTTCCCCATTAATTGGGGTCTATTGCTGCTGATTATAAACATGTTGGAATCTGGGTTTCTGTTTCTTGGGGGCACTAAGCCAATAAAACAGGATGTCTATTATCTATCATGATTTCTAAGGTATGAGCCACTGCCATATTTTATAAATATATCTTTATCTCTGACCTTACTATATTGGGTATTAAATGGAGAATGTTTGATTTTTTATGGATGTTTTCAGAGGGATGGTTTTTCCCTTTGTTTAGTTTCTTCCCCTCCCATTATAACATCTAATAAATGTATGCATGTACAGTAAGGTTACGTATCTACCAAAAATGAACCAGCGGAATAACCATTACCAGAACCCTAGTGTGGGCACCTAGATATCGATGTACATCTGTCTGTGCATTGCGTAGTAGCGGGCAAAAAGGCCACACGCGCATTGGCGTGGAACACTGGGAGCATGAAGGTAACCAGGGATACAGAGACGCCGGCAGACGGTAGAGCAGAGCCGGAATCGGCACTGCGCAATAGCGGATATACTAGGGAGCCTTAGTTGGGGCACCTAGGTATTAACATACATCTGTCTGTGCATTGCGCAGGAGCGGGCAAAAAGGCCGCATGCGCATTGGCGTGGAACACTGGGAGCATGAAGGTAACCAGGGATACAGAGACGCCGGCAGACGGCAGAGCTGGGTCCAAATCAGCACTGCGCAATAGCGGATATACTAGGAACACGAACCGGAAGTGAAAGCCGGTAAGAGCACGGCTTCACTAGCTCCACTATTCGCATGCGCGTTGGTGAATCATCCGGATCCCAGAGAGATATGTACACATGACCTGTAAGAAAGATGGCGATACAACGCCAGGGATGTTCAATCAGCTGAGCGGTCATGTATACCGGCCGGAAGTGAGGTAGGACGCCATGTAATCAGGCAGAGAGGGGAGGAACTATATAAGGGAGTGCGATCTCGCTTCTTATCTCACCTTACCATAGTCCACACCCAAAGCCAGGTGCACTGGACACATAGGAGCTACCTGCCAATGCAGGGGCTCAATCTTTTTGAATAGGATACCCCATAATACATATACCCCCCCTTTTTTATTTCCCCTGATGAATCTCCCCTATGGAAGAGGAAACGCGTAGGGAAGTTCACTTGGTTTTGGTGGGTACAACAATCTAGCCTGACTTGGGGACTGCCCTTGTCAGGGCGGGAGCAATACAGGGGCACGACTGGGTAGCATAGTTACTGTGTTTTTTCTCCCCTCCCCCTAAAAAAATACATGAAGACGCTCCCGCGAGAAAAACGACTGATTTAGTGAGATAAAACCATTTTTTTATAGAGCACTGTTTACTTGAGCACTATATGCACTTTATCACTTTATTGTCCATAAAAATCGTTTTTAGAAGGTTACCATTAAAGGTTATGTTTTAGATTTCATGAGGTTTCTCCTGGCTTTATGCATTTATTGAGACATTGCCTCCATCTCCAGGAGAGATAACAGATAAACTCAATCCTGGGGAGGCTCAGCACCAGGCAAGAGATCAATAGGACAGTCATAGGGGCGATGGGGCGGAAGGGTCTCCGCCGCCTTTTTGGAGAACACGTCCGCATAGGACCAATATTGCTTGGGAAGAGAGGATAGATCTGCGGGTACCTCTGTAGTAGCAACCTGAACGCACTCCCCCTGACACCTACCCCCTCAAGATTCACTTCATCCCAGAATTCTGCCTGAGGACCACTCGATATGAGGAGAGTGGTACCGTAGCCAAGGTATCCCCAACAGGACCTCATCAATTCCCTCAGGAATGACGAGCAGAGATATAATCTCCTGATGGGATGGCAACATGGACAGAGTAAAAGGGATCGTCTGGTGTGTTATCTGTGAGGTCAGTGTCGACCCATTTACCACTCGTACAGTTACTGGTTGAGCTAGCATAACCAGGGGTATTGCGTGACGTTGGGTGAAGGCAGAAGACATAAAATTGCCCTCCACTCCAGAATCCACGCAGAGCTCTACCGAGTGGGAGGATGAGCCTATAGTAATTGTCCCCTTGGAGGACAATTTGGAGGCAAACGTCGCCGTGTCTAGTGTACCTTCACCTACTACCACTAGACACTGACATTTCCTCGACCGCTGGGGACATCTGGTGGCAAGATGTCCTGACTGCTGGCAAACATGACAGACCTTGAGTGCACAAGCCGTCCAGGACTTAGATCCCGCTCGTGACACTTCCATGGCCTCATGTGACTCAGGGACCAGGAACGGAGATTCCAGAGGTTTGGCGAAGGTGGGAGCCAGCTGAAATCTCTGCTAGCACTGGGCTCGTTCTAACCTCCGCTCATTAAAACGGAGGTCAATACGAGTGGAGACAGCTATTAACTCCTCCAGTGTGGCAGGAATCTCCCTAGTGGCCGAAGCGTCCTTCACGTGACCAGCCAGCCAGATATCGTTCACAAGTCTTCGAAAATGGCAGGAGCATTACAGAGCCCGAAGGGCATCACCAGGTATTCATATTGTCCGTCCCTGGTGTTAAATGCCGTCTTTCATTCGTCCCCCTCACGGATACGAATCAGGTTGTAAGCACCCCGCAGATCAAGCTTAGTAAATAGCCTCACTCCCCGCAACCTATCGAATAGCACAGATATCAGAGGCAGAAGGTATTTGTTCTTAACGGTGATGGCGTTAAGACCCCTGTAATCTATGCATGGACATAGTTCTCCGTTCTTCTTCTGCACGAAAAAGAACCCCACCCCTGCAGGTGACACTGACTTCCTAATGAATCCTCTTTCCAGATTCTCCTGGATGTATTGGGTCATCACCTCTGTCTCTGGGAGAGATAGGGGATAGACTCGAGCCCGGGGAGGCTCTGCACCAGGCAAGAGGTCAATAGCACAGTCATAGGGACGGTGGGGCGGAAGGGTCTCCACCGCCCTCTTGGAGAACACGTCCGCATAGGGCCAATAGTGCTTGGGGAGAGAGGAAAGATCTGCGGGTACCTCAGTAGTAACCTGAACACACTCCCTCAGACTTCTACCCTCACAAGATTTACTCCATCCCAGAATTCTCCCTGAGGACCACTCTATATGAGGAGAGTGGTAGCGTAGCCATGGTATCCATAAGAGGACCTCATCAATTCTCTCGGGAATGACTAGCAGAGAGATAATCTCCTGATGGGATGGAGACATGGATAAAGTAAATGGGATTGTCTGGTGTGTTATCTCTGAGGGCAGTGTCGACCCATTTACGACTCTTACGGTCACAAGTTTGGTGAGCATCACCAGGGATATGGTTTGGCGAGCATCACCAGGGATATTGCGTGCCGTTGGGCGAAGGCAGGTGACATAAAATTGCCTTCCGCTCCGGAATCCATGCAAAGCTCTACCGTAAGAGTGGATGGGCCAATGGAAATTGTCACCTTGAAGGACAGTTTGGAGGAAAACGTCGCCGTGTCTTGTGTACCTCCTCCTACAACCACTAGACGCTGATATTTTCCCGACCGCTGGGGTCATCTGGAGGCAGAATGTACTGACCGCTGGCAGACATGACAGACCTTGAGTGCACGAGCGGTCCGGGACTTAGATCCCGCTCATGACACTTCCATGGCCTCATGTGGCTCGGACGCCTGCACCGGAGATTCCAGAGGTATGGCGAAGGTGGGAGCCAGCCGAAACATCTGCCTACACTGGGCTCGCTCCAACCTTCGCTCATTAAAAAGGTCGATGCGAGTTGATACAGCTATTAGCTCCTCCAGTGTAGCGGAAATCTCCCTAGTGACCAAAGCATCCTTCACATGGTCAGCCGGCCCCCTCCAAAATACAGGGATGAGGGCTTTATCAGGCCACTCCAGCTCAGATGATAAAATCCGGAAGTGGACGGCAAAATGGCTAACAATGGATGAGCCCTGTGTCAGTGCCAGCAGTTGGAGCGCCGTATCATGAGTGACTTGAGGTCCCAAAAAGACCTGTTTCAGAGTGCTCAGGAACCGCGGAGCACTCTGCACCACATGATCGTCACGCTCCCACAGTGGCTTAGCCCACTCCAACGCCCTGTCCGACAAGAGAGATATAATGAATCCCACTTTAGCCTGCTCTGAGGGGAAACATGCAGCCAGGAGCTCAATGTGTATTGCACACTGGTTCATGAATCCCCTGCATGACTTGCTATCGCCAGAGTACCTATCTGGCAGCGGGAGGTGGGATAAGGTCGGAACAGGGGTGGCTGAACAGCTACTGTGGTAAAATCCACAGCTGAGGTTGTGCGCTCGAGAGCCGCCAACCTGCCCTCCATTACTAGCCAGACCCTGGCACTTAAATATATCTCAAGGCACGGTGCACATAGCAATTGTACATGGGAGGAGAGAATATATATATATATATATCTATAACCACCAATGTGCACCAATGGAAGGCGTATCGGACAAAGTCGGGAAAACAGAAAAAACGAAGAAAAAAAACGAAACAAAGTCCAAAATACAGTATAAATTACAATATTTATTAAAATATATATAATATAGTGTAGCAGTGGGAAAAAATACCATAAAAAGCACAACACCAGGGACATGTAAATGGCAGCACTAAAAATAAGTTAAATATATAACCACAGTGTAAGAACAACATATATGTGCATACCTGTGTCAATAAGCCATAAAATATATAGCAAGCAGATTTACCAAATTAATATTATAAAGTGCATGTGCAAATTTAATTAATTGGTGGCAAAAAGGAGACCGAATAGAGATGCTGATAATAAATATTGGTGCAATCTATTGGTGCTAAATCCGGCCGGTATATAATATAATAGTCATAGTGACCAGTGAGCTATTAAGCACCCAGCGGGCAAAAAAAAAAAAAAAAAGAAAAAAACCCCAAAAACAAAACTAAAAATCGGAGTAGAGGTCAAATAGAAGCCACCTGGTATTACCTGCTGAATGGGATGAACATTCCTGGGATGTGCCGAACCCCGACGCACGTTTCGGCGTATGCCTTTGTCAGGTGGTGGCTACATCCAAGGGAAGCCAGGTACTTATGAAATGGGCAGCCAATGAGATGGGGAGCGGGTGTGGAGCGACGCGCGCTGACATAGGAGGTCATTTTTATTTTGTTTTTTGGGGTTTTTTTTTTGTTTGCCCGCTGGATGCTTTATAGCTCACTGGTCACTATGACTATTATACTTTATACCGGCCGGATTTAGCGCCAATAGAATGCACCAATATTTATTATCAGCATCTCTATTCGGTCTCCTTTTTGCCACCAATTAATTAAATTTGCACATGCACTTTATAATATTCATTTGGTAAATCTGCTTGCTATATTTTTATGGCTTATTGACACAGATATGCACATATATGTTGTTCTTACACTGTGGTTATATATTTAACTTATTTTTAGTGCTGCCATTTACATGTCCCTGGTGCTGTGCTTTTTATGGTATTTTTTCCCACCGTTACACTATATATATTTTAATAAATATTGCAATTTATACTGTATTTTAGACCCTGGCACTTGTATAATGTTAGGGCTGGCGGAACGCACCAAATAAATATAAAGATAGTAAAACGTGCGTTCGCAGCCCGGGGTCCACCGTGCAGAGATGGAACCTGCTGCTAGGTAATGGCGGCACAATATGGCGGTACTACACCAGAATAAACACAGGTTGTCACCCGGTATGAACTGATGTGAACTCTGTTGTTTTACAGAGTCACAGGGAAACAAAGGAAATGCTGTGCCCTGTTAGCAGTCATAGGGTGCAGCAGATGGACGCTAGTGGGATCCTTGAATCTCGCCCCTACTATGCTGGTGATTGATTTCGCTCTGACCCTCGGTGGCTTTTGAGCCCGCGCCTGAGGACGCTCCGAGTCAGATGCTGAGATCAAGCGGGAGTTCCCACCCTACAATGACCGGTTGTCAGGACTCATTAAAGATTACCACACAGAGTGTGTACAGCGCCGCTCTGGCGGACGCCAGTAACCACCCTAACTAGGGCTAGGAAAGCGCACTGATTGCGCACGGGGCCGCATTGGCAGTCGCTGCTGGTTTGACACAGTAGGATCATGCTCTTGTGTCTAGGATAGCACTGTCAGGCGCTAGGTAGCTCCAACATTCTCGAGCATTCAACAACACTAGGAATGGGAATGATTAAGGAGCAATCACCAGAACAGGCATACATCCACACACACATGATAACAGGCTTATACTAGAGCATGGCCGTGCGGCCATGCGAACCTTTTATAGCGGAAGCTCTCCGGGACCTTCCTAGTGGTCCAATAGGAGCTGCTACAGGACCTGAGCATGTGACCCCCGACCTCTAATGGGAGGTCGTCCCTTGGGAATGCTCAGAAGAAAAGCAGGACTTAGTCCCAGGAGCGCCTGCTCACCGCTGATCAGTACTGGTTACGATGACTGAGCCTAGAAGGACAGCAGTAACCAGCCACACAGTATCAGCTTGAGCCAGACGCTGGGACCGACATCTTTGCTGAGCAGGCTCCACTGCAGCTGGAGGAGAATGGGAGACAGCAGTGGAGATGGTTTGAGATTCCCCCTTTGCAGCGGCGGGAACTCGACACCTAACACTCGTAGGTTTTTTTTTTCGGGCTTGCCTATATTTAATCTATTTTGGAATAAAGTTATTTGCATACTTTTATTTGGAAAATGACTTGATTTCTTCTTTAATGCGTGTAATATCAGGAACCTACTACTTACCAAAAGGACTGGATTGCTTGCTGCGTCAGGGGTCACAACGTAGCACTTAGAATGAATTAGAATGAAATATTTGCACTTAGGCCACCAATGTGTTAAAATGTCTCACTCATTTCCAGTGGAAACCATTACATTCCCATAATGTCGTACTGTTTGACAGATGGTGACTCCATTTCTAAATGCAAATAAAATGTCCACTTGTTACAACAGGAATCATAAGGCAGCCGCAGTAACATTTTCTATAATAAATATGCACATATTGAGTCACATTCTTATCAGTTTCCTTTTATATTGTTTCTTCTTGATCCAATAAAACAATAAATCGTAATGCATTTTACAAGAACACAAACATTTCAAAGAAACAATTTTTTTTCTGGGTAAATACAAAAAAACAGATACTATCATAATGTGCAAATCCATATTCATGCAAAAAAGAAATACGTCTCTCATTATAGATCATTTTCTTTTAGATTATACAAAGAGTACCCTGGAGCAGGTTTCCAATGCAGTCAGTTTAAACTGTAATGAAAGGCCACGCGTTTACTGTGCAAGTAGAATGTCAAAAACACCAATTGTTATGTAGATAATAAAATAAACAGAAAAATAATCACTTAATTCTCACATTTTTAATTTCAGAAAAATTTCTGAACTCTGAGTTGTAAAATACATTCGGTCCACTGAACAAGCATAGGGAGATGAGAAACATCTTTATTAGAAAAAAACACTGTACAGCTAAATCATTGTGCATTGGTTTATACAAAAACTATTTTCCATCTTACACATATGTTCTATTATATTTCATTAATTTTCAGAATAAACACTTTCAGGCAAAATGTAATAATTCACGTGAAGGTTCACAGATTTTTTTAATTATCATCAGCCACTGATTGGCTACAATTTGCTCATGTGACACCCTCATTTGATGCTGATCCAAGCAGTCCAGAGGGAGAGACAGTGTAGAGCATGGAAGAGTGGCGCCCGTCTGCAAGTTATTTTTTTTTTTTTTTTTTTTACTTTGCTAGGTAAATTAATAAAGTGTTGTCCAGTAGTTGTTTTACAGTTCAAGATCCTCAAATTTTGTTCAAAGTGTAGATCAGGGAATCTGGAGGATTTATCCCAACCTTAATTACTCAGATAACCCATTTGTAATCCCCAAATCCCTCTATGGTGGCCAATTCAAGAAAACGGAGCACTAAGGGCCGATACATCAGAGATTTTGGCCACAAAAGTCTTCGAATAATGCAGAGTTGCAAAAAAAATTTAGGTGTTTTCATGCCACTTTAGATTAGCTCCACCAAAATGGGTAGAACCGGGGCCAGACAGGACATGGTCACAAAAACTTGCTGTCCGATTCATAAAAAGTGTATTTTTTTTAATGTCAGAAATGCTACTCCAGTTCCATACCACTAAGAAAAGGAGGCTGAATTTATTAAGTGACGACTGCATCTTAATAAATTTAACACCGTGTAATCTGTCAAGACTTGCATAGCGCCAGTCTGGATGGACTCACTCCTACAGGTATGTTCATCATATGTTTCAAATATGTAGCTTTTGCTTTTCGGCACCAAAAACAAGAATGGTGGCAGGAAAACCGCTTGGCACAATAAGCATGTTTTTGTTGCGTTTTGATGTGCGTTTTGCAAGACACCGCATGCAAACCAATGGGCCGAATAGTCACTACTAGCCTAATCAATTTAAGATCAGTTGATCAGGGCACAGCATAATGTAGCATGTATCATGGGCAGCATGGTGGCTCAGTGGTTAACATTGTTGCTTTGCAGTATCGGGGTTCTGTGTGCAAATCTCTTTAAGGACAATATGTGCTTGTTTGCGTGGGTTTTCAAGGGGTAACTCTGGTTTCCTGTCACACTCCAAAGACATACTGATATTTAGATTCTGATCCCAATGGGGAAAGTGATGATTTCTGTAAACTACAGCAGAATATAATAAAACTACATAAGAAAATAAAAAATAAATCAAACAAGGTCATTGTAGTAATGTTTTGGGTCTTTTAAGAACCAATTAGAGATATCCCTCTGACCATTCCAGTGTAAGTCTTACCCAGTAAAAGACCATATCAGGCATCGATTTAAAATTTTATTGCAGGTCGTCATGCTTTATTGGATTCCTATAGTAACAGTTGTTCAAAGTTTCCAGGGTTACCTCAACCATATAGAACATTTTGAGGTACAATAATAGAATCCCAAGGTACATCCTGGAAACGTTGTTGCCTTGTGACCACTACAGTGAACCTGTGGCCTGTGAAGTGCTAGGACCCATGCAGACGAGCTAGAACATGGACCACAATATACGGACTGTTTACGGGGCCCAAAATTGACAGCCGAACAAGTATACTGTATGTGAGGTGAACTAGTTCAGGTCAGGTGACCAAGGGCCAGTCCGTGCATTACAGTGCGTGCTGAAATTGAATTTCTCAGACGTCTGCATGAGCTCTTAGTAAACACTACGGTCATGGAATGGCTGCAGAGGTCAACGCCGGACGATCGGGAGTAGAAGATTTTGTAGGGGGGCCTGGCCAGCAGTAAGAACAAGCAGCTGGGGTCGTAACTGAGTAAATCGTGTTTTTGAGCCATACCTAATATATACGAACGAGGTGCAAAGCCTCTAATATGCCTGTGTGCATGGGGTCATACCGTACCTGGAAAAACTTGCATACGCAATACAAACTTTAAAGAATATATATATATTTCAAAACATCTATTTCTTGTGTAATTTGTCTAAAAGGCAACATGCTGCATAAACAGAAGGTTTATTTTATGCGGTCAAAAAGGTAAAGTTACCCACTGCATGATTTTAATCAAGCCAATAAAACTGCATTGTGACTACTTTGTAATACATAAAAGTCATCATTCAGGCAGAGAAAAGCCAGCTGATAAATTGTTGCTAAATGTTTCACAGAAACAGGTTCTCCTAAGAATTATTCCTGACAAATAATTTAGAAACTAAAATTGGAGAAAAAGAAGCGAGTGTCATTTTAACATGATAAACAATCCATCTTCATCTTAGATAGTGCTGTCACTATGGACAACACATAAATAAGATGGGACACATTCCAGGAGGTAGTCTTCTAGCAATATGAAATATTCTGCCACTGCTATAACTCTCTCTGAGTATTATGGCTAATGTTGTAACAACAAATAGATTTCCCAGAGAATATTCCAATTAATGGGGATGTATCATCCGAAAAACTACCTATTCTTTAAATCAGGTTTTTGTGTTAATTTTATTTCTTTTAATTATGTGTGTTATTTTCCATATTACAATCTGTATTAAAAATAGCAAAAATAGAAATCTTGCAATTTTCAAACTGGCCACTGGGGCATTATTAGACTCAAATTTTCTGTTTCAGGAGATCCACATGTACATTAGCAGCAATAGGCCGACTCTGACCCTATCTTTTGTACTGAAGCATCTAATCAGCATGTGCAGAGGTCATGGTGTAGGGAGGAGGACCAGAGGAACTGTGACATCATCTATTGTAATTGGTTGATCCTGTGTTATCAGCTGTGAAAAGATGTGATACCTGTCATTGTAATCCTGCATATGATGATAATGAGACTTCTGAAAACTCTTGCTGAAAGGACATTAAGTATGAACCTTAAATAGCCCCAGTGTCCAGTCCAACTGCTAAATTACAATTATTTTTTTAAAAACATACATCATGAAGAAAAAAAAAATTTTTTTCAATCACATGTAACACCAAAACTTGATTTAAAAATAGGTAATTTTCTAATAATACATTCCCTTTAAGGCTCTGTTCACATCTATGAATTAGTATATTTCTGTCAAAGGATCCAGTACTTTTGCCAGTGCTGCAGATAGTGCTGTCCTTGCCATCAAAATACTGGATATTGAGAAACCCTTAGAGGGAATCTGTCACCACATTTGACCTATCTAAACTATTAAATATGGACATGCAAGTTACTGTATAGTCTGCTGAAAACAGTCCTACCTGTGTGTCTCATATCAGATGACTTGTTGCTGATAAATCCTATTATCACTTTATATAAATTACGGTACCTCTTCCGGGCTATGGGGAGGACACTGCCTGGAAGATAACTCTGCCTCCAGAGCTTGTTTTAAATAAAAGGGGGAGATACCAGTGGGATGTGTAATTGCTGCTCTCTGCAGAGCTGTGTGTGATTATACCTCACACATCTGCAGGTTCCTCTCAGCTTCAGTTTCCAGCTCACAGGCATTCAGGGCTGCAATACTGCTGCCATACAGCAAAGCTGAGAGATGACAAATTTCATTCCTCCTGTTCTGTGTTAGTTACTTGTCTCACACTGGTAACTCACCTTCATGTAAAATAATCTCTGGAGGCAGAGTTATCTTCCTGGCAGCATCCCCCCATAGCCAGGGAGAGGTAATTTACACAAAGTGATACAAGATGATTTCTCAGCATCAAGGCATCTGATATGAGACACACAGGTAGGACTTTTTTCAGCATTCTATAGCCTGCATGCCCATATTAATAGTTAAGATGGGTCAAATGTGTTGACAGATTCCCGTTAAAGTGGTTGTCCAGGCTTAGGGTTCAAATATGCATTCATGCTATGTGACTGCAATGCCAGGATTCTCCGATCCTGGCACCAAAAGCATGTGATTTTCATACATTCGGTAAAATACCAACTAGACGTGCACAGCCTCCCTCAATACAAATGAATTGAGCAAGGCTGGACACGTCTAGTTGGAATGTGTCCAGAAGTATTCAAATCACATACTTGCAGTCACGTGACCGGTTGCTCCAGAGAATCCAATCAGCACGCACTGTGCATGCTGTGAGGATTCACATAAATTAACTGCATACTTGAACTCCAAGCCTGGATATAGCCTTTAAAGACACCAATATAAGTCAATAGGGACCGATAAAGCACCCGGCATAGTAGTAAACAGTTTGTTAATAATAAAAGCCAAAATAATTCTGTGAACAGAGCTCAAGACCAATTGTCCCCACTATGATCGTTGATTGCCTATCCACAGAATAAATGACAATTAACTGAACTTTGGGGTATGGGGCTCTGAAGTGCCCTATTTGAAAGGAGCGATAGCTGGGCATGTGTGCCACTACTCCATACACTATCTGTGGCACTTACAGAGGTCCAGCACTTAGCCATCTCTGGAATTCCTGCAGACAATGAATCGAACAGTGGCCGGTATTTGCGTCCACCACTCTATTCAAACAAGGCACTTCAGAGCCCAGTTCTTAGGATCAGTTCTCATAACCTCTATTTATCACCTATACTGGGAATAGAAGACAATTTTCTAGGTTAGGACAACTCTTTTTTCAGTAACCAATTTGTACTATAAATTTAATTGTCATTATATAATTTAATTTATAATCTAAAAAAAAATACAACTACAGCATTTGATATTTTCTATCTGAGGCATTGTTACATTTCCTATATATATATATTTATCTGGTTATAAAAAGGTTTTATTTTTTATTCTTTTGCCAAACAGTATACTTTTTTTTTACCCAGAAATAATTTGTGTCATAGAAAAGTTAGTTTTGTTTCAAATATAAAGCCCTAAGCTTGACCAACATATTTAATACATACATATTTATTCATTTTTACCACAAAAATAACACAAAGCATAGCACTGATAGCATTAAAAATTTACAAATGCCAAAATAAGACAATGGCATCTCGGCAATATAATGCTTACGCCACATAAGTCAGCAACATTAAAATATATATTACTAGACTTTGCAGATATTCAGGATCATTTCAGTTAGAAAAAACTTCCAAGGTTCAGAGTAGATTCAGAGGATACAACAATTATACATGCGTTTCAATATAAGAATGCGTGAGGGATAGAGACTGAATAAGAGCATCCACTTCAGAAGAAACGCTTTCACAGTTCTTTACATCACTTTTTTGACAGATGTCCAAAAAAAGGTCAAGATATAGCTGCTTCCATTCTTGAAAGTCTTTAGATGTCAAATCTGGATTTTCCAGAATCTTATCAATGATAGCTACTTCTCCTTCTTTGGCCTAAAAAAATAAATAAATAAAATCAATGCAAGAACAGTCAAAAAAGTCATTATTATTAAGAAACAAAAACATAGCATAATCAACATAACTTCAATGTTCATGTGTACGTAAAGCACTAATCCGGCTTTTTGAATTTTATTTCAGCACTGGAGTGTCATCACTAACGTACACTCCCTGACAGAAGTTATGTCTCTTATCCATGTTATGTAAATAAAAGCTTATAACCGGATATTAAATTCATCCATTGGTTGTATAAAATATTCTTTTGAAAGCTGAAACCCTTCGAAATGTGGTTTAGGTTAAGAAAATAAATTGGCATCAATGCAGAAATATTGATCAGTTAATGGACACAGAATGGTCAGATTTTGGCAAGACAAAATTTTTGTCGCCCACAGAAAGTAATGTGATATTCAAACAAATAATTAACTTAAAATACAAATATATGTTGCATAATATTGGTGAATGAAGCTGTGGTGCTATTAGAATCATATTTAATATTTTGTGTGACTTCCATAAGCTTGAAGGACTGCATCCATGCGGTACAACAATGATTCATACAATTTATTAATGAAGTCATCAGGAACAGCAAAGAATGCCTCCCAGAGTTCATCTAGATTCTTGGTTTTGTCTTCCAAGCTTCCTCTTTCATCCTACCTCAAACAAGCTCAATGATGTTCATGTCTGGTGACTGGGCTGGCCACTCCTTGAGAACCTTGATCTTTTTTGCCTGGAGGAACTTTGTTGTAGAGATGGATGTATGACATGGATTACCATCCTGCTGCAGAATTTGACCCCTTTTATGATTTGGAATATAAGAAGTACCTAATACTTCTTGATATTTTAGGTTATTGATATTGCCTTCCACCTTGCAAATGTTTTGCACACCCACATACTGAATGTAACCCCAGACCATGATCTTTCCACCACCAAATTTAACTATGTTCTGGGTGTATTTTGCATCCATACAGGCTCCAGTCGGTCTCCTGCAGTATTTGCGGCGGCTGTAGTGCAATTCTACTGAAGATTCATCAGAGAAATCCACCGTCTGCCACTTTTCCAGAGTCCATCTGTTTAGCAGGCTGTGGGACTTTGCAAATGCCACACGGCTTTTTATTTGCCTTTTGCTTAGTGCTGGCTTCTGGGCACTGATTCGACCATGGAGGCCATTTCGAGACAGGATCCTACAAATTGTTCTAGTTGACACAGGGACTTAAGGTGACCAGGCCTGTTGGAGCTCTGCTGTAGTGGAAGAGGGGCTTGCTTTGGATTTTCTAACCAACAAACGTTCCTCCTGAGCAGTTGTCTTGCGGGGTCTGCCGGACCTGGGCTTGTCAAACACATCTCCAGTCTCTTCAAATCTTATTTTAATTCTTTGTACTTGATGCTGAGACACATTAAAGTGGATTGCAGTGGATCTGGTCTTCAGCCTCTTGATAATCCAGGCTTTGGTCGCAAGGTGGATTTTTGGCATGTTGTCAGAGATCAAGTTGCAGTTGAAATGAAGTTCTGGGGTGGTGGGTTTCTTTTTATACACACACTAATTAACCAATAATTTACTGAGCACAGGTGAGGATGTAAACTAGGATTGGGTGCATTATGTGACCAGGTAACAAAACTTTTGTCTTGCCAAAATCTGACCATTCTGTGTCCATTAACTGAGCAATATTTCTGCATTGATGCCAATTTATTTTCTTAACCACATTTCGGAGAGTTTCAGCTTTCAAAAGAATAATTTATACAACCAATGGATGAATTTAACGTCAGGTTATAAGCTTTTATTTACATAACATGGATAAGAGACAACTTCTGTCAGGGAGTGTAAGTACCTTTCTCCTTGTGTTATAGTTACCAGCCTCAGTCTTCAGCTGTTCCCAACGCCACTCTGGTCCCGTTCCAACATCTTGTGACCTCAGCTTTTAACAGATGGGAAGTCACAGGTCAAATGCAAGCCTTTTTCTGGCCCCTAGAATTACATGGAGAAGTGACCTCTAGCTCATCTGGCAAACACTGGAGAGATCCAGCAGGTCACAGCCACCAGAAGACAACCGGAGTGGTGCCAATAAGAGAAAGTAGACGACAGCTGGTATTTTACTATGGGCAGTGAACATGCATTAGTTATATCACTCTGGTAGCGAAATAAATAATAACAATGGAGTGGCGTTTTAAAAGATAACTCTCAACGCTATATACAATTTTGGTGAATTTTTGTATCACCTCTTCATTCATTTGACTGTCCTTTTACACCTTTATCAGGCTGCCTTCAAGGCATGCAGCAGAATGTGAAATGATTGTCATGACAAAGATGGCCTATTCGGTCATATTAAGTTCATATAGGGAGTCTACCCACCTGGAAACTCCTTATAAGTCAGAATAGAGAGCTGCTGTGCAAGAGAAGTTCCAATTCTGGTAGACACAACCATCCATGGTCAGATGATCAAATAAATGCAGGCTGCCCTGCATTAATAACTGACCGCTGGGGGGTAAGCAAGATTTCCATCTGATTGGAGCTTCAATTGCATGTATTATGATATTTCCTGAAAGAAAATAGTGCAGCATTGCGCACTATTTTTTCAGGTAAAACGATGGACACTGACAGTTTTACATTTTCTGCTTCTATGTATAAACAGAAATGCTAAGTGGCGCATAGTCTAAGAGAAATCACCTAATGGCCCCGATTCATCAGAGTGATTACGCCAGAATTGTAGTGTAAAACAATTTGACGTGAACATTTTTTGCAACTTTGGATTTTTGTCGGCAGGACGGGGTATAACAGAGTGTAGCAGCACCCGCTTGTCAAGTTCATGATTTATGAGGAGGGTCACATAAGTGCACCCCACTTATCACATGCACCTGAATCATTAAGAGGCACACTAATCTTAATGAGTCAGGAGCGTCTCACTCCACTATGCCCCCTCATCAAGACTGGTGTGAGCAATGTTAGTCTTGATGAATCGGGGCAATATGTTTATGCCTAAGTCCATGTTGTAGATGCCAAGGGCAGCCTATTCGAGTATTTGGGAGTAACAAAAAGTACAGGAGTCCTATCCATTTGTTCAAGAGATCTCCAGAAGTGCACTTGTTGATGGCAACTTACTTTCTTACTTAGACAGCTAGAACTTGAACTAAAGGCTACTAGTAAATGACAAAGATATATACAGAAATTTTTTCCCCATAAATTTGATATAATAAAAGTACCTTTCAACAGGATGCAAACTGTTTTATGAACAGAGCAATAATAAAATAAAATGAAATATTCTATTATTGCCACGTACATAAGAAAATGATAAAAGTCTGCCAGAGAATTAAGAAATATTACTACAGTTTGTCCTTGACATGTAGCACTCAGACCATTAAGTGAGATACTAATCCTAAACTTTATCTTCTATACACAAGTTGTACAGCTGTTGACTATAGCATTCATTATTGGGACGACGGTCTGTAAGTAAAACTTCAAAGGAATGAAAGCACAAGTGCGTCTTAATAAGTGGGACCCCATCCCCAATGATTTAAGACATTAGGCTTTGTGGTCCAAAGACTGAAAGATTGCTGTTGAACGTTATTATGACTGGCCATATATTTTTTCAAATGGCGCCTTAAACATACCGCAGCTTTCATGCTTGTACTTTTTGAATAATATATGCATATGTCTGAGCATGGTGAATAAGAATTTTTTTTTCAGTTTAATTTATTAAAATAATAGCCTGTAGATCATTCGTCATGCACAAAAACCACTCAAAGGAATGATGGCTAAAAATCAGTTTAGCAATTGGGCTTCGTTAAAAGTTTTGCCCACATCTAGGGATCCCCCGATCTGTTTTCTGGCAATTTCCCTTGGCTGCATTCAGAACTTTTATAGCTGTGAATACGCCATCAGCTCTCCAACTAGTGGTGGTAATATGTCGCCCGATATGGGATTGGGTGACCCTTATTCTGGAAATTGGTGCAGGTCTAAAAAGTTGTACCTGCACTCATTGGACATTTACAGCATATCCACTGGATATGACAATGTCTCTCATGAGACGATGCCTTCAAATTGGGTTACAATAGCAACTTGGAAGCTCCCAGCTGTTACGAAAAATACGGCTTTTCTATGAATGCCTATGACCAGACACTCGCCACATTCATTTAATGGGGGAATTTTTCTGCCGCATAACGTACAAAATGTTATGCGATTTAATAATTGACTAAATATAAGTAAGCAGAAATAAACTTATGTTTAATACTCAGATAAAAACAATACATTCTTACAAACAAAACTGCCCTGTATCTTTGTTATATTTACAATTAGGTTTAAAAAAAAATTAAAACTTTTTTTGCCACTTTAATATCTTTCCCAAGGATTGCTTACAAAATCTTTTCTAATTTCCTACCTTTAAAGTGCTTTGCAAAATTCGCAGTCTGTGAAGTTTTTCATTGACTACTGGATCACTACATCTTTTTATAAAAGACTTCTTGTACTCCAATTTGGTTGAAAGACGTTGTTCTCCAATTGGGGACAAACTGGCCTTTTCCAGGGCCCTGTAGAGATCTTGTAATGAGTCTGCTGGCTCCTCATCTACAGTGTCTGCTATCACGAAAACAGAAGGAATGGAGCAATATTAACTAGTGAGAAATTGTAGGCTAGCAACTGTTTCTTGCTATCTTTGTGATTTTTTTATAATTTTTTTTTTTAGTTTCTAATTCCTGGCCAAACATTGGAGGGAACCTGGCACCACAAAAATGCAGGACAAGATGACCAGATTGATATATAGTTTCTTAACTATATTTTGTCTGCTCTTTCTGGGATTTTCAGCCTGGTAGGCGGTCCTATCAGTGACTGACCGCTGTCTCTCTATACACACTTATACAAAGAAAGTGGTCATTCACTGATAGGACCTTAGGCTGGACTGAAAATCCCAGAAAGAGAAGAGGATTAAATGATGAAAACTGAGGTTAGGCTGGGGTCACACTTGCGAGTGCAATGCGAGAAACTCACGCGAGTCTCTCGCATCAATACCACTGCCGCCGGCTCTCGGCACCGGAGTGTGAAGCTGCATGTATTTCTATGTAGCTGAACACTCCGGTCTCGAGTGCCGGTGGCAGTGTCGGGTATTGAAGGGAGAGACTTGCACGAGTTTCTCGTTTTGCACTCGCAAGTGTGACATCGGCCTGATACTGAATTTTTTCTCACAAAACTATGTATCAATCTGCTCAGCTCACCCTGGTTTTAAAACATGGTGCCTGCAGATTGGACGGCATTTTCATGGTGACAGGTTCCCTTTATCAACTTTTGAGATGAAAATATAAAATTAAATCATAGAAAACTATATATACTCCGTGTCTTCACCTCTGTAGGAGATGCTGCCATAAAATACAGGATGTGACAGATTTGATTTAAACCCTTTGTACCCTTTCTCCACCAAATTTAGATCTCTAGTGATTATTTACCAAGGAAAAATATTTTTTAAAGTTATTCTCGATGGGCGCATAGTGTGAGGTAATAATTAGTGATGAGTAGTGATGAGCGAATATACTTGTTACTCGAGATTTCTCGAGCACGCTCGGGTGTCCTCTGAGTATTTTTTAGTGCTCGGAGATTTAATTTTCATCACCGCAGCTGAATGATTTACATCTCTTAGCCAGCTTGATTACATGTGGGGATTCCTTAGCAACCAGGCAACCCCCACATGTACTTATACTGGCTAACAGATGTAAATCATTCAGCTGCAGCGATGAAAACTTAATCTCCGAGCACTAAAAAATACTCGGAGGACACCCGAGCGTGCTCCGGAAATCTGAAATAATGAGTATATTCGCTCATCACTAAAAAATCCTACACTCATTCCCTGGACTAGCACTGCTACCCTGCATGCTCTATTGTGGCCCCCAACTAGTCTCGGAGCATCAACATCAGGAGGTGTGAAATTCCGTGTTTTGCCAGTGTCTTCTGATTGACTGCAGCCTTCAGATTTCTTTCAAGCCAGCTTTTCCTTGGATGTAGCGTGAACGCTTCAACGATTCAGCAGCCAATGGTTGGCTGCAGCGGTTACATGATGCCCTCACCAATGTTGATGCTCCAAGACCATTGAAGACACAGGAGCGAGTATAGAAGAGCTGTACTTGTCTAGGAGTTGAGCACAGGAATTTTTTTCATTACCTCGCTCTGGAGATTTTGAGAATAACTTTAAAGTAGAGGAAAACCACTTTAATATGGAAAGACTCTGCAAAACCATGGCCAGAATTATGGCTGTGAGGGTCTTTAGGCTCCCAGCAGTTTCGCTACTTTGGAAATTATAATATAATTGGTAAAAGCCTACATTTATCATCATTTAAGTAGTCAGATCTACTGAATTTGTAATCAAAATTAGTATTTATTATAAAGAAGGAAGATAAAAAGGGTAAAAGAATGTATTTTGCCAAAAAGGTATTATAATTCTAACACATTATTTTTAATTTATTTTGTTAAAATAGTAAAATAATTAGACCAAAATCTGCGGACAATCAGAAAAATGATTAAAAACTTAATATAGTGGGGAATTAGGAAAGGTAGAAATCAGTTGTGAGGCCAAATAGACTTAAAAAATAATGAGTAAATAATCCCTTCTTATGGTAACAAAAGAAGGGGCAATAATAATAATCCAGTCATTCTATCACTTGTAGGAGCAATCTCCTGGTCATTTTCAATGTAATAATATACTTCAATACTTTACCTTTTCTAAAACAGAAATTAAAAATTAACGGTTTACAGTTTGCCTCATTTTCAATGCAATGAAAGTTAAATCGAGTCAATAAAAATATTCTATTTTATATGTGGGGTTAATTGCCACCTCTACATCCATTCTGTAGTATAATAGGAAAAATACTTTGCTTTATTGTGATCATAATGTTAATAAATTGGAAAATAAGAAATCATTTTAAAAGTAATTTAGACAAAAAGTTTAATTACTTTAAATTTGTTAGCTTAATAAGATAATGTTGCTTAATAAGCCATAGGCAAAATTAAAGGTACGGTAATTTCTAGCTGAAACAAGTTATTATGTTTTCACTGGATAGGTAGTAACAGTTTTATCAGTGTGAGTCGCAATGCAGGACTCGTATCCGCTGTTCTTCCCTGGCCACGAGGCCGCATCCAGGGGGAGATGAATGGAAGCGCAGGTCACACATGTGCACTATTGCCACATTCAAATTAATGATAATAATCAAAGATGACCAAGTGCGCTACACTTGGCTATGTTTGTAAGTGTCATGGACTTGAATGTGGTGGCAGGGTTCATGTGTATCCTGCCACTCCATTCAACTCCTGGTAGCCAGAAAAGGAGGATTAATTATTATCAGCTATCCAGTTGAGATGAAAAAGTGCATGGTTTTAGTAGAGGAGAACCGGGCTACTATATACAGTTAAAACCAGAAGTTTACATACACTATATAAAAAGACACATTCATGTTTTTCGCAATATCTGACATGAAATCAGAATAAATGTTTCCTGTTTTAAGTCAATTAGGATTTCCATAATTATTAATATTTGCCAGAATAATGAGAGAATGTTTTAAGGCATTTTTATTACTTACTGCACAATCAGAAGTTTACATAGGTTTCATTAGTATTTGGTACCATTGCCCTTAAATGACTTGGGTAAAACATTTGGGATATCCTTCCACAAGCCTCTCACAATAGTTGATCAGAATTTGGGCCCATTTCTCCTGACAAAACTGATGTAACTTATCCAGGTTTGTAGGTCGTCTTTCTTGCACCTGCATTTTCAGCTTTCCTCATAAATTTTCAATAGGACTGAGATCAGGGCTTTGTGATGGCCACTTCAAAACATTGACTTTGTGATCCTTAAGCCACTTTGTTACCACTTTGGCAGTATGCTTCGGGTCATTGTCAATTTGGAAAACCCATTTCCACCCAAGCTTTAACTTCGTGGCTGATGTTTTGAGATGTTGCTTCAGTATTGCCACATAATCTTTTTTCATGATGCCATATATTTAGTGAAGTGCACCAGTCCCTCCTGCAGCAAAACTACCCCACAACATGATGCTGCTACCCCCGTGTTTCACAGTTGGGATGGTGTTCTTAGGCTTCCAAGCTTCTCCCTTTATCCTCCAAATGTAACGATGGTCATTATGCCCAAAAAGTCCCAGACCACAGGACATGCAAACATTAATCTGGCTTTTATTTTTTTTTGGAGTAATAGCTTCTTCCTGACAGAGTGGCCTTTCAGCCCATGTTGTTAGAGTACTCGTTTCACTGTGGATATTGACACAATCTTACCGGCCGCCATCATCTTCACAAGGTCTTTTGCTTTTATCCTTGGTAGGATATGCACATGTTGGACCAAAGCACATTCATCTCTGGGACACTGAACCCATCTCCTTCCTGAGCGGTATGATGGCTGGACATTCACATCTTGTTTATACTTGCGTATAATTGTTTGTACCGATGAACAAGGCACCTTCAGGTATCTTGAAATTGTACCCAAGAATGAGCCAGACTTGTGCAAGTCCACAATTCTCTTCCTGATATCTTGGCTGATTTCTAGAGACTTTCCCATGATGCTACACAAAGAAGCAGTGTGTTTCAAGTGAGCAATAAAATACATCCACAGGAGTGTCTCTAATTAACTCAGATGTTGCCAAAAAATGAGCTTCTAAAAAAAAAAGAAAAAAAAACCTTTCAAATACATGACATCTTCATATGAGCAGTCCAGAATTGTTTAAAGGCATAGTAATCTTAGTGTATGTAAACTTGTGACTTTGCAGTAAGTAATAAAAATGTCTTAACACATTCTCTCTCGTTATGCTGGCATTTGTCAAATATTAATAATTATGGTAATCCTAATTGACCTTTACAGGGAAAGGTTTATTCTGATTTCATGACAGATATTGAGAAAAACATGCATATGCAGTCATGGCCAAAAGTATTCACACCCCTGCAATTCTGTCAGATAATGCTCAGTTTCTTCAAGAAAATGATTGCAAACACAAATTCTTTGGTATTATTATCTTCATTTAATTTGTCTTAAATGAAAAAACACAAAATAGAATGAAGCAAAAAGCAAAACATTGATCATTTCACACAAAACTCTAAAAATGGGCCAGACAAAAGTATTGGCACCCTCAGCCTAATACTTGGTTGCACAACCTTTAGCCAAAATAACTGCGACCAACCACTTCCGGTAACCATCAATGAGTTTCTTACAATGCTCTGCTGGAATTTTAGACCATTCTTCTTTGGCAAACTGCTCCAGGTCCCTGATATTTGAAGGGTGCCTTCTCCAAACTGCCATTTTTAGATCTCTCCACAGGTGTTCTATGGGATTCAGGTCTGGACTCATTGCTGGCCACCGTAGAAGTCTCCAGTGCTTTCTCTCAAACCATTTTCTAGTGCTTTTCGAAGTGTGTTTTGGGTCATTGTCCTGCTGGAAGACCCATGACCTCTGAGGGAGACCCAGCTTTCTCACACTGGGCCCTACAATATTCTGCAAAATTTGTTGGTAGTCTTCAGACTTCATAATGCTATGCACACGGTCAAGCAGGCCAGTGCCAGACGAAGCAAAGCAACCCCAAAATATCAGGGAACCTCTGCCATGTTTGACCGTAGGGACCGTGTTCTTTTCTTTGAATGCCTCTTTTTTTCTCCTGTAAACTCTATGTTGATGCCTTTGCCCAAAAAGCTCTACTTTTGTCTCATCTGACCAGAGAACATTCTTCCAAAACGTTTTAGGCCTTTTCAGGTAAGTTTTGGCAAACTCCAGCCTGGCTTTTTTATGTCTCGGGGTAAGAAGTGGGGTCTTCCTGAGTCTCCTACCTTACAGTCCCTTTTCATTCAGATGCCGACGGATAATATGGGTTGACACTGTTGTACCCTTGGACTGCAGGGCAGCTTGAACTTCTTTGGATGTTAGTCGGGGTTCTTTATTCAACATCCGCACAATCTTGCGTTGAAATCTCTTGTCAATTTTTCTTTTCCGTCCACATCTAGGGAGGTTAGCCACAGTGCCATGGGCTTTAAACTTCTTGATGACACTGCGCACGGTAGACACAGGAACATTCAGGTCTTTGGAGATGGACTTGTAGCCTTAAGATTGCTCATGCTTCCTCACTATTTGGTTTCTCAAGTCCTCAGACAGTTCTTTGGTCTTCTTTCTTTTCTCCATGCTCAATGTGGTACACACAAGGACACAGGACAGAGGTTGAGTCAACCTTAATCCATGTCAACTGGCTGCAAGTGTGATTTAGTTATTGTCAACACCTGTTAGATGCCACAAGTAAGTTACAGGTGCTGTTAATTACACAAATTAGAGAAGCATCACATGATTTTTCGAACAGTGTGAATACTTTTGTCCACCCCCTTTTTTATATTTGGTGTGGAATTATATCCAATTTGGCTCTAGGACAATTCTTTTTGTGTTCTTTCATTTAAGACAAATTAAATGAAGATAATAATACCAAATAATTTGTGTTTGCAATCATTTTCAGGAAGAAACTGAGTATTATCTGACAGAATTGCAGGGGTGTGAATACTTTTGGCCATGGCTGTAGCTCTGGCAAAAATTAAGTGACCACCACAACGAAACCCTGTCATGGGCAGCCCAATCTCCAGACCTGTACCCCATTGGAAACCTCTGGAATGCAATCAAGAAGATGATGGATAGTCACAATTTTTGTGCCAGAAGCAGTGTGAAAGACTGGTGGAAAGCATGCCAAGACGCATGAAAGCTGTGATTAAAAATCATGGTTATTCCACAATATATTGATTTCTGAACTGAGTTAAAAAGTTAGTATTGTTGTTTCTAAATTATAATGAACTTGTTTTGTTTCTCTGACTGTTTCACTTATTCATTCTCGTCTGGACTATTGTAACTCTCTACTAATCGGTCTCCCTCTTGCAAAACTCTCCCCGCTCCAATCTGTCCTGAATGCTGCAGCCAGGATCATATTCCTCACCAACCGTTACACCGATGCCTCTACCCTGTGCCAGTCATTACACTGGCTACCCATCCACTCCAGAATCCAGTACAAAACTACTACCCTCATCCACAAAGCACTCCATGGCTCAGCACCACCCTACATCTCCTCCCTGGTATCAGTCTACCACCCTACCCGTGCCCTCCGCTCCGCTAATGACCTCAGGTTAGCATCCTCAATAATCAGAACCTCCCACTCCCGTCTCCAAGACTTTACACGTGCTGCGCCGATTCTGTGGAATGCACTACCTAGGTTAATACGATTAATCCCCAATCCCCACAGTTTTAAGCGTGCCCTAAAAACTCATTTGTTCAGACTGGCCTACCGCCTCAATGCATTAACCTAACGATCCCTGTGTGGCCTATTTATAATAAAAAAAAAAAAAAAAAAAAAGGTTCCTCGCATCATGTTCTCATACACTTTATGCAGTATTAGCCCTCTGTGTCTGTACTGCTACATACTTAGGCAGGTAACTGGTTCATGCAGCTTTACATGAACACCTGAGCCTTACACTATAGCTGGTCCGAATAACTAAAGCAATTGTTACCATCCACCTCTCGTGTCTCCCCTTTTCCCCATAGTTTGTAAGCTTGCGAGCAGGGCCCTCACTCCTCCTGGTATCTGTTTTGAACTGTATTTCTGTTATGCTGTAATGTTTATTGTCTGTACAAGTCCCCTCTATAATTTGTAAAGCGCTGCGGAATATGTTGGCGCTATATAAATAAAATTATTATTATTATTATTATTTGTTTGCATTATTTGAGGTCTGAAAGCACTGTTGTTGTTTTAAATTTTGACAATTTCTCCTTTTCAGAAAAAACAAATTTATTGCTTGGAAATTCGTAGACATGTTGTCAGAAGTTTGTAGACTAAAAGAACAATTTACATTTTACTTAAAAATATACCTATAAAGAGAAAAATCAGACAAACTGAACATTTTGCAGTGGGCTCTTAATTTTGCCAGAGCTGTATGACAAGTATATAACTTTAGGGATAGGAATGACATACTATATACTGATGAAAATAAGAAAAAGCAGAGAAACGGATTGCAAAACAAACAGCATAACACTAACAATACACCTACTCTGCAGAAATGAGGCTCAAATACAGAAAAACAAAGAGCCTGCACCATTATATGTGAAACTAGTAGGCAGCACTGTTGAGTACAAGATGGGCTGGGAGGCCGCCAACAATAAATTCTGCTGACATTTCTTAAATGCCTGGGTTGTTTGCATTTTATATTGCTAATTAGTACATGCTTTACATCTCATCAGTGACAATGTACGGCAGCGATCAAACTGCTAATTTGATCTGGCACCTTGTGCTGCTCATCAAGAACATTTATAATTAGCTTCTGCCTAATAAAAGTGTTAGTGGCCTAAACGGTATATTGGGAGAAGTCTATAGCTGAGAGAGGTGCAACGAAATGGAGAGACTTCTGAGCAGACACAGAAAACAACAAACAAAAAGCAGACATGAACGTTTTTGTCATCCATCATTTTTAACCTAGGAGAAGCCAAAGACATCATATGTGTCCAAGCAATTCAAGGTTAAATATTCATTTAGCAGAACATTTACATTTTTAAATGTTATTGTTTAAGGGGTTTTGCTCTTCACATATTCACACAGCAAAGCTGTTAACAATGGACAGAATATAGGTCTTTGAGTGGAAAGCACCATTACCCATTAAGAAGTGTTCTAAATAATAATAAGAACCCCTGGCAAAAATTATGTAATCACCGGCCTTGGAGTATGTTCATTCAGTTGTTCAATTTTGTAGAAAAAAAAGCAGATCACAGACATGGCACAAAACTAAAGTCATTTCAAATGGCAACTTTCTGGCTTTAAGAAACACTAAAAGAAATCAAGAACAAAAAATGTGGTAGTCCGTAACGGTTACTTTTTTTAACCAAGCATAGAGGGAAAATTATGGAATCACTCAATTCTGAGAAAAAAATTATGGAATCACCCTGTAAATGAATCATGGCTCCAACACGAGAGATGTCAATTGAAACAAAGGAGAGGATTATCAAACTCTTAAAAGAGGGTAAATCATCACACAATGTCGCAAAAGATGTTGGTTGTTCACAGTCAGCTATGTCTAAAATCTGGACCAAATACAAACAACATGGGAAGGTTATTAAAGGCAAACATACTGGTAGACCACGGAAGACATCAAAGCGCCAAGACCGGAAACTTAAAGCAATATGTCTCCAAAACAGGAAATGCACAACAAAACAAATGAGGAACGAATGGGAGGAAACTGGAGTCAACGTCTGTGACCGAACTGTAAGAAACCACCGCCTAAAGGAAATGGGATTTACATACAGAAGAGCTAAATGAAAGTCATCATTAACACCTAAACATAAAAAACAAGGTTACAGTGGGCTAAGGAAAAGCAATCATGGACTGTGGATGACTGGATGAAAGTCATACTCAGTGATGAATCACGAATCTGCATTGGGCAAGGTGATGGTGCTGGAACTTTTGTTTGGTGCCATTCCAATGAGATTTATAATGATGACTGCCTGAAGAGAACATGCAAATTTCTAGTCATTGATGATATGGGGCTGCATGTCAGGTAAAGGCACTGGGGAGATGGCTGTTATTACATCTTCAATAAATGCACATGTTTATGTTGATATTTTGGACACTTTCTTTTCCCATCAGTTGAAAGGATGTTTGGGGATGATGAAATCATTTTTCAAGATGATAATGCATCCTGCCATAGAGCAAAAACTGTGAAAACATTCCTTGAAAAAAGACACATAAAGTTAATGTCATGGCCTGCAAATAGTCCAGATCTCAATCCAATTGAAAATCTTTGGTGGAAGTTGAAGAAAATGGAACATGACAAGGCTCCAACCTGCAAAGCTGATCTGGCAACAGCAATCAGAGAAAGTTGGAGCCAGATTGATGAAGAGTCCTGTGTGACACTCATTAAGTCCATGCCTCAGAGACTGCAAGCTGTAATAAAAGCCAGAGGTGGTGCCACAAAATACTAGTGATGTTTTGGAGTGTATTTTTGTTTGTTTTTCATGATTCCATAATTTTTTCCTCAGAATTCAGTGATTCCATAATTTTCCCCTATGTTTGGTTAAAAAAGTAACCATTACTGACTACCACATTTTTTGTTCTTGATTTCTTTTAGTGCTTCTTAACCCCTTCCCGACCCATGACGCCACGTAGGCGTCATGAAAGTCGGTGCCAATCCGACCCATGACGCCTATGTGGCGTCATGGAAAGATCGCGTCCCTGCAGATCGGGTGAAAGGGTTAACTCCCATTTCACCCGATCTGCAGGGATAGGGGGAGTGGTAGTTTAGCCAAGGGGGGTGGCTTCACCCCCCCGTGGCTACGATCGCTCTGATTGGCTGTTGAAAGTGAAACTGCCAATCAGAGCGATCTGTAATATTTCACCTATTATAACGGGTGAAATATTACAATCCAGCCATGGCCGATGCTGAAATATCATCGGCCATGGCTGGAAATACTAATGTGCCCCCACCCCACCTGTTGTGAATTCTGTGGCTGAGTTCACTTCTGTGGCCACAAGTGGTATTGCAGTCTCTGGGCTTCCTCCCTCAGGTGTTTTGGTGAGCTCGTTGGCTGCCTTGCTATCAGTGGCGTAGGAAGGGGGGTGCGGGGGGGGCGGTCCGCCCCGGGCGGCACAATGCTGGGGGCGGCCGGCGCTGCAGAAGAAGATAAAAAAAAAAAAAAAAAGACGCCCCTTTAAATCTTCGGGCGGCGCCGTCCGCCGCCACGACCAGGGCCAGCTCCCCCCACCCCCGGGTCCCGCCCCCGCCCCCCGCTCTATACTCACCTCTCCTGGTTCCTGCGGCGCCGGCAGCTGCAGCCTCCTCTGACTCTGCGACGTCTCAGAGCAGAGGGCGCGATGACGTCACTACTGTGCGCGCCGCTCTGCCTCTCTGTCCTGAGCGTCGCAGAGCCGGAGAGACGCTGACTGCACCGGACCTGCGCTGGGAACGGGAGAGGTGAGGATTTTACTTTTTTTTTTTTTTCTTTATTTCTGACTGTCTGGGGCTGGGGCAATGCTGGAGACCATGGGGCAGAATGCTGGACACACTGGGGCAATACAGGAGACCATGGGGCAGATTGCTGGACACACTGGGGCAATACAGGAGACTATGGGGCAGATTGCTGGACACACTGGGGCAATACAGGAGACCATGGGGCAGATTGCTGGACACACTGGGGCAATACAGGAGACCATGGGGCAGATTGCTGGACACACTGGGGCAATACAGGAGACCATGGGGCAGATTGCTGGACACACTGGGGCAATACTGGAGACCATGGGGCAGAATGCTGGACACACTGGGGCAATACTGGAGACCTAGGGGCAGAATGCTGGACACACTGGGGCAATACTGGAGACCATGGGGCAGAATGCTGGACACACTGGGGCAATACTGGAGACCATGGGGCAGAATGCTGGACACACTGGGGCAGTACAGGAGACTATGGGGCAGAATGCTGGACACTCTGAATACTGGAGACCATGGGGCAGATCTCAGGACACATTGAGGCAATGCTGGAGACCCTGGGGCAGACTTCTGGACATACTGGGGCAATACTGGAGACCATGGGGCAGATTGCTGGACACACCGGGGCAATACTGGAGACCATGGGGCAGAATGCTGGACACACTGGGGCAATACAGGAGACCATGGGGCAGATTGCTGGACACACTGGGGCAATACTGGAGACCATGGGGCAGAATGCTGGACACACTGGGGCAGTACAGGAGACTATGGGGCAGAATGCTGGACACACTGGGGCAATACTGGAGACCCTGGGGCAGATTGCTGGACACACTGGGGCAATACTGGAGACCCTGGGGCAGATTTCTGGACACATTGAGGCAATGCTGGAGACCCTGGGGCAGACTTCTGGACACACTGGGGCAATGCTGGACACTGGGGCAGATTGCTGGACACACTGGGGGTAATATACTGGACACACTGGGGCAATGCTGGACACTGGGGGTAATATGCTGGACACACTGGGGCAGACTGCTGGACACACTGGGGAAAGGCTGGACACTGGGGCAGATTGCTGGACACACTGAGGGCAGATTGCTGGACACACTGGGGGTAATATGCTGGACATACTGGGGCAGATTGCTGGACACACTGGGGGTAATATGCTGGACACACTGGGGCAGATTGCTGGACAACATGGGGGTAATATGCTGGACACACTGGGGCAGATTGCTGGACAACATGGGGGTAATATGCTGGACACACTGGGGGCAGGACTTGAGGCATGGGCAGAATGTAGACACGGGGCATGATTGGAGACACGGGGCAGGATTGGATCATGGGGCAGGACGGATACGATGGAGGCTGGTGGGGCAGGATGGGGAGATCATATGGGGTAGAATGGATACTCATGAGGGCAGGATACGACAACATATGGCTGGAGCCAGGAATGAGATAAACGGGGCCAGGGTGGGGAATATTATTACCATAGGGGATAATTAAGGGATATTGTTACTGCAGTGATGTATTTATTTTATTTTTTGAGTATACTGTTTTAAATGGGGGGGCGGTCCTGTTACTGTGCAGAGTGACACTATATCACCTTTTTTTCTTCATGTGGTGTAATGTAGAAGTTGTGAAAAATTAAGTAATGTGTTCTACAAGCGGAGCTCGAGATAACTGTGTTATTTCCTGCAGAAACGAGTCCTGGCTGGAAGGAATGATGGCGGTCTGTGCTGGATAAAAGATGAAGGACTTCACCTAGAGACGTCACTGGTGAGTCAGTGTTACCTATACACTGACACTATACACTGTATACTATATAGAGGTCCTGTGTATAATGTCACCAGTGATCTCTGTATTACCTCTACACAGACACTGCATACTAAGTACAGATCTCCTGTGAATACTGGCACTTATGGTGATAGTATTGTGGTTTTTTTTTTTATTACTGATCAGTATTGTAGTATTCAGTCACTATGTGGTGGTAATATGTGGTCTGGAAATGGTGCGGTGGTATTTGTCCCTTGTATGTAGTATTATTCGGTCACTATGTGGCCTGGTCATGGTGTGGTGGTATTAAGTCACAGGTGTGGCATGTGGGGGTGACACCATTAGGCCCAGTTTAAGTTCTACAAAACAGGAAAACCATTTTTGGTAACCTTTGTGTGTATTGAGCTGGGGGGGGGGGGGGCGCCAAACTCGGGAACAGCCCCGGGCGGCAAAAGCTCTAGCTACGCCTCTGCTTGCTATTTAGCTCCACCTGAGTCTGTCTTCCTTGCTCCTTGTCAATGTTCCAGTGTTGGATCTGAGCTACTGCATCTTTCCTTGGGCCTGCTGCTCTGCTAGATAAGTGCTTCTAGTTTGTTTTCTGTTTTTTCTGTCCAGCTTGCTATTAACTTTTGCTGGGAGCTCTGAGAAGCAAAGGGGTGCACCGCCGTGCTGTTAGTTCGGCACGGTGGGTCTTTTTGCCCCTTTGCGTGGTTTTCGTTTTAGGGTTTTTTGTAGACTGCATAGTTCTCTTTGCTATCCTCGCTCTGTCTAGAATATCGGGCCTCACTTTGCTGAATCTATTTCATTCCTACGTTTGTCTTTTCATCTTGCTAACAGTCATTATATGTGGGGGGCTGCCTATTCCTTTGGGGTATTTCTCTGAGGTAAGTCAGGCTTGTATTTCTATCTTCAGGCTAGTCAGCTCCTCAGGCAGTGCCGAGTTGCATAGGTAGTGATAGGCGCAATCCACTGCTGCTTATAGTTGTGTGAGGATAGATCAGGTACTGCAGTCTACAGAGATTCCACGTCTCAGAGCTCGTCCTATTGTTTTTGGTTATTGCCAGATCTCTGTATGTGCGCTGATTACTGCACGCTGTGTTGCCTGATTGCCAGCCATAACACCCACCCCACCGATCGCCCCCCCAGCCCTCCGATCTGCCCGGTACACTGCCCCGCT
This sequence comes from Ranitomeya imitator, assembly GCF_032444005.1. Taxonomy (NCBI): domain Eukaryota; kingdom Metazoa; phylum Chordata; class Amphibia; order Anura; family Dendrobatidae; genus Ranitomeya; species Ranitomeya imitator. Next base: position 134,655,443 of record NC_091284.1, read on the forward strand.
CCCCTCCGTCCTGTGCCCCGCTCCCCCCCGTGCTCTTGTCCGCTCATCCCCATGCTCCAATCACCCCCCCCCGTGCTCCAATCACCCCCCCTGCACTCCGATCCACCCCCCCGTGCTCCGTTCCACCCCCCCGTGCTCCGTTCCACCCTCCCCGTGCTCCGTTCCACCCCTCCCGCGCTCCGATTCACCCCCCCATGCTCCGATCCCCCCCACCCCATCATACTTACCGATCCTGCCGGGGTCCGTCCGTCTTCTCCCCGGGCGCCGCCATCTTCCAAAATGGCGGGTGCATGCGCAGTGCGCCCGCCGAATCTGCCGGCCGGCAGATTCGTTCCAAAGTGCATTTTGATCACTGAGATATAATCTATCTCAGTGATCAAAATAAAAAAATAATAAATGACCCCCCCCTTTGTCACCCCCATAGGTAGGGACAATAAAAAAATAAAGAATTTTTTTTTTCCACTAATGTTAGAATAGGGTTAGGGGTAGGGTTAGGGTTAGGGGTAGGGTTAGGGCTAGGGTTAGGTTAGGGGTAGGGTTAGGGTTAGGGGTAGGGGGTTAGGGGTAGGGTTAGGGTTAGGGGTAGGGTTAGGGCTAGGGTTAGGGGCAGGGTTAGGGTTAGGGGTAGGGTTAGGGCTAGGGTTAGGGTTAGGGGTAGGGTTAGGGTTTCGTTATGTGCACATGTATTCTGGTCCTCTGCGGATTTTTCCGCTGCGGATTTGATAAATCTGCAGTGCTAAACCGCTGCGGATTTATGGCGGATTTACCGCGTTTTTTCTGCGCATTTCACTGCGGTTTTACAACTGCGATTTTCTATTGGAGCAGTTGTAAAACCGCTGCAGAATCCGCACAAAGAAGTGACATGCTGCGGAATGTAAACCGCTGCGTTTCCGTGCAGTTTTTCCGCAGCATGTGTACAGCGATTTTTGTTTCCCATGGGTTTACATTGAACTGTAAACTCATGGGAAACTGCTGCGGATCCGCAGAGTTTTCCGCAGCGTGTGCACATACCTTTAGAATTAGGCTATGTGCCCACACTGCGGAATGGCCGCTGCGGATTCGCAGCAGTGTTCCATCAGGTTTACAGTACCATGTAAACCTATGGAAAACCAAATCCGCTGTGCCCATGGTGCGGAAAATACCGCGCTGAAACGCTGCGTTGTATTTTCTGCAGCATGTCAATTCTTTGTGCGGATTCTGCAGCGTTTTACACCTGTTCCTCAATAGGAATCCGCAGGTGAAATCCGCACAAAAAACACTGGAAATCCGCGGAAAATCCGCTCGTAAAACGCAGTGCCTTTTACCTGCGGATTTTTCAAAAATGATGCTGAAAAATCTCACACGAATCCGCAACGTGGGCACATAGCCTTAGGGTTAGGGTTGGAATTAGGGTTGTGATTAGGGTTATGGCTACAGTTGGGATTAGGGTTAGGGGTGTGGGGGGGTTAGTGTTGGAGGTAGAATTGAGGGGTTTCCACTGTTTAGGCACATCAGGGGTCTCCAAACGCAACATGGCGCCACCATTGATTCCAGCCAATCTCGTATTCAAAAAGTCAAATGGTGCTCCCTCAATTCCGAGCCCCGACGTGAGCCTAAACAGTGGTTTACCCCCACATATGGGGTACCAGCATACTGTTTAGGAACACCAGGGGCTCTGCAAACGCAACGTGACGCCCGCAGACCATTCCATCAAATTCTGCATTTCAAAAGTCACTACTTCCCTTCTGAGCCCCGACGTGTGTCCAAACAGTGGTTTACCTCCACACATGGGGTATCAGCGTACTCAGGAGAAACTGGACAACAACTTTTGGGGTCCAATTTCTCCTGTAACCCTTGGGAAAATAAAAAATTCTGGGCTAAATAATTATTTTTGAGGAAAGAAAACGTATTTATTATTTTCACGGTTCTGCATTATAAACTTCTATGAAGCACTTGGGGGTTCAAAGTGCTCACCACACATCTAGATAAGTTCCTTTCGGGGTCTAGTTTCCAAAATGGGGTCACTTGTGGGGGGTTTCTACTGTTAAGCCACATCAGGGGCTCTGCAAACGCAACGTGACGCCCACAGAGCATTCCATCAAAGTCTGCATTTCAAAACGTCACTACTTCACTTCCGAGCCCCGGCATGTGCCCAAACAGTGGTTTACCCCCACATATGGGGTATCAGCGTACTCAGGAGAAACTGGACAACAACTTTTGGGGTCAAATTTCTCCTGTTACCCTTGGGAAAATAAAAAATTGCAGGCTAAAAGATCATTTTTGAGAAAATAATTTTTATTTTTTATTTTCATGGCTCTGCGTTATAAACTTCTGTGAAGCACTTGGGGGTTCAAAGTCCTCACCACACATCTAGATTAGTTCCTTTGGGGGTCTAGTTTCCAAAATGGGGTCATTTCTGGGGGATCTCCAATGTTTAGGCACACAGGGGCTCTCCAAACGTGACATGGTGTCCGCTAATGATTGGAGCTAATTTTCCATTTAAAAAGCCAAATGGCGTGCCTTCCCTTCCGAGCCCTGCCGTGCGCCTAAACAGTGGTTTACCCCCACATATGGGGTATCAGCGTACTCAGGACAAACTGGACAACAACATTTGGGGTCCAATTTCTCCTATTACCCTCGGCAAAATAGGAAATTCCAGGCTAAAAAATCATTTTTGAGGAAAGAAAAATTATTTTTTATTTTCATGGCTCTGCGTTATAAACTTCTGTGAAGCACCTGGGGGTTTAAAGTGCTCAATATGCATCTAGATAAGTTCCTTGGGGGGTCTAGTTTCCAAAATGGGGTCACTTGTGGGGGATCTCCAATGTTTAGGCACACAGGGGCTCTCCAAACGCGACATGGTGTCTGCTAACAATTGGAGCTAATTTTCCATTCAAAAAGTCAAATGGCACGCCTTCCCTTCCGAGCCCTGCCGTGTGCCCAAACAGTGGTTTACCCCCACATATGAGGTATCGGCGTACTCGGGAGAAATTGCCCAACAAATTTTATGATCCATTTTATCCTATTGCCTATTGAAAATGAAAAAATTGAGGCGAAAAGAATTTTTTGTGTGAAAAAAAAGTACTTTTTCATTTTTACAGATCAATTTGTGAAGCACCTGAGGGTTTAAAGTGCTCACTAGGCATCTAGATAAGTTCCTTGGGGGGTCTAGTTTCCAAAATGGGGTCACTTGTGGGGGAGCGCCAATGTTTAGGCACACAGGGTCTCTCCAAATGCGACATGGTGTCCGCTAACGATGGAGATAATTTTTCATTCAAAAAGTCAAATGGCGCTCCTTCCCTTCCGAGCCTTACCATGTGCCCAAACAGTGGTTTACCCCCACATGTGAGGTATTGGTGTACTCAGGAGAAATTGCCCAACAAATTTTAGGATCCATTTTATCCTGTTACCCATGTGAAAATGAAAAAATTGAGGCTAAAAGAATTTTTTTGTGAAAAAAAAGTACTTTTTCATTTTTATGGATCAATTTGTGAAGCACCTGGGGGTTCAGAGTGCTCACTATGCATCTAGATAAGTTCCTTTGGGCGTCTAGTTTCCAAAATGGGGTCACTTGTGGGGGAGCTCCAATTTTTAGGCACACGGGGGCTCTCCAAACGTGACATGGTGTCCGCTAAAGAGTGGAGCCAATTTTTTATTCAAAAAGTCAAATGGCGCTCCTTCCCTTCCAAGCCCTGCCGTGCGCCCAAACAGTGGTTTACCCCCACATATGAGGTATCAGCGTACTCAGGACAAATTGGACAACAACTTTCGTGGTTCAGTTTCTCCTTTTACCATTGGGAAAATAAAAAAATTGTTACTAAAATATAATTTTTGTGACTAAAAAGTTAAATGTTCATTTTTTCCTTCCATGTTGCTTCTGCTGCTGTGAAGCACTTGAAGGGTTAATAAACTTCTTGAATGTGGTTTTGAGTACCTTGAGGGGTGCAGTTTTTAGAATGGTGTCACTTTTGGGTATTTTCAGCCATATAGACCCCTCAAACTGACTTCAAATGTGAGGTGGTCCCTAAAAAAATTGTTTTGTAAATTTCGTTGTAAATATGAGAAATCGCTGGTCAAATTTTAACCCTTATAACTTCCTAGCAAAAAAAAATTTGGTTTCCAAAATTGTGCTGATGTAAAGTATACATGTGGGAAATGTTATTTATTAACTATTTTGTGTCACGTATCTCTCTAGTTTAACAGAATAAAAATTCAAAATGTGAAAATTGCGAAATTTTCACCAAATTTTAGTTTTTATCACAAATAAACGCAGATTTTATTGACCTAAATTTACCACTAACATGAAGCCCAATATGTCACGAAAAAACAATCTCAGAACCGCTAGGATCCATTGAAGCGTTCCTGAGTTATTACCTCATAAAGGGACACTGGTCAGAATTGCAAAAAACGGCAAGGTCTTTAAGGTCAAAATAGGCTGGGTCATGAAGGGGTTAAAGCCATAAAGCTGCCATTTGAAATGACTTTAGTTTTGTGCCATGTCTGTGATCTGCTTTTTTTTCTACAAACTTAAACAACTGAATGAACATCCTCCAGTGATTCCATGATTTTTGCCAAGGGTTGTACATGCCTGGCAAGGGTAGCTGTGAAAAAGCAGCGTGAAGGTGGGTCTGACACTTCGCCAGTGATATAGATCACTAGGGCTTGTCCACATGTCACAAAATTATTCAGTGCTGCTCATCTGAAATTTTGGGCAGAATATCTGCAGCAGAATGCAATAACGGCGTGTTGGGTAACATTTCAAGAAATTGCATCCACACGCTGTGGATAGTTTCTGAGCGGAGCCTAACCTGTGTCGCTGATTTTTAAGAGCGTTATCTGAGACTATTCTTTTTTTAATTCTAGCGGATAAGCATTTAACAGTAGGTAATTGCCAACTGGGCATCTATCATTTAATTGGCTGAATATCCTTTACCCCATGGTGCTCCCGATGAAGCAACATCTGGAGGGGGAGTGCATTGAGGAGCGGTATGTGGACTGGTAAACATGGGGGCACATATTGGTGAATTCATATTCATGACTTCACCAAGGAGTAAGATTTTTTTCTATATAGCTTAAACATATGCAGTATACATATCTAGATATCATAAGCCATGTATATGAGGCTATATACCGTAGTTACCTGGTAGGGTGCTTTTTCTCTGTATAAATCACATGCTATATTATATCTATGATTTGCTTGCACAATGAGTATGCTTGTAAGGAAATTTGGCTAGTGCTTTTAGGCTTCCTCCATGGGATACATATAGCCATAACTGTTGGCTGTGATGGCAATGTAGGGCTAGTCATCTTTATCTTCATATTGGCAAGCAAACCAATCTTGTTGGTGGACTTCTCCTGTGTGCTTCAAAGTTACATGATACATACTACCTTACTGTGAAAAACTGACTGCCGTAATCCTTTATGTTTGCAGGCATCTTGTCTATTTGGCAGTGTATCATACACTAGGGTCTTCTAGGGTCCTATAGGGTCAGACGACTGAGTGGAGAAGCCATTTTACATTTATCTTTAGGGTGCCAATCTCTGTGGTCAGGCAGTGTTATACTCAAGGACAATCCGGGATTATCTATAAATTTGCATTTACATCCTGGGATGTCCTTGACTTTATGCCTCTGTGCCATGTCTTCCCTATCCATAGAGAGTATCTTCAGCTGCATTTTTTTCATTGGATAAACCGTGTGTAATTTTTGTTTTGTTTGGGCATTTTTATGAAATGTATCAATAAGTAAATATCTTTACGGTATAGTTTTTTGTAAGTTAATCATTGCCGACTACCTGCTTGTTCAGCCGTGCACTGATCTCTGCCAACTCAGAGTAGTTACAGAACTGCTGCTGGTAGCGATTCTCCTACTTTCATTGACATTACTTTGACTAAGCAGTTCCTTCTCTTCCTCTATGCTCTGCCCATGGCGCATCACTACTGATGTCATATTGCTTGACAGCCACATCCCAGCTGCTTAACTCGGTGCAGGCTCGTAGAGCTGGTGCGATTTACATTGAATGAGCAATATAGTCTGCTAGTAACACTGATATCTAAAGGTACCTTCACACATAACGATATCGTTAACGATATCGTTGCTTTTGGTGACGTTGCAACGATATCGTTAAGGAAATCGCTATGTGTGACAGCGACCAACGATCAGGCCCCTGCTGGGAGATCGTTGATCGTTGAGGAAAGTCCAGAACTTTATTTCGTCGCTGGACTCCCTGCAGACATCGCTGGATCGGCGTGTGTGACACCGATCCAGCGATGTCTTCACTGGTAACCAGGGTAAACATCGGGTAACTAAGCGCAGGGCCGCGATTAGTAACCCGATGTTTACCCTGGTTACCATCCTAAAAGTAAAAAAAACAAACACTACATACTTACCTACCGATGTCTGTCCCCGGCGCTCAGCTTCTCTGCACTCCTCCTGTACTGGCTGTGAGCGTCGGTCAGCCGGAAAGCAGAGCGGTGACATCACCGCTCTGCTTTCCGGCCGCTGTGCTCACAGTCAGTGCAGGAGGAGTGCAGAGAAGCAGAGCGCCGGGGACAGACAGCGGTAGGTAAGTATGTAGTGTTTGTTTTTTTTACTTTTAGGATGGTAACCAGGGTAAACATCAGGTTACTAAGCGCGGCCCTGTGCTTAGTTACCCGATGTTTACCCTAGTTACCGGCATCGTTGGTCGCTGGAGAGCTGTCTGTGTGACAGCTCTCCAGCGACCAAACAGCGACACTGCAGCGATCCGGATCGTTGTCGGTATCGCTGCAGCGTCGCTTAATGTGAAGGGGCCTTTACATATGCTCTGAAAATCAGAGTCACTTGGAAGGTTCTTTGCATTTCTCACACACCGGCTCCTGCAATGTAAATCGCACCCTCAGCCATCAATCATCATGACATCGGCAGTGATGCAACGTCGACAAAGCTGAGCGGCAGAAAAGATAGGAAGGAAGTGTTAGAATCGTTGCCAGGAGCAGTTCTGTGACCTATCTGAGATGGGAGAGTTCAATGAACAGCAGAACACGCAAATATCTACTGTTAAGTGCTTAGAGCCACAGAAGGAGGCACGGATAATCCCTGTAGAAATCTGCAACATGTCAATTTTGAGCACGGATTTGTTATAGAAGTTAAAGGCTCCAATTCATCAAAATGTTTTGCCATATTTCTGAGATAAAACACTTTGAAAAGTTGCAAAACTTTTGTGCAATTTGAAGTCCAGGCAAAATTTGGCAAAGTGAGTAGGGTATTGGTAGGAAAGCGCATGGCAAAGCCGGCCCAACATAATCTTGAAAAGTTATGCCACTTTACCGGTGTAAGTTACATGAGAAGTGTACTATAGTAACATTTCTGGAGAGGCGCTAATGCACCTAAATCATTAAGTGATGTGCGCTTCTTAACGAAATACCAGTCTTCATGGATTGAGCTCTTTAGCTGCAACCAACCCGAATTGTTGCAGACTATGTTGTGGATTAACTGCAGATCTACCGCAAAATCTACAAGCCATTTAAAAAAATAACAAAAAAAAACACTTTTTGCAAAGTTTAAAATAAAGAGAAATAGAGGCAGCAGATTTCACAATGGAAAAGCGATCCTTCCAACTTGCCGAACTCACACATCTGAGTGTGTCGCGGTGCGTGATGCATGGACCTGAACGCCACAACTATATGACGTTGAGCTTGGGTCAGGAGACTCGGACACAGTTTGTGCATTGCAGTACAGTCTGACCTTGACACGGATACATAAATATGGATTTATACAGAGACAAACAGCAAACATCATGGAAGCCTCTGAAGTGCCAGGTGAAAGGTGTATCGTGATTTTGCCAAGATTACTTATGCAGTTGCTTTTGCATGAAAATCAGCATTTTGGTGTGGATTTAACATTGTGGTTTTCCCTGCTGATTCTTGCAAATTTGCTTTGGAAATCTTCAGTAGTATAAGATCATTCAGATTAGTAAAAAGGAACTGCATTTTTCTATGCAAAAACAGGCCATGTCTTGAATTGCAGCTTAGCCCCTATACCTTAAAGGGAAGGTGCCACCAGGTTTCTTGTAGGTTTTTTTTTTGTGAAATTAAGCTTAAAATAGTAAATAAAATGTATTAATGCAATGTTTGCACTGTTTGCAAACATTTCTATATGAAAAATATTATATATTTTCTTACAAATATATATATTGACCACTAGGGGGAGCATTTTCCGTTTTAGACCTCAAGCAGCTATAGTAAGACTTACCAGCTTTACTGTTAGCTGGAAAATTGGGGCAGTAACTGCTGACATCACCATTTCCCTCCCCTTTTGGGTGGTCTAATATCCCTGGGGCAGAATGAAGAGCAGCATCACAGGGCAGCGCCATTTTGCGTGTGACCGCCCTGTAACCTGCTATCAGCAGCAGTTACTGCAGAAGCACAGCTTGTTTATAGAGGAGCAGAACACAGTGGGCTCAGCAGCATGGTGGACTGGAGGAAGAGTAAAGACATGTGGTGTGTATGGAGCAGCATTATCTGAGCTGAGCTGTCTGTGACTCATCCATCAGTAAGATAAGAAGGAGGAGATCCAGGTCTGCAGTGAATGGTCAGGCATTGTGGAGGGAGGGGAGAGATACATTGGTATGGCTGAGAGAGACTGATGGGAGAGCGAGACATGTAGAATGATGAGTGAGACACATGGAGTGTGATGGGAGAGAAATACACATGGAATAGCAGGGGTGAGACACATGGAGCATGATGGGGGAGAGAGATACACATGGAATAGCAGGGGTGAGACACACATGGAGTGTGATGGGGAGAGAAATACACATGGAATAGCAGGGGTGAGACACTTGGAATAGCAGGGGTGAGACACATGGAGCATGATGGGGAGAGAGATACACATGGACCAGCAGGGGTGAGACACATGGAGCGTGATTGGGAGAGAGATACACATGGACCAGCAGGGGTGAGACACATGGAGCATGATTGGGAGAGAGATACACATGGACCAGCAGGGGTGAGACACATGGAGCGTGATTGGGAGAGAGATACACATGGAATAGCAGGGGTGAGACACATGGAGCGTGATTGGGAGAGAGATACACATGGACCAGCAGGGGTGAGACACATGGAGCGTGATTGGGAGAGAGATACACATGGAATAGCAGGGGTGAGACACATGGAGCATGATGGGGAGAGAGATACACATGGAATAGCAGGGGTGAGACACACATGGAGTGTGATGGGGAGAGAAATACACATGGAATATCAGGGGTGAGACACTTGGAATAGCAGGGGTGAGACACATGGAGCATGATGGGGAGAGAGATACACATGGAATAGCAGGGGTGAGACACATGGATCAAGATGGGGAGAGAGATACACATGGACCAGCAGGGGTGAGACACATGGAGCGTGATTGGGAGAGAGATACACATGGAATAGCAGGGGTGAGACACATGGAGCATGATGGGGAGAGGGATACACATGGAATAGCAGGGGTGAGACACATGGAGCGTGATGGGGAGAGAGATACACATGGAATAGCAGGGGTGAGATACATGGAGCGTGATGGGGAGAGAGATACGCATGGAATAGCAAGGGTGAGACACATGGAGCAGGATGGGGAGAGAGATACACTTGGACCAGCAGGGGTGAGACACACATGGAGCGTTATGGGGAGGGAGATACACAAGGAATAGCGGGGTGAGACACTTGGAGCGTGATGGGGAGAGAGATACACATGGGATAACAGAAGTGAGACACTTGGATGATTTTGATGCGTTTCCACAGCGTTTTTTGAGGTGCGGAATTGCATCAAATCCGCAGTGTAGTGCACAACCAATGTTAGTCAATGGGAAATTGAGAATTGTTGTGCACATGCTGCAGAAAAATACGCGCGGATTTGCAGGGTTTCATTTTCCGCAGCATGTCAATTCTTTTTGCGGATCTGCAGCATTTCTGCACCGATGGACTACCATTGAGTTAGGCAAATCCGCAGCAAAACTGCAGGTGTAAAAATCTGTGGTTTTGCTGCGGAGTTGCTTGCGATAAACGTTGCAGATAGGGAGGAGGGAGTGTGTGTGGGCGGAGACTGTGTGAACTGTGAATATGTGCGTGTCTGTGTGCGGGTGTCCGTGTGTATCTGCGTGTATTGTGTGTGTGCGGTAACAGGGAGTATACTGCTGGTTTATTTTATTTTATTTTTTTTCAGGAGATTGAGGGTGTTGCATGGATTAGCTGACTAATAAAGATGAGAAACTGTGTAGTGTTTTATTTCATTAAAATACTTTATTTAACCCACATAATTGTCACATAATAATGCCACATAGATCACACATAATCCCACAATATAGTTATCATATAATAGTCATATATGTTTTACATTATTCCACCATACTGATCAAACATACCACCATAGAGATCACATATAATACCGTCATATAGATCACACATAATGCCATAATACAGATCACACATAATACTTGTCCGCATCAAGTGTAGTCTATATGACAGTACTATGTAAAAAATATATATGGCGGCATCATGTGTGATCTATATGGCGGTATTATATAATAAACATATATGGCGGTATAATGTGTGGTCTTTATGGGAGTATTATGTGATAAATAGATATGGCAGCATTATGCGTGATCCATATGGCAGTGTGCTGGTCTATGGGGGGGTCACAGAGAGAGATATATGGTGGAGGGAGCAGAGTATTTTAGGAGAGCAATGTGCTGGTCTATGGGGGAGTGTGCGCATGCTGACGCTCACACGCTGACACACACGCTCACAACTGTATACTTTGCCTTTACTGGCTATTAAAATGGGGGACCCCAAACAAAAAATATTACGTGGGGTCCCTGTTATGAACAGGTAATTCAGAATCACAATGGACATTGAAGTTCAGAGCACACAAAGTGACCTGACAATTACCAAAAACAAGGACGAGCTCTGAGACGTGGAAACTCTGCTGACCGCAATCCCTAATCCTAACACACCACACAAGAGGTAGCCGTGGATTGCGCCTAACGCTCCCTATGCAACTCGGCACAGCCTGAGAAACTAACTAGCCCTGAAGATAGAAAAATAAGCCTACCTTGCCTCAGAGAAATTCCCCAAAGGAAAAGGCAGCCCCCCACATATAATGACTGTGAGTAAGATGAAAATACAAACACAGAGATGAAATAGATTTAGCAAAGTGATGCCCGACTTACTGAATAGACCGAGGATAGGAAAGACAGCTTTGCGGTCAACACAAAAACCTACAAACAACCACGCAGAGGGGCAAAAAGACCCTCCGCACCGACTAACGGTACGGAGGTGCTCCCTCTGCGTCTCAGAGCTTCCAGCAAGCAAGAAAAACCAATATAGCAAGCTGGACAGAAAAAATAGCAAACAAAAATAACACAAGCAAAACTTAGCTTATGCAGGATAGACAGGCCACAGGAACGATCCAGGAGGAAGCAAGACCAATACTAGAACATTGACTGGAGGCCAGGATCAAAGCACCAGGTGGAGTTAAATAGAGCAGCACCTAACGACTTAACCTCATCACCTGAGGGAGGAAACTCAGAAGCTGCAGTACCACTCTCATCCACCAAAGGAAGCTCATAGACAGAACCAGCCGAAGTACCACTCTCGACCACAGGAGGGAGCTTGGCCACAGAATTCACAACAGGTCCCCCTATAATAACCAGCAAAGGTTATGCAAACAGCTGCGGGATATTAATAGCCTAGGAAGGGGCCATGGATATTGCCCCCCCAGGCTAAAAACCATCAGCTCTCAGCCGCCCCAGAAATGGCGCATCTATTAGGCTGCCGTCACACTATCAGTATTTGGTCAGTATTTTACATCAGTATTTGTGAGCCAAAACCAGGAGTGGAACAAATAGAGGAAAAGTATAATAGAAACATATGCACCACTTCTGCACTTATCACCCACTCCTGGTTTTGGCTTACAAATACTAATGTAAAATACTGACCAAATACTGCTAGTGTGACGGCAGCCTTAGATACATCTTTTCTGGCACTTTGCCCGGCTCTTCCCACTTGCCCTGTTGTGGTGGCAAGTTGGTTTCATATTTGTGGGGTTGCTGTCACCTTTCTATTGTCAGGTGACATCAAACCCACAGCTTAGTAATGGAGAATATATAAGACACCTATCCATTACTAATCCTATAGTTGTATTGTAAATAAAGACTCAGCCAGAATAAAGTCCTTTCTTAATCTTACTTAAACTATACTTACCGAACGCATAATCCCCGAATCCCTCGTCTCCTGCAACAAAAATAAAATAAACCACAAATATTCCTCACCTGCCCGCCGAGAAGATAATCCATAATGTCCCACGACGATCCTGATCACTTTGAGAGCAGTCACACATCAGTGATATGACTGCTCTCAAAGACAGCCGGCGATAGACTGACAGGATGAGATCGCCCCCTGCAGTGGATCACTGCGCTGCCGTGATTATAATTTTATTTTTATGTGAATGTGTATGTAATGTAACTTTTTTATTTTTTTTTAAACTGTGAGCACACGTGCCGGCAGATGATACTACTCTCCCATCAGACATAGCCCAATGGGAGCAGTAGTCTCATCGGTCCACGCCTGCTTTTTTACCGCAGGTCACGGCTGCAGGTCACAGTCAGCTGCGGAATCACACGGACATCTGCCAGCATGATCCCACAGCGCTGTGACCGACAGTACCGGCGGTAGCAATAGGGAAATGACATGCAGGGGGAGAGGAGTGCATAGGAGGGAGAGCGACCCATGGGGAGTGAGACATGCAGGGGGGAGAGCGATCCATGGGGAGAGAGACATGCAGGGGGAGAGGAGTGCATAGGAGCGAGAGCAACCCATGGGGAGAGAGACATGCAGGAGGGAGAGCGACCCATGGGGAGAGAGACATGCAGGGGGAGAGGAGTGCATAGGAGCAGGAGCGACCCACGGGGAGAGAGACATGCAGGAGGTAGAGCGACCCATGGGGAGTAAGACATGCAGGGGGGAGAGGAGGGAGAGCGACCCATGGGGAGTGAGACATGCAAGGAGAGAGCGACCCATGGGGAGTGAGACATGCAAGGAGAGAGCGACCCATGGGGAGTGAGACATGCAGTGGGGAGAGGAGGGAGAGCGACCCATGGGGAGTGAGACATGCAGGGGGGGAGCAACCCATGGGGAGTGAGACGTGCAGGGGGGAGAGGAGGGAGAGTGACCCATGGGGAGTGAAACATGCAGGGGGGAGAGCAACCCATGGGGAGTGAGACATGCAGGGGAGAGAGGAGGGAGAGCGACCCATGGGGAGTGAAACATGCAGGGGGGAGAGCAACCCATGGGGAGTGAGACATGCAGGGGGAGAGCGACCCATGAAGAGTGAGACATGCAGGGGGGAGAGTAGGGAGAGTGAGACATGCAGAGGGAGAGCAACCCATGGGGAGTGAGACATGCAGGGGGGAGAGAAGGGAGAGCGACCCATGGGGAGTGAGACATAGAGGGGGGAGAGCGACCCATGGGGAGTGAGACATGCAGGGGGGAGAGGAGTGCATAGGAGGGAGAGCAACCCATGGGGAGTGAGACATGGAAGGGGGAGAGGGAGAGTGACTTATGGGGAGAGAAACATGCAGGGGGAGAGGAGTGCATAGGATCGAGAGCGACCTAAGGGGAGAGACATGCAGGGGGAGAGAGCAAACAGGCACAGGAGGATAGAGAGCACACATGAGGAGACAGCATCCATGGGGAGAGACAGTCACCTCCAGGGTCACAGAGGGAGATATATGGGGGAAGGAACAGGGTGACTGCAGCACAGAGTATTTCAGGAGAGCAGTGTGCTGGCCTATGGGAGATCACAGAAGAGATATATGGGGGAAGGGTATGTGATCCCTGTTGTGTGCATGCTACTTCTCTCCTGTTTTGTGACTAACATTCTTGCACAGCAGAGGATGTCTGCTCAGGACACACAGTGCCTGGACCGGAGTACAGAGGAGCACGGAGGTAAATCACCTGCACTCCACACTCTCCATCCTACGGCTCCAGTGAGTGCTTCTGTCCTGCGATAGAGAGTAAGTGGAGTTCAGCAGATAGCACTGGGCTATAATAAAATGGCGGCCAGTCACACCTACAGCAGCCCACAGAGGCGTGCCCAGCTCACTGCTAATGCTGCTGCAATGTTAGAGATAGGGTCCGCGGCGGTCTATTATTTCCCATGTCCATGGGGTGCCGTAATATGACACTGATAGTGTCGTGCTACATCTGTGAAACCAAGATGTCAGCCCCCAGTGCCTTCTTTAAACTCATATAACACACAAAATATGTTTCACATGCATTTAAAACTTTGTTATAACAGCATGTTATGCTACATTACAGTGATTTATTAATGATCTACAAACACGGTACCTTCCCTTTAAAGGGAATCGGTCACCACATCTAAATTATTAATATGGGCATAAAGGCTACAGACTGCTGAGGAGAGTGATACCTGTGTGCCTCATATCAGATGCCTTGTTGTTGATAAATCATCTTTTATTACTTTACATAAATGGCCACTTCCAAGCTATGGGGTGTGTAATGGCCGCACTCAGCTCTGCAGTGAGATCAGGAGAGGAGTGTATAATTACACATGACACATCTGCAGGTTCATCTAAGCTTCCATCACACAGGGCTGCAATATTGTTGCAATAGAGCAGAGCTCAGAGAGCTGCAAAAATGTGACTGCAAGAAGACAAAGTTGATTTCTCCTGTTCTATGTTAGTTACTTGTCTCACACTGGTAACTCCCCTTCATGTAAAATAATCTCTGGAGGCAGAGTTATTTTCCAGGCTGCGTCCACCCCAGAGCCTGGAAGAGCTTATCATATAAAAGTGATAAAAGATAATTTATCCACAACAAGACATCTCATATGAGACAAAGGTATCACTCTCCTCGGGTGACTATAACCTGTATGCCCATATTAATAGTTTAGATTGGTTGAATGTGATGACAGATTCCCTTTAACTACAATTCCAAAAAACTCCAATATGAAAATTATCTAGTTTCGGGGAAAAAAATGACTTTTTCCCTTAAACTCAGACAAAGCCTTTTTTTTCTTATTTGTAGAAATAAGAAATGATCCTAAAATGCAATTGGAGACTTTTTTTCCCTTTTTATTTATATAAATGGAGAAGAGTTGGGAAAATCATAATTAAATAAAAACCTAACTGTGCTTACCAGCTTGAAGCAGGTATAAAAATTATACTTACTGCCCATGTCTAAAACAAACTACAAAAAAGCAATGAAAAGTCGTATCAGAATTTGAGACAAGCAATTTAAAAAAAAAAACATCTATCAGGCCGCAACAACAAGGTACAAATTGATGTTCTACAAAGCCAAAAACCAAAGAACTAGGAGTCAGCCCATATAGAACATGGGGACCAAGATAAAGCTCATAGGTGACAAAGAGGAACTGTTTGTCTACCTCCAACAAAATTCATAGTTTTTGCCTCAGTAAAGTATAATTTCCGGGAATGAACAGGATTTCCTACAAGCCTTAGTTAAGGGCAGACATCACAGAAAATGTAAGAGTTGAGACCTATTGTACAAATGCAGTTAATTTAAGTGACTGGATTTAATGACAAAATACTATATACCTTCCAGGGATCTGTTCACATGTCATTACGGGCGTATAAGGACTTTTTGACACTTAATGCAAATTAGGTCATGGTTTATACAGCAACTGCAAGCACAATGTTAAAGGAAATCTGCTAGCAGGATTTACGGTTTATGTTACTGAGAAATCAGCATTTTAATTCATATGCAAGTTAGGCTGAAGAGCTATTTGTAGATCGGAATCCTCTGTCACTCCAGCTCTATTCCCCACCCAGCGCCGCCTCATCCTGCTTGACTGACAGCTTCTATGCTGTCTAACTTCAATCAAAGGAGCAGTCAATCAAGCAGGAGGAAGCAGTGGGCGGGGAATAGAGCTGGAGTGACAGAGGCTTACGATTTACAGCCTCGTTTGCTGTAATTCAATTCAAAAGGCGATTTCTCAGTAAATGTGTAATGGACTGGCCATGTAAAGGTATTGTCTTTGAAAGAGCTTCATGGGCATAAATTATTTGAAGGATGGAATCCTGCTGACAGTTTCCCTATAAATAAAAACAGATAGATGTAAATATAATGCAAGTGTAACACCTGAATAGAACAGAAAACCAAGGACTGTGCCCAGTAATAAGCAGGTAGTTAACCGATAGTCATCCTTCTAGTAGATACAAAATAAATACCGTATTTTTCGGACTATAAGACGCACCGGACCATAAGACGCACCCCAAATTTGGGGTGAAAATTGCAGAAAAAAAGATTTTTTATAAGATGGGGGTCCGTCTTATTGTCCGAATTTACAGTATCTTACCTGAGGGCTGGCGGTGGCAGAGCAGGGTCACAGGAGGCAAGGTGTCGGCAGAGGTGGGGTGATGCTGGGATGAGGAGGTGCTGGGATGAGAAGGTGCTGGGATGAGGAGGTGCTGGGATCAGGAGGTGCTGGGATGAGGAGGTGCTGGGATCAGGAGGTGCTGGGATCAGGAGGTGCTGGGATCAGGAGGTGCAGTGAGAGGTATCGCGTGAGAGGGGTCCCAGGCTTACCGTGCAGGCAATGCAGGCTTACCGTGGCGGCAGAGGTGCGGTGGCAGAGGTGCAGCGGCAGAGGAGGCGCAGTAAGCGGGGTCCCTTTCCCCGGTATGGTGATGCAGCAGCCCGGTAAGCAGCAGAGGCGGGTGAATCCTGTTGTTATCGGTGGGCGCGGCCATCTTCCTGAGGCCGCGCGTGTGCAGATGAAGCCCTCTGCTTCCCGGGGCTTCAGGAAAATGGCCGCTGGAGGCCGCGCGTGCGCAGATGGAGATCGCGGCGGCCATTTTCCTGAAGCTCCGGGAAGCAGAGCGCTCCATCTGCGCACGCGCGGCCTCGGGAAAATGGCCGCCACCACCGATAACAACAGGATTCACCCGGCTCTGCTGCATACCGGGCTGCTGCATCACCTCACCAGAGAAAGGGACCCCGCTTACTGCGCCTCCTCTGCCGCCGCACCTCTGCCGCCACGGTAAGCCTGCATTGCGACTATTAGACGCACCCCCCATTTCCCCCCCTTTTTGTGTGGGGAAAAAGTGCGTCTTGTAGTCCAAAAAATACGGCATGTATAATCATTCAAATCAGAGCATGTGAAAAAAAAGAAAAGTGCGGCACTCACTAATGCTGAAAACAGTAACTACTTTATTTTACCATTGGCGAATGCCACACTTTTCTTCTCTTTAGAATGCTATTATTATGAATTGTGCACTGCTACTACTAAAAGCCCCGGAGTGTGGTGAATAATCCTACACTTGAGGAGCAGTGCTCATACTTTGCTTTTCTATGCCATCGTTGGAAATCATTCACATCATATAGTCTATCACTTGAATGGTTATGAGAAATAACACCAGACACATTGAAGAGCCCATTGAAAAAGATAATAAAAAAGCAGTCCACTTCAACGCCGAAACAACCTCTTGCGAGTGCACCTGTCATTTCACCCAAAGTAAAAGCATGGTCCTGATGCCTTCATTCCTCACAATGAAGTTAAAGGGTACCTGTCACCAGGTTTGTCCCATATGAGATATGGCCACCACCTTTCTGCCCGGATATACAGCATTCTAATATATATCTGCCCCCAATCAGGCCTGCAAGCCAAGAAGAACACCTTTCATTATACTGACCTACGGGGTTATCGTGTCTGATGAGCATCCAAAAATGGGTGCACAGCCTAGATAACTACAGGGTGCTGCATCGTGTATCAATGAATATATGAGACTAGATGGTGGCCCGATTCTAACGCATCGGGTATTCTAGAATATGCATGTCCACGTAGTATATTGCACAGCCCATGTAGTATATTGCCCAGCCACGTAGTATATTGCCCAGCAGTGAAGTGCACACCTAAAAAAACCAAACAGATTTTATTGGTGTACAAGCATAAAAATATATATAGTATCAATTAAACCAACCTGAGCCGCATATAATCAGGTGCTAACATGGGTAAAGATAACATATCAAAAGGTAGACAAAGCAGCATAATAATACATCATCTTTTATAAATATTGCTGGCAATGGTACATACTGTAGAATTAGTATAAGCCATGTATAATACCCTAATAATCCGAAGGGAAAACAAGGCATACTGGAGATGAGCCACAGAAAGATTGAAATATGCTATAAGGTGCAATATGTAACCAATGTCATAAATCTCAAATAATGTAATAATTAATAGTAATCTCAAACAGCTGTAGCCAGATGTATACGGTTATTCAACAATTAATAGACACATGAAAAGCCTATAGTTGGTATATAGAGATGCTTTCAATCTTTCTGCAGCTCATCTCCAGTATGGCTTGTTTTCACTGGTGCGGGGGATACAGCATACCATTTCTTTCTCCCTTAGGATTATTGGGGTATTACATGGTGTCCTTTATATGCTTTTATGCAAGGCTTATACAAATTCTATGTACCATTGCTAGCAATATTTATAAAAGATGATGTATTATTAAACTGCTATGTCTACCTTTTGGTATGTCATCTTGGCACTTGTTACCACCTGATTATGTGTGGCTGAGGTTGGTTTTCATTGATATTTTATATATTTTTATGCTTTTACGCCAATAAAAGTGTTTTTTATTTTAGGTGTGCACATCACTAGTGTATTTCTTTTTTCTGTCTCATGTCCAATGGGTGTAGCCGCCTTGGTCCAGTGCCTTCTTTCTGGCGATGCCATCCTCCTCCTGTGCTTCGTGTGGATGACGCGTCCTACGTCATCCACAGTGTCGCCAGCATTGCGCTTCTGCGCAGGCGTACTTCTCTCTGCCATGTTGAGGGCACAGCAAAGTATGGCAGTGCACATATGCAGGAAAAGGCCAAAGAGCCCCGGGCACATGCCCACTGCAGTGTGATCCACACGAAGCACAAAAGGAGGACGGCATCTCAAGAAGAGAGGAGTCACCGGATCAAGACAGTGACGCCCATAGGACCCTACTGCCCTGTAGGCGAGTATTAGAAAAGGCCATCTTCTTTTCTTGCAGGCCAGCTTGGGGGCATATATTCAGCATATTACAATGTTGTGCATGAGGGCTGAAAGATGGTGGCCTTATCTCACTTGGGACAAATGTGGTGACAGGTTCCCTCTAAAACTACTTTGGGTGCATAGGAACTGCCCAGATTTTCATGTCCTATAAATTAAAATCTCTCTTTCAGTGAGCAGATCAGTATTCTGCCAGTAATATAAATGCTGGAATTTCTTCCCCACACTTCCCAGCATGCACTGCACCTGCCATTATGATATCCATCTATTATGACTAAAAGGCCAACACTTGGCAGTGGATAGCAAATTAGACAGAAGAGAGACACACCTAGACGTTGATTCATCAAGACTTGTGATTTTCTCGTTAGTCTTGATCAGGTGGCGTGTAGGAGTCAGACAGTCCTGATGCATTAAGAAGCGAAAGCCTCTTACTGGATTTGTTAGACCTGGAGCATCAGACAAGTGGCTAGCACCTCCGTTTGCGCCTTGCCACAAATCTTAGTCCAGTCCCTGAATGCGCTCGTCGTCATTTAGACAAGCTCTGGTGTCACGCCCCAATGAAATCCGGCTCTTCCAACGTTGGCGGAGCTTGGCAAAACTTATGAAAATTCCAAAAGTTGATACTTTCTTTTTTTTTTTTAAGACTGAGTAGCGCAGAAAGTTTTTGATTTTTCAAAGCAAGTTAGTCCAGAATATTGGCTAAATTGGTTTGATGAATCAGGGCCTTTGTACCTAGCCAGTTGAAGCATTATTTTGGTCTGGAAACAAATTTCATTACAATGTTTCTTCAAAATGACAGGTACAAATTAAAGTATTATGTTGTTTGCTGTGAGCCTGTGACTTTCTATTCTAGCTATTGAGGGATAATTTTGACGCTGGATGAATAAAAAGGTGGTTGACGAAACTGACTATAGCTTTGCAAATTGCCTTTCCATCACAAAAAACATAAAATACTTAAATATTATATCCACAACTGACCATGGGAGGTGGCATTTCACTTTTTATGTGATGTCCTTGGTACAAATGGAAAAACCTTGAGGAGAAAGGAGCAGACCTTACATGTGATAGGACTACACAGGATAAAGGATGACCTTTCCATGGCTCAAACCGGCTGGACTTCAAAATAGGGTAGTACTGCATTTTATCATGCACCTCATAGCAAAGACGGGCTTAGCGAGAGTTGAATATCAGACGCCGTCCAAAGCCAGACATAGCTGTATTACTCACCGATTAAATTATAAGTGCCTGTCACAAGTTGGCTTTCTGAGCCTGCATTGTTACTCCCTTCATATTTGCCCGAAAAACAATACAACATACCGAGAAATTCTCTATTGTAAAATAACAGAATAATGGAACCCAAAGAACATTGGAAGTCAATGAGGAGCCAAATGACAAACTCAAATGCAACTTAAATTTTGAGTGGAGGGTTCTAGATACCCTCCTACCACATTGACTTATTTTAGCTTGAACTACTGTGTCTTCAATCAGGGGAATAGCTGCCTCTCTGTCGTATCATAAATGATTCTCTTCAGAAACATTCTGCCTCCTAAATACCCTGACCAAAGTAGAACAGCAGGAGGATGCTGCCTCTGAGGAACCCTAGGCACATGATTTCGCATTTGGCTTTGACAAAGCTTTAGTGGTAAAGTCATGTGCTCATTGCATGCATTTGTTATGTGCTTCTACTGCATAAATGCGATGAAAAATACACATATGCTTTTTAATCGGCAGATTTTTTGTAATCTCATTCAAATCTGTGGGGAAAATCTGCAAATAAAATGTATGTATACAGAAAAAAAACCTGACATTTTTTCAAAAAAACCACGGTGGGTACAAGATTTCTATAAATCACATTCACTTTGCTGGAAGGGTGACGCGGCCGCAAACAGAGGAGTTAGATGTGTTATGCAAGTGTTTGGTTGTCCTGTTCCTGCATGCAGGAATTTAAAGAGGTAATCACTGAGGTCTTCTGGCAAACTAGTTACATCTATTACATAAACACTAATGGGCATGGGACACTGATCCCACACATGGTTAATTAGTGTGCATATGTCCTCCCCTGAAGACCTAACAGGGAGAAACGCACCTCGGGAGGCAAGCAGGGCTACTTTAGGGCATGTTCACATTAGGGTAAGCTGCGGACTACCCTTGTATGGATGGGAGTTATCTGGGATTAGGGCCATCTAGTGTCTCACAGGGCACAAAAGGGCCAGGTCTGTGCATTTTCTACCAGACGGTGATCCACAGGATGGCTTGAGCATGGGACCTTCTCTCCTGTCTTGAATGAAACCATGGTGAGATTGTTCCATATTTAATAATTATAATTTATCATTAACTGTCCAATCCTGTGTATCCAAGAGACACTACATGGTGACAGACTGGTGTATGTGTTGGCAATATCTACCGAATTTTATGACCACTGTCATATTTGCCTTCTGGTTTGAATTGATTGATTTTCTTTTGATTCACTTTTGGCCACCATTGTGGCCCATTTAGAATCAAATCTGTGAATTACAAACTATTGGTCTTTTTACTGATATATGTGTTACTTGGAAAATCTGAAAATAAAATGTATGTTTACAGAAAAAAGAAATCAGCAATTTTTTTTTCAAACTTGCACCACAAGTCAGTTTGTGGGAACTTAGATTAAGGGCTCATTCACACGACCGTAATTTCGGTCTGAGTGGCGTCCATAAAAAAAATGGACAGGACTCAGCCTAATGTTATTCTGCTTGTGAAAAACAGGTAGCATGCACTAGTTAAAATCTTATGAGACTCACCCATTTATGTCTTATGGGTGCGTAAAAAAGTAAATAATAGAGTGGCATACGGAGTCGAACATATGATTTGTATAGATATATTACAATTCTGTATCATGGGAAACTATAAATGGTCCTGGAAATGATTAATAGCTGCGGTTGTAAAAAAAAAAAAAAAGGATGGCATATAGGTGACAAGTGAGTACACAATCGTCCCACTTTTCTGGATAAAACTTTAAACAATTTTTTTTATACACTCATGTGAATCTACCCTAAGGGTATGTTTCCACGTTCAGGAAATGCTGCGTTTTTGACGCTGCGTTGAGCCACAGCGTAAAAAACGCAGCGTCTAGATGTTACAGCATAGTAGAGGGGATTTAAAGAAATCCTGTCTCCACTATGCATTAAAAGATGCATGCGGCAGACCCGCGGAAACGGACATGCGGCGCGTCTTAAGAACGCAGGTGCAGATTTGGTCAGGATTTTACCTGCATAAAATCCTGACAAAATCCTGATGCTATCCTGAACGTGGACACATACCGTAAGGCCTCAATCTGAGATCTGTTTTTCTCCCAACAGATGATTTTTATAAGAATTTGATCAGTGTGGTCCAAATGTCATCCATACTTGATATATGAAGAAAAAAATCTTTCTCCACCTTCTTCTATGCGACAGTCTGTGGCATCCAAGCGCTGTCCGATTTGTTCACGGACGCATAGACTTGCCTTACCAATTTTGATCCAAGCCATGAATCAAAATCAGACATATCTCGGCTATTTTCCGTGGACCACCCATTCCGCAAAATATGACAGACATTTGAATGGCCCCATAGACTCACATGTACGAGTGCCATCTATGAAAGCCTAGGATAGCACTCATACTTGAAAATCAGATGTCTGAATTAGGCCTTAAGCAAATTTTAATGCAAAAGATAACATGTGCCATTGTGAAGTATTCATCATATGATAGCTTTGTCCACAGTTGCTGCTACGATGGTGCAATTATGCTAGAAATGTTGTTATCATATTCCTATGTTGTTCACACATAATGCAACATTACTTTTTGCAGCAATTAGGATGCCTCGCCAGTTCTGACTACAGCTTCTACATGTCACAGAGCTGTACCACTGCCTGAGATTGTTAAAAAAAATGTTATATTTTATATTTATATTATAAAAACATTCAATCTGTATACCTAAATGAAAGTATCCACAGGTTAAGTTTACTGAACTTAAAAATATTCATTGTATAAAAATGTACAGATCTTCAATTAGTGCCACTTCTGATCAGCAAGGCAGCGCAATAGTCACACTAGTCATCACAATATTGTCACTTCTGTTTCATCACCGCTTATGTATAAAATGGCAGTACTTTATGTATAAAAATGACATCTTAACAAAAAAAATGAGTGTAGCCTGAAAGACTAGATCAATTGAATATAGAAAGATCAAACGACTAGAAAAAAATAAATGGTAAAAACCAAAAAAATAAAATAAACTCTTAGGGTGCGTGTGCACGGTCCGTAATGACGGCGCTTTGGACGGAGTGGAAAACCCGCTCTGCCCAAAGCGCCGCCCCTTCTGTCCGCACGGTGATTCTGGATGTGTTCATTGCACACATCCGGAATCACCGCATCCTCTACATAGGACCCTGTTATTTACCTTGCGGCGATGGAGCGTCGCCGCAAGGTAAACAGACAAGCTGCCTTCTAAAAGGACGTGCCGCATGTCCGGAAACGCAGGGCCGCCGGATGCGTGTTCGCACACATAATGGAGACAGGATTTCATAAAATCCCCTCCACTATGCTGTAACATCTGGACGCTGCGGGTTGAAAGCTGCGGCTGTATGCAGCGTGCAATCCGCAGCTAACCCGGATGTAATCCGGCACGTGGAAACATTCCCTAATTGTTTGCTCATGTTGAACAACTTTCCGCTCTTGTCAAGCCCTGACATTGCTTGCAAGTTACAAATATTTTCCTCTCCTCCAAGTAAATTCACAGCATCCCAGCTTCCCGAGCATTTAACACTCAGCACAAGGATAACGGCCCTGCTTGATGTTCTGTTTAAGTCTACATAGCCTCCAGCTACAGATTAGAAAATGAGCCATCACGAGAGAATCAAAATGGCAGGCAAGGCCGTGGGACAATCTGCCATCTGCACAGAAATTTACTAGTGAATCATTACATTTTCAAATGCAATATCATGAATGGCAATAGGAACATAGTATTAGCCTTTAGAATAAAACTGGCAACAGATTTCTACCTGGAAATGTGACATTTATACTTTTATTAATTGCAGCACTACTAGGAAGAATTTATAGTTCACGAAAAGTATATCAAATATCAGGGACAGATATATCCTTAGGCACGATCTATATAGGCAGCCCAAAAGATAGAGCAGCTATTGAAAAAAATGAAAATTTAAGTCCACTGAACAATATGTATTCATATGCAATTTATAATCAGGCAGTCACAGTATTGTGAGCGTGAGAAGAGGACACCCAGGACAGGGAAATGGGCTATGCAATGGAACTGCAATAACTCCTCCAGCTGCCTTGTCATAGTATATTATTATTATTATTTATTATAGCGCCATTTATTCCATGGTGCTTTACATGTGAAAGGGAATAAACATAATAAAAACAGATAAAATAATCTTGAACAAAACGAGTCACCGACTGGTACAGGAGAAGAGTGGATCCTGCCCAGGAGGGTTCACAATCTACAAGGGATGGATGAGGATACCGTAGGTGAAGGTAGAGCTGATCGTGCAGCGGTACGGTGATTCGGGGGTTACAGTAGGTTGTAGGCTTATACAGTGTCTTGAAAGATAATTCATACCTTGTGAACTTTTCCACATTTTTTCACGTAACACCCACAAACTTAAATGTATTTATTTGGGATTTATGTGATACAGAAGCACAAAGTTGCGATAAACTGCAAAGTGTAAAGGAAATGATACATGGTTTTCTAAATATTTTAAAAATATAAATCTGAAAATTGTGACGTGCAATTGTATTCAGCCCCATGCAGTCTGATAAACCAAAATAAATCCTCGGAGTGACCAATTGCCTCCAGAAGTCGCATAATTAGCGAATTGAGTCCACCTGTGTGTAATTTATTCTCAGTAAAACAACAGCTGTTCTTTGAAGGCTTCAGAGGTTTTTCTGAGAACATGAGGGATCAAACAACATTATGAAAACCAATGAACACACCAGACAGGTCAGGGATAAAGTTGTGGAGAAGAGTAAAGCATGGTTAGGTTATAAAAAAATAACCCAAGCTCTGAACATCCAAGCTCTGTTCAATTCCTCATCCAAAAAATGGAAGGCGTATGGCACAACTGCAAAACTACCTAGACATGGCAGTCCACCTAAACCAGGGATGTCAAACTGAAATACAAAGAGGGGGAAAATAAAAAAAACTTGGACAAAGTCATGGGCCAACCTTAATATCTATTAAAAGAAAGTCTATAATTGAAGTTTTTTCCTCATCATCAAATATAATGATGAACCTTATGTCCCAATTTAATACGTAATAAGAAAGGATAAATTTGAATTAATAAATAATAAATTTAATAAAGTATGATGCCAACAAAGTGCCTCTCAAACACAGTATGATACCTCCGCAGTATCCTTCACAAGCATGGTATGATGACCCTACAGTACCCCCCCACCCAGCAAAGTATGGTGACCTCAACACAGCCATCCACACAGTATAATCAGCCCCACATAGTCCTCCATACAGTATAATGGGTCCCACATAGTCCTCCATACAGCATAATGGGCCTTACACTATGGGTCAGTCCCTGCATTGCGGGCCATATATAATAATTCTGCGGGCCTGATTCCGCCTGTGGGTCAGAGTTTGACATGTGTGACCTAAACTGACATCCCAAGCAAGGTAAGTACTAATTAGAGAAGCAGCCAAGAGGTCCATGATCATTCCAGAAGAGATGCAAAGAGCCACAACTCAGTTGGGAGAATCTGTTCACCGGACAGCTATTAGTCTTGTACTCCACAAATCTGGCCTTTAAGGAACTGTCAAGAAGTAAGCGATTTTTGTAAGTAAGCCATGAGAAGTCCCATTTGCAGTTTTCAAAAAGTCATCTGGGGGACACAGTTAGAATTTGGAAGATGCTCTGTTCATATGAAGCCAAAGTAGAACTTTTGGGGACTAAATGCAAAAACACTATGTGTAGATGACTAACAGTGCACATTACCGGAAAACACCATCCCCATTATGAAACATGGTGGTGGCAGCATCATGCTGTTTTTCTTCAGCAAAGACAGGGAAGCTGGTCAGAGTTCATGGGAAGATGGATGGAGCTAAACAGAGCAATCCTGGAGGAACACCTAACATACATAGTAACATAGTAACATAGTTAGTAAGGCCGAAAAAAGACATTTGTCCATCCAGTTCAGCCTATATTCCATCATAATAAATCCCCAGATTTCGCTAATCTATCTGGGTATTGTAGTTCTCCCATCCCCTTTATTAATTTTGTTGCCCTCCTTTGTACTCTCTCTAGTTCCATTATATCCTTCCTGAGCACCGGTGCCCAAAACTGGACACAGTACTCCATGTGCGGTCTAACTAGGGATTTGTACAGAGGCAGTATAATGCTCTCATCATGTGTATCATGTGTATCCAGCCCTCTGTTAAGGGCTGAAAAATACTTGAGACTGGGGCAAAGGTTCATCTTCCCTTAACATACTGCCAGAGCTACAATGGAACCGTGTAGATCATAGCACATTCACGTGTGTGAATGGCCCAGTCAAAGTTTAGACTTAAATCCCATAGAAAATCTGGGATGAGACTTGAAAATTGCTGTTCATCTAATTTCACTGAGTTAGAGCTAGTTTCAGCCTCTAGATGTGCAAAGCTGGTAGAGACATCCCCCAAAAGACTTGCAGCAGTAATCGCAGCAAATGGTGGTCCTACAAATTATTGACTAAGTGGGGTGGAATACAAATGCACATAACAATTTTCAGATTTATATTGCTATGCTATGTATGCTATGTATGCAGCTTCATAATTTATTACTGTAGTTTGAAAAAAACAATAGAAAAATTATTTTTAAGAAAGTACGGTAATTTTAGGTCTATCACTTTAGTTTCCTTGGAAATCTTGAAAGTTTTTGTAAAATATTAATACATAACAGTGCTTCTTTGAAGCCTATTTCATATTTGCTGGTGCATTTTTTTTTTTTAGGTTTTCCACTGTGGGCGTGGTTGAGAGTTTCAAGATGTTTTGGCCTGATGCATCATTTGCGATTTTTCAAACAGTCGCAAATGTACTTCAGTCTCTTACTGGAGTGATTTCATGTGCACCAGAAGTTTCTGCACCTTTTTTTTTTTGGAGCAAAGTCAAAAGAGGTCTTTTTTCTGGGTGTTTTTGCAACTTTTCGAACTAAAAAGTTAAAAATTTTGGCAAAAAGTCACACAAATCGCACATACATGTTTAGAATACATGAAATTACTTGAGTAAGAGACTAATATACTGTAAGAAAGCTGCTGGACAGGTCCTGCATGGGAGATATGTGTCACCTAGGTGGTTCGCCTCAGTGAACTGAAGCCCGGAGAGCAGGTTCCAACATTAGGTGCAGGCACAGCTCCTGGCAGTGAGTGCCAGGTGTCAGCTATGACATTAGCTGAACACCTGTTGGCGATCGCACGTGCAAAATTGCCAGGACATACCCGGTATGTCCAAGGTCGGGAAGTCATGGTCAATCATGATGTATTGGGTATGTACAAGGTCGGGAAGGCGTTACAGGAGTTGCTGGCCTCAGACTACAAGTCTGCAGTCACTCTATGTTACTGCAATCTTGTGAGTTGTCACATAGCGTGCATTGTACGCTGTGAGAATTCTCCAGTGCCAGTCACCAAGCGTTGGGCACGTGACCCCAACTATGTGGTTTGTATACATGCAGTGACGTGCCACCTATATGGGTATGGCCTTGCTCAATGCAAATGTAGTTGAAATGTAGCCGTAAGTGTGCAAATCTCATACATACAGTCACATGACCAACCGCTGCTGACACCGGAGAATCTTCATAGCGAGTGTGATGTGATGATGCAAAAGTCTTCAGTCATGTAGAGTGACTGCAGACTTGTAGCCTAAGGCTGAACAACCCCTTTTACTATGCATAACACATTTTGTATAGACACACGCCGTAAGGTATATTTGCTCCGCTCAATAAAATAATTAAAGGAATTGTCTCCAGCTCCCACTCTACGTGCCAGATTAGAATGATGCTCTTCAGTACTGCTTCTGAATGGCCACCATATAAAACTGTATTTCCCTGACAACGGATGTGGGTTCCCTGATACATGTCAGGATAATATTAATATTCTAGGAGAAGGCGGCAAGCTTCATCAACATCAACTAATACCAAACAGCTACAGAGTGATTGGGGGTAATGGGTTTTTAATGCTTTGGAAATTCTAATCTACATAATGAGATGTTTTTTAAACTACTAAATTCACATTATTATTACGTAGAACTTTACAAAAATAGAAAAGTGTTACAATTTCTTCCCTCGCGTAGTCCAGGTTTCTACCAGAAAGCTGCGGTAATGAGTGCGGTATACGGCACTCAGACATTACTCAGTGATAAGAAGTGAAGTGGCCGAACAGGTTTCCTTGGAGATAGGGAAATCATTACTGCAGAAGGAAAGCACCACCTCATCGGCGCAGGAATTCTGCACAAGCAAAAGTTAAGTGCAGCTGCAGAATAGAAATGTACGGCCTGCGGCTGATCAGCTGCTCTAAAGATACACGTTGCCATGGTGACTGTCGAAGAACGTGAAATAATTACACACAGATATATATATATATTTACCTCTTATCTCTGCACGCACAAGACGTCTATTTTTAATCAGAAGCCAACAAAAAGTACGGAAGGTCAAAATCACAATAGAAAACCATATATAATGATATAAAGGAAATGATGTTCCATTAGAATGAGACTGCAGTCATTCCACGTCACTCACCATGCAAGAATGAGCAGCCATGACTGCAAGGAAAATAACGGATGCTGGATGCCATCAATTTGCATAAAAAATTTGAAAATTATATACAAGGAAAAAATGTTTTCAGCAAACCACGTCTTTCCACAGTTACCTTTTCTACCCTTAAATATTTGAAGCCCTTCAATATATTGACATGTTACTGAAATCTTTCTATATAGGTGATGACATATAATATGCCATTCACGCCGAAGCCCATTTTCGTTTTTGCGTTTGTTTTTTTCTCCCCTTCTTCCCAGAGCCATAACTTTTTTTTTATCATTCCGTCAATATGGCCGTGTGAGGGCTTGTTTTTTGCAGGTAGAGTTGAACGACACCATTGGTTTTACCATATCGTGTACTGGAAAACAGGAAAGAGATTCCAAGAGCGGTGAAATTGCAAAAAAGTGCAATTCCACAACAGTTTTTTTCTTTTTTCATTTCTCCTGTGTATAATGTCACTGATGATCATTATGTTATGTGTACACTAACACTATATACAGAGCTCCTGTGTATAATGTCACTGATGATCACTATGTTACGTGTACACTAACACTATATACAGAGCTCCTGTGTATGTCACTGATGATCACTGTATTATCTGTACACTGACACTATATACTCCTGTGTATAATGTCACCACTGGTAATATTAGTGTTATTAGCATTGTGGTTTTTATTAACCCCTTCAAGACCCAGCCTATTTTGACCTTAAAGACCTTGCCGTTTTTTGCAATTCTGACCAGTGTCCCTTTATGAGGTAATAACTCAGGAACGCTTCAACGGATCCTAGCGGTTCTGAGATTGTTTTTTCGTGACATATTGGGCTTCATGTTAGTGGTAAATTTAGGTCAATAAATTCTGCATTTATTTGTGATAAACACGGAAATTTGGCGAAAATTTTGAAAATTTCGCAATTTTCACATTTTGAATTTTTATTCTGTTAAACCAGAGAGATATGTGACACAAAATAGTTAATAAATAACATTTCCCACATGTTTACTTTACATCAGCACAATTTTGGAAACAAAATTTTTTTTTGTTAGGAAGTTATAAGGGTTAAAATTCGACCAGCGATTTGTCATTTTTACAACGAAATTTACAAAACCATTTTTTTTAGGGACCACCTCACATTTGAAGTCAGTTTGAGGGGTCTATTTGGCTGAAAATACCCAAAAGTGACACCATTCTAAAAACTGCACCCCTCAAGGTACTCAAAACCACATTCAAGAAGTTTATTAACCCTTCAGGTGCTTCACAGCAGCAGAAGCAACATGGAAGGAAAAAAATGAACATTTAACTTTTTAGTCACAAAAATTATCTTTTAGCAACAATTTTTTTATTTTCCCAATGGTAAAAGGAGAAACTGAACCACGAAAGTTGTTGTCCAATTTGTCCTGAGTACGCTGATACCTCATATGTGGGGGTAAACCACTGTTTTGGCGCACGGCAGGGCTTGGAAGGGAAGGAGCGCCATTTGACTTTTTGAATCAAAAATTGGCTCCACTCTTTAGCGGACACCATGTCACGTTTGGAGAGCCCCCGTGTGCCTAAAAATTGGAGCTCCCCCACAAGTGACCCCATTTTGGAAACTAGACGCCCCAAGGAACTTATCTAGATGCATAGTGAGCACTTTGAACCCCCAGGTGCTTCACAAATTGATCCGTAAAAATGAAAAAGTACTTTTTTTTCACAAAAAAATTCTTTTAGCCTCAATTTTTTCATTTTCACATGGGCAACAGGATAAAATGGATCCTAAAATGTGTTGGGCAATTTCTCCTGAGTACACCAATACCTCACATGTGGAGGTAAACCACTGTTTGGGCACATGGTAAGGCTCGGAAGGGAAGGAGCGCCATTTGACTTTTTGAATGAAAAATTATTTCCATCGTTAGCGGACACCATGTCGCGTTTGGATAGCTCCTGTGTGCCTAAACATTGGCGCTCCCCCACAAGTGACCCCATTTTGGAAACTAGACCCCCCCAAGGAACTAATTTAGATGCCTAGTGAGCACTTTAAACCCTCAGGTGCTTCACAAATTGATCTGTAAAAATGAAAAAGTACTTTTTTTTCACAAAAAAATTCTTTTCACCTCAATTTTTTCATTTTCACATGGGCAGTAGGATAAAATGGATCATAAAATTTGTTGGGCAATTTCTCCCGAGTACGCCGATACCTCATATGTGGGGGTAAACCACTGTTTGGGCACTCGGCAGGGCTCGGAAGAGAAGGCGCGCCATTTGACTTTTTGAATGGAAAATTAGCTCCAATTGTTAGCGGACACCATGTCGCGTTTGGAGAGCCCCTGTGTGCCTAAACATTGGAGCTCCCGCACAAGTGACCCCATTTTGGAAACTAGACCCCCCAGGGAACTTATCTAGATGCATATTGAGCACTTTAAACCCCCAGGTGCTTCACAGAAGTTTATAACGCAGAGCCATGAAAATAAAAAATAATTTTTCTTTCCTCAAAAATGATTTTTTAGCCTGGAATTTCCTATTTTGCCAAGGATAATAGGAGAAATTGGACCCCAAATATTGTTGTCCAGTTTGTCCTGAGTACGCTGATACCCCATATGTGGGGGTAAACCACTGTTTGGGCGCACGGCAGGGCTCGGAAGGGATGGCACGCCATTTGGCTTTTTAAATAGAAAATTAGCTCCAATCATTAGCGGACACCATGTCACGTTTGGAGAGCCCCTGTGTGCCTAAACATTGGAGATCCCCCAGAAATGACACCATTTTAGAAACTAGACCCCCAAAGGAACTAATCTAGATGTGTGGTGAGGACTTTGAACCCCCAAGTGCTTCACAGAAGTTTATAACGCAGAGCCATGAAAATAAAAAAAAAAATTATTTTCTCAAAAATGATCTTTTAGCCTGCAATTTTTTATTTTCCCAAGGGTAACAGGAGAAATTTGACCCCAAAAGTTGTTGTCCAGTTTCTCCTGAGTACGCTGATACCCCATATGTGGGGGTAAATCACTGTTTGGGCACATGCCGGGGCTCGGAAGTGAAGTAGTGACGTTTTGAAATGCAGACTTTGATGGAATGCTCTGTGGGCGTCACGTTGCGTTTGCAGAGCCCCTGATGTGGCTTAACAGTAGAAACCCCCCACAAGTGACCCCATTTTGGAAACTAGACCCCCAAAGGAACTTATCTAGATGTGTGGTGAGCACTTTGAACCCCCAAGTGCTTCATAGAAGTTTATAATGCAGAGCCGTGAAAATAATAAATACGTTTTCTTTCCTCAAAAATAATTATTTAGTCCAGAATTTTTAAATTTTCCCAAGGGTAACAGGAGAAATTTGACCCCAATATTTGTTGTCCAGTTTCTCCTGAGTACGGTGATACCCCATATGTGGGGGTAAACTACTGTTTGGGCACATGCCGGGGCTTGGAATTGAAGTAGTGACGTTTTGAAATGCAGACTTTGATGGAATGCTCTGCGGGCGTCACGTTGCGTTTGCAGAGCCCCTGATGTGCCTAAACAGTAGAAACCCCCCACAAGTGACCCCATTTTGGAAACTAGACCCTGAAAGGAACTTATCTAGATGTGTGGTGAGCACTTTGAACCCCCAAGTGCTTCATAGAAGTTTATAATGCAGAGCCGTGAAAATAATAAATACGTTTTCTTTCCTCAAAAATAATTATTTAGCCCAGAATTTTTTATTTTCCCAAGGGTTACAGGAGAAATTGGACCCCAAAAGTTGTTGTCCAGTTTCTCCTGAGTACGCTGATACCCCATATGTGGGGGTAAACCACTGTTTGGGCACACGTCGGGGTTCAGAAGGGAAGTAGTGACTTTTGAAATGCAGACTTTGATGGAATGGTCTGCGGGTGTCACGTTGCGTTTGCAGAGCCCCTGGTGTGCCTAAACAGTAGAAACCCCCCACAAGTGACCCCATTTTAGAAACTAGACCCCGAAAGGAACTTATCTAGATGTGTGGTGAGCACTTTGAACCCCCAAGTGCTTCACAGACGTTTACAACGCAGAGCCGTGAAAATAAAAAATCATTTTTCTTTCCTCAAAAATTATGTTTTAGTAAGCATTTTTTTAGATTCACAAGGGTAACAGGAGAAATTGGACCCCAGTAATTGTTGCGCAGTTTGTCCTGAGTATGCTGGTACCCCATATGTGGGGGTAAACCACTGTTTGGGCACACGTCAGGGCTCGGAAGTGAGGGAGCACCATTTGACTTTTTGAATACGACATTGGCTGGAATCAATGGTGGCGCCATGTTGCGTTTGGAGACCCCTGATGTGCCTAAACAGTGGTAACCCCTCAATTCTAACTCCAACACTAACCACAACACACCCCTAACCCTAATCCCAACTGTAGCCATAATCCTAATCACAACCCTAACCCCAACACACCCCTAACCACAACACTAACCCCAACACACCCCTAACCCTAACCACAACCCTAATTCCAACCCTAACCCTAACCCTAAGGCTATGTGCCCACGTTGCGGATTCGTGTGAGATATTTCCGCACCATTTTTGAAAAATCTGCGGGTAAAAGGCACTGTGTTTTACCTGCGGATTTTCCGCGGATTTCCAGTGTTTTTTGTGCGGATTTCACCTGCGGATTCCTATTGAGGAACAGGTGTAAAACGCCGCGGAATCCGCACAAAGAATTGACATGCTGCGGAAAATACAACGCAGCGTTCCCGCGCGGTATTTTCCGCACCATGGGCACAGCGGATTTGGTTTTTCATATGTTTACATGGTACTGTAAACCTGATGGAACACTGCTGCGAATCCGCAGCCAAATCAGCACCGTGTGCACATAGCCTAATTCTAAAGGTATGTGCACACGCTGCGGAAAACGCTGCGGATCCGCAGCAGTTTCCCATGAGTGTACAGTTCAATGTAAACCTATGGGAAACAAAAATCGCTGTACACATGCTGCGGAAAAACTGCACGGAAACGCAGCGGTTTACATTCCGCAGCATGTCACTTCTTTGTGCGGATTCCGCAGCGGTTTTACAACTGCTCCAATAGAAAATCGCAATTGTAAAACCGCAGTGAAATGCGCAGAAAAAAACGCGGTAAATCCGCCATAAATCCGCAGCGGTTTAGCACTGCGGATTTATCAAATCCGCAGTGGAAAAATCCGCAGAGGACCAGAATACGTGTGCACATTCCTAACCCTAACCCTAACCCTAGCCCTAACCCTACCCCTAACCCTAGCCCTAACCCTACCCCTAACCCTACCCCTAACCCTAACCCTACCCCTAACCCTATTCTAACATTAGTGGAAAAAAAAAAATTTCTTTATTTTTTTATTGTCCCTACCTATGGGGGTGACAAAGGGGGGGGTCATTTATTATTTTTTTTATTTTGATCACTGAGATAGATTATATCTCAGTGATCAAAATGCACTTTGGAACGAATCTGCCGGGCGGCAGATTCGGCGGGCGCACTGCGCATGCGCCCGCCATTTTGGAAGATGGCGGCGCCCGGGAGAAGACGGACGGGACCACGGCTGGATCGGTAAGTATGATAGGGTGGGGGGGGACCACGGGGGGGGGGATCGGAGCACGGGGGGGGAATCGGAGCGCGGGAGGGGTGGAACAGAGCGCGGGGGGCGTGGAACGGAGCACGGGGGGGCTGGAATGGAGCACGGGGGGTGGAACGGAGCACGGGGAGGGGGTGGATCGGAGTGCAGGGGGGGTGATTGGAGCACGGGGGGGTGATTGGAGCACGGGGGGAGTGGACACGAGCACGGGGGGGAGCGGAGCACTGGACGGAGGGGAGCCGGAGCAGTGTACCGGCCAGATCGGGGGGGTGGGGGGGGCGATCGGAGGGGTGGTGTGGGGGCACACTAGTATTTCCAGCCATGGCCGATGATATTGCAGCATCGGCCATGGCTGGATTGTAATATTTCACCCGTTATAATGGGTGAAATATTACAAATCGCTCTGATTGGCAGTTTCACTTTCAACAGCCAATCAGAGCGATCGTAGCCACGAGGGGGTGAAGCCACCCCCCCTGGGCTAAACTACCACTCCCCCTGTCCCTGCAGATCGGGTGAAATGGGAGTTAACCCTTTCACCCGGTCTGCAGGGACGCGATCTTTCCATGACGCCGCATAG
Source organism: Ranitomeya imitator (assembly GCF_032444005.1). Lineage (NCBI taxonomy): Eukaryota > Metazoa > Chordata > Amphibia > Anura > Dendrobatidae > Ranitomeya > Ranitomeya imitator. The sequence goes on from NC_091284.1 coordinate 134,690,334, forward strand.
GCGTCATGGGTCGGATTGGCACCGACTTTCATGACGCCTACGTGGCGTCAAAGGTCGGGAAGGGGTTAATGATCATTATAGTAGTACTCTCACTATATGGCGGTTATATTTGATCTGGTTATGATTTGGTGGTATTTCTCTTGTATGTGGTAGTATTTGGTCACTATGTGGTCTGGTCATGATGTGACTGCATTAATCCCCTGTATGCGGTATTATTCGGTCATGATGTGAGTGTATTAACTACCTGTACGTGGTATTAATCAGTCACTATGTGGTGTGAACATGTCGTCTAATCGTGGTGTGTCAGTATTTGTCTCCTGTATGTGGTATTATTTGATCACCACGTGGTCTGGTCATAGTGTGGCGATATTTGAGCACTGTATGTGATATTATTCGGTCACCATGTGGTGGTAATATGTGGTCTGGTGATGGTGTAGCAGTATTTGTCCCCTGTATGTGATAATATTCGGTCACTATGTGGTGGTAATATGTGTTCTGGTCATGGTGTGGCGGTATTTGTCCCCTGCATGTGGTATTATTCGGTCACTATGTGGTGGTAATATGTGGTCTGGTCATGGTGTGGTGGTACTTGTTCCTTTTTTATGTGGTATTATTGGTCTTGGTATAGTGGATTGTGTTGTGTATGGAGGCCACTTGTTCTCTCGGACATCAATAAGGAGGAGATTCTTGGTTTTCAATAGAGATTAAATACTTGGACGTTTAACCCCGCCCTTTCCTCTGACTTTTATACAGTAGCAAATATGCATTTACAGTGGTTCTACGGTAAAAACAAGTAATCATCTATGCTAAGGCTATGTTCACACAATCAATGTTTTGTCAGTATTCTGTCTAATTATTTGTAATCCAAAACCAGGAGTGGGTGATAAATGCACAAGTGGACTTGTTTCTATAAAACTTTTCCACTGATTGTTCTACTCCTGGTTTTGCCTTACAAATACTGATGAAAAATACTGATCAAATACTGAACATGTGAACATGGCCAATGGCTAAGTGATAAGTTATTGATTGGTGGGGGTCCGACTGCTGGGACGTGCACCGATCTGCAGAATGTGAACTCTTACCCCCTTAGTATGCAGCGGCATGTACAACTCGACCACTAATCTATTCATTCCCTAAGGGGCTGCACTTGGCTTTTTCTGGAAGCCCCCAAAGAGGATGAATAGAGCTGCGGTCAGACATTGCTGAATTTTAAAATGGGGATAAAAGTTCCCCATTCTTAAGATCGGTGCAGTTTCCAACGGTGAGATTCCACCGATCAATAAGTTCTCACCTACCTAACCTGTGAATAGCACCCTTTAATGCAAACTACCGTAATTGTACATCTCAGTTATGGTGGTGCACAGTAGATATTAGGGATAACGGCTAGGTTATTTGCATATAGCTGTAGAGTGGGCCCCTAGGGTCAATTCCCCCTGTGGGTCCCAGACACCCCAGTACGACCCCGACTACCAATATAAAAATGATCCTAATCGTTCAGCTTTCATTCTATGTATTGAGCAATAGATTAAAACTACCAGTTCTGTAGAGATCACTTCTCAGCAGTCAATTCATTATAATCACAGGAAGGATTGCAAAGTAATATAATAGTGATGAGCGCAAGTGCTTGTTACTCTAGTTTTCTTAGGGTGCTCGGCTATGCATAGAGGTATCACGGGTGCTCGAGTGACCTGTTCAAACCCCCGCGGCCACATGCTTTGTGGCTTTTAGACAGCCACAAAACATGTGGGGATTGCCTGACAGACACGGGCAATCCCCGCATGTTTTGAGGTTAACAGCCACAAAACACGCAGCCACAGGGACTCAAACACCTGTGATACTTGGTGCATATCCAAGTACCCTAGGCAAACTCGAGTAACGAGCACTTGCTCTCTTCACTATAAATTAATATAACACCTCTAATGCAGGATACCATCATTGAAAATAGGTGATAGCCACTGCTAGCCGCCTCCGCTCCCTGCATAGCGATCTCTACACAGGTCACAATACATGCACAAAACCTATTTCCATGGAGATAGTGAGATTTTTCTGACTTCCCAAAGAAGTGTTCCAGGAAGAAAGACTGCTCCAATAGTCATGTGCAGAACACAATAAAAAAGTAGTCTACAACTAGAAAAAAACCCATCTAGTGTTCCCCAACTCCGATCTTCAAGAGCCACCAACAGGTCATGTTTTCAGGATTTCCTCAGTATTGCTCAGGTGATAATAGCATTACCTGGACAGGAAAGCATTCAATCACCTGTGCAATACTAAGGAAATCCTGAAAACATGACCTGTTGGTGGCTCTTGAGGACCGGAGTTGGGGAGCACTGCTCTAGAACAAGTGGGAAAAATAGGGTGATACACTCCTTGACACATAGGGGAAAATTTCACTTGTGGAATTGGTCACAATCCGTAATGAAAATGCACACAAGAACGAGAATGCTGCAGATTTGAATCCGCATCATGCTCTCAATTCCGAGAGGCTTTTTTTTGTGCAACAAGTGAATAGGACTATGAAAAGCCCAATTAGGTCTTTTGTACTGATTTTTGCTGTGGATTGATGGTGCAGAATCCACAATGCAAATCAGCAGCATATCCTGAATTTAGCCTAATAAGGGACCCATTTACATTAATCCCAAGGAAAGCTAACTGAAGCCAAAGGTACCAGGACAGCTAATATTTAACATGATAGTATTTGGGGCTATGTTAAGATTGTAAACCAGGTTATAAACTCTCTTTCAGCTGAATGGCGGCACAGACTCCATGATTTCTCCCTGATTGTGTAGAATGTTCATGAAGTGCTCTACCTGATTACAGATTGCACAGTGACTGCTGCAGAGTCCATGCAAATTCCCACTGCACTTCTCTCAAGTATCAGTGCTCAGAAAGAACAGAGAGCTGAAAAATCTGAAGATTTGTACCAAAATTTGAAGTTATTCCCTATTCTTAGAAGAAAACGTCCTAATCACTGGTGGTCTGATCACTGGACCCCCCACTGAAGAGCCCCATCTGAATGAAATGCAGGGTGAACACATGCACTTCTGCCCTGTATATTTTCAATATATTTCAGAGGCACATTCTCGTAACGGGTGGAGGTTTAATCAAACTTACCCAACAATTAGGAACTTATTCCATTTCCTTTAAGCCTTTTACTACAGCCAGGACAAAGCTCGAGCGTGGAAGGACAAGGCGACCACTGGGGCCCAAGTATAAGAGACTAACCCCACACTACCCTAGACTGCAAGGGGTTTTGAAGTAAGGTCTTTCTCTACCTTAGACCACCCGATATACTGTCATTAACTATTTCTATGACATAGACCATCACGTATGCAGGTAATAAACCACTTCACTGCCATAGGTCACTCAGGATGATCTCAAAAGATTGTGTCCTTAACTCTTTCATTGCTCTAGTTTACGGGGGTGGGGGGGGTGAGGGGGGAATGTCACTAATCCTATTCCATGCCAAGAATAAAAACCACAGCACATCCACAAGAAAATCTTCATGTAATAGAAATAACAAAGATGTGCATATAATAAAAATATCCTTAGGCCACGTGCACACGTTGAGTATTTGGTGAGGTTTTTACCTCAGTATTTGTAAGGCAAAACCAGGCGTGGAGGAAAAATGTAAAAGTGGTGACGTGTTTCTATTATACTTTTCCTCTGACTGTTCCATCCCTGATTTTATCTTGCAAATACAGAGGTAAAATACTGACCAAATAATGTGTGCACATGGCCTTAGAAGGAACCTGACAGCTAATACATGCTGTCTGATCCATGGACAACAGGTATCGGGCAGTAGCTTCATGATCTCAGCCTGGTATGTTTGAGAGGAAAACAAATGAAAAGTCGCCGACTAGTTTAACAGATGTGTCCCTGGCGGCGTCTCCTTACCCGCTCCCATGGAGTGACAGGTCTCTCCCAATACGTGTGTATAGGGAGAAACCGGTCAGTCACTGGCAGCGGGGGAGGGAGAAGCCGTCGGGGACCCACAAATGGATCAGGCATCATGTATCAGCTGTCAGGTTCTCTTTGGTAAAAAAAAGAAAAAAATTTAAAAATAATTCATAGGGTCAGATAATCATGCGTCATGACACAAGAGTGTGAATAGAGGTGTGTCAGGAGGCATTCGTGCACAGCGGCAAAGAAGGGGTCGTGAGAAAGTGAAAGTATATTGTATCAGCTTCATAGTCGTCCATACAGTTCGGTTAATTTTAGTATCGTGTAGAAACACCCAATGGAGATTAACTGTAGACTGAATGATCTAAATTCAACGCTCCGCACAACACACACAGATGCAAAATCCATGCAGCGAGAGTCTAACGATGACACAACATTGCTGCTGTGGAAAAGTACAGCAAACCACGCTGCATCTCATTGACACCAGCAATATCATTATCTGCTACAATATTGTATTTTTATTTCCCTGGAGAAAGAAGCGGAATCCAAGAAAGATGAACATGTCAGGTGTAATGTCAGAGATAAATAGATTTGATTTTATTTTTAGAGGCGGCCTGGTCTTTATTATTGAATAAGAAAAAAACAAACTATTGAAAGAAAAATTGCTCTATTTTTATACAGTGTAATCATCACTGTTGCACGTTAATTGGCAGGTAGTATGAGGCTTTCTGCAGATTATTTCCTGTGCTGGTCTTGTAGCATACATGTCACTTCCGGAAATAGAAATTAAAGGGGTTCCATAGGAAAGAGAAATCGATAGAGAAAAGCCCCTCCCAATGATGGGCATGTAGGGCCTCATCTGTGTAAAATGTCGCTGGCCTCCCTGGCTAGCCTCCAGTACTACATGATATACTGTCATTACCTTTAATGGTAATATAATGGCAATGGGATCACTTAGGCCCTGGGGGCGCAAATACCTTTGGTAGCTTGGGGAAATCTATAGATTTTGCACTGGGGCCTAGCTTCAAGTTGTGCATCTACAAACAAATAACAAAGAGGTTTTTCAAAGACAGACTTACGAGGGGCGATCCAAAAGTAATGATAATCGGTTATTTCTATTGCACACAGAAATTAAAATAAAATATTTTCTTCTCTCTTAGGTATCCACTAGTCCAGGAAAAAAAAATTACTTAAATAGACCACGATTCCCGGGAGCTACATTCATTTGAATATGAACTGCCGAGGAGTGAACATCAAAATGGAAAAAAACGAGCTCAGAGCTGTCATCAAATACCTCTGCTTGAAAAAAATGACTACCAAAGACATACACAGCGACTTGGTGGAAACATTGGGGGACTCTTCTCCTCCATATTCCACAGTTGCACGCTGTGCCAAGGAATTTAAGCTGGGAAGAACATCGACGGAAAATGAACATCGTGAAGGACACCCATCCACGTCCCTCAATGAAGAAAACGTGAAAAAAGTTGAAGAAGTTGTATTGGAGGATCGAAGAGTGACTATCAGGCATGTAGCTGAGGTCACAGGGATCTCATATGGCAGTATTCAAAGAATCCTTGCAAAAGAATTGCATATGAGAAAGGTCTCCGCGCGTTGGGTGCCAAAAATGTTAACCGACGAACAAAAGAAGAAACGAGTTGACATTTCAATAGCAAATCTCGAAAAGTTCCAAGCAGACAAGGAAAATTTTTTGTCACGTTTTTTTGACCATGGACGAGACCTGGATCCACCACTTTGATCCCGAAACTAAACAACAATCGATGACATGGAAACGAGCCGACGAGCCGACGAACCGACGCCGAAGAAATTCAAAGTGTCAAGCTCAGCAGGGAAGGTTATGGCGTCCGTTTTTTGGGACGCTGAAGGAATTATTATGGTGGACTATTTGGAGAAGGGAGCCACTATTACGGGCTCCTACTACGCAGAACAAATAAGAAGATTGCGGGAGGCTATCAAGGAGAAAAGGCGCGGCAAACTGCGGGCTGGAGTGTTTTTTCACCAAGATAACGTGCCGACTCACAAAGCTGCTGTTGCCATGGCTACCATTCAAGAAGCGGGCTTTGAACTGGTGGAACACTCCCCCTATTCACCAGATCTAGCCCCCAGTGACTTCTTTCTCTTTCCTAGGCTCAAGGAACACCTCCGGGGCAAGAAATTTGACGACAATAGCGACGTGATAACCGCTGTTGGGGATTTTTTTGAGGGTCAAGATCAAGAATTTTTTTCAAAGGGAATTCTAAGTTTAGAAAAGAGATGGACTAAATGTATAGACTTGTTAGGAGACTATGTAGAAAAATAAATTTATTTTTTGACTATATTCATTGTGTTTAGTATTGATTATCATTACTTTTGGATCGCTCCTCATATATTGCCTAGTCATAGCATAGGTGACAAGTGTTTGATCGCTGGAGGCTACCAAAAGACCCCCCACAGATCACTAGACCAGAAGAATGGGGGTCCTGAGCCAATCATTCCTTTTCACTGCACAACAGCAGTGATAGGGATTTGATTACATTTGATGGTTAAGGATGTACTCTACCATTAAATTAAATGTTTATAGAGCTACACTGTTTTATCCATAATACTTAGGGCCCCACATGTCAGCAGAACTGTGATCCCGAGCCCACCCCGTACTTCCTCACTGTATGACCATGCTGAACTGGAGTTGTCCATGAGTATGAATGGAGCGGCATTTAAACTCCAGCTCACCATAGTCATGAAGAACAGGGGGCTCAGGATCCCTGTTGTACTGACATGTGGGGCCATAAGTGAAATATCTGTTTTGTGGATAGGGCAGAAAGGCCATCTAAGAAAACCCTTTATATGTTCATACGGACACAAAAATACTACTGGTAAAGTCTACAAGTCAAAGTTTTCTAGAACACAGTAATTACAGAAAGCTGTTGTTTTCTGCTCCCACTGAAGTTTCCATATCAGAGCCGTAATCACGTCACTTCTCACTGACTACTTCTCTACTCATCAATATGAACAACATGTGTAGGACGCAATAACTAACGTGAGCAATAAGCACATCGTATCGTTCAAGAAACAGACCATACTTGTAACTTTGGATGATGACGGGATGGACTGAGTCAGCATGATATTTCGGATCGAGTTGTCCAGGACATTATTAGCGCGAGTAATGGCTGTCTCTTAAGACAGACAAGAAGAGCATCTCTTACACGCACAGACCATTTATATCAATGGGGAATGCTCTTTATTTTTTTTTCTTATGGTGATGAGGAATTAAACACATACTGCCAGATTTCTGAACAGATTACAATCGGCTGCATGGCGATCCATTGATTCGGGCATTTATATATCACCTTGCTAACGAATTAAAAAGTATACAAATGCATTTATATCTTATATATTTTTTTTTCTCTGTATTGTTGCATTCTGTGCAAGCCGGGGTGTGGCCTCCCTATTTCTGAGCTAGAGACTATATAAGGCTTCCCCAGTCTAGTGTTTCACTGGTTGGGCTCAGTCCTTTCATCTGCCCTTATTCACACTGAGGTCAACATTGACACAATGTAAGGTTTTAATATTAGACAGTGTAGGACTGTCCCGATCAGAGTTACCGTGATGAGGTGGGATGGCTATTGTGCTATTTTTTTTAATCAAAAAACAGTATTACTAAAAACTCTGTGTTATTTAAATGCACTTTTTCCTTTTTTACTTAGTTACATCAGGGTTTTCATTTACTTTTTTCTCTTGTAGGTTTTAAGATACATTTATATGTAGTCTACATGGAGATATTAATCATTTATCCTACACATTGGTTTACTTGTATTGTGCTGGAGTTGCACCCTATGGCTCTACTTTTTATGGCAGTATTGAGGATTCTGCCAGCTTCTGAGCTAACACTGGACAGAATTCCCTATTAGTGCAATGTTGTGTTGACAATCTTCATTCTTAGAAGCGTTGCCTTTCCAACAGGCACTGTACACTAATCTGATGTAGATATGGACCCATTCTCCCAGAATGCAGTATACAAGGGAACCTGTCTGTTGATTTTGACATATGGAAGTAGTTGTATTGCTGCATAGTTGCTTGCCCCCCAATGAAATTGATACTTTTTTTGCAGAGATTCGATGTGCCAATTGTAAGAAACCTAGCATAGAAACCATATGCAGATCAGGCTATTAGTGCACTGGAAGCGTGTCATTGGAAGCAGCCCATGCACCTGAAACGCCCCCAATACACTTCCAGACTTACAGGTGCATCTCACAAAATTAGAATATCATCATATTTATTTCAGCTCTTCAATACAAAAAGTGAAACTCATATTACTGCATATAGTCATTACAAACAGAGTGATCTATTTTAAGTGTTTATTTCTGTTAATGTTGATGATTATGGCTTACAGCCAATGAAAACCCAAAAGTCAACACCAGCTTGAAAAAATGATTTTAAAATCCCAAATGTTGGCCTACTGAAATGTATGTTCAGTAAATGACTCAATACTTGGTTGGGTCTCCTTTAGCATCAATTACTGCATCAATGCGGCGTGACATGAAGGCGATCAGCCTGTGGCACTGCTGAGGTGTTATGGAAGCCCAGGTTGATTTGCTAGCAGCCTTCAGGTCATCTGCATTGTTGGGTCTGGTGTCTCATCTTCCTCTTGACAATACCCCATAGATTCTCTACGGGGTTAAGGTCAGACGAGTTTGCTGGCCAATCAAGCACAGTGATACTGTTGTTTGTAAACCAGGTATTGGTACTTTTGGCAGTGTGGACAGGTGCCAAGTCATGCTGGAGAATGATATTTCCATCTCCAAAAAGCTTGTCGGCAGAGGGAAGCATGAAGTGCTCTAAAATTTCCTGGTATACGGCTGCGCTGACTTTGGTCTTGATAAAACACAGTGGACCTACACCACCAGCAGATGGAATGGCTCACCAAACCATCACTGATTGTGGGAACTTCACACTAGACCTCAAGCAGCTTGGATAGTCTGTCTCTCCACTCTTCCTCCAGACTCTGGGACCTTGATTTCCAAGGTCTAGTGTGAAGTATCCACAATCAATGATGGTTTCAGGTGCCATGTCATCTGCTGGTGTACGTCCACTATGTTTTGTCAAGACCAAAGTTAGCGCAGCCGTCTACCAGGAAATTAGGTTTATATCTCTTATGGTATTTGGTATGAAAATGACCCTATGTGGCAGAAACGTCGCTTGTATTTCTAACACCTCTTTTTATTTTGTTCACTTCCTATTATATTTGGCGTGAAATAGGTCATAAGTGGACAAAATGTCACTTGTATTTTTTTTTTTAACACCTTTTTTTTAAACATTTTGTACACCTCTTATTATATTTGGCTTGTAAACGGCCCTATGTGGTCAAACGTCACTTGTATTTTTTACCTTTTGTATGTGGAACCAATAAAGAAATCCCTTGGAGAAGAAAGTCTTGTGCCTTGGAACTTCTATTACTTTTTAATGATCTTCCAACACTATTGGGAGTTGCACCAAGACTGCATGGACCATGGAGTGGTGCATGGGTGTAGATATCTTTTCAACTATCTACCATGTTATAGAAGTAAGGTTCATTGTAATCTAGTAGTTTGTATATAAACCCAATTTCTATAACTGTACAAAAATGGTAAAAGTTTGGGCATTTTCTTTTTGCTGTTGCTCCAGACCAAACAAGTTTTTAATGGCTCGGCCTCATGTTGATATGCTCTTGTTGAGCTTATTGCAAGCAATGATACTTTATGCATAACTAACTACATATTAAAGGGGTTGTCCGGTGAAAAGAAGTTATCAGCTATAAGGCACATAGGTGATGACGTGTTGCTTGGTGGAAGGTCGGACTGCTGGGATCTGCAATGACTTGCAGAATGGGGAAATGTTAGCACTGTAAGAATTGAGCAACAGTGAAAATGCTCAAAAGCTGCAGTGAAAGTGCTCATAAGCTGCTCCTTTCATTCCTCATGAGGCTGATGAGCACTGCGCTCACCTTTTTCACGCAGCATTAAAAAAAATGAATGGACCAACATTCGAACATCCAACTGGCTGCTGAGATAAAATTCCCTGTTCTGTTGATTGGTGTGGGCTCCAGGGCAGGGACCCCCTCTGTTCTGTGGATAGGTGATCATTTCTTTTTATTGAACAACCACTTTAAGACCAAAAATAAAACAGATTCACTAGTGGTATATGGATCCAGCTAGCACAAAAAAGAGAAACAGTAGATATAAATTACAATTTCAAAAGACGACAGACAAGATAAATGAGGTAATGGGGGAAGGAGGGACATCAACGAATCTTGCGAGTGCGGAACAACTTCCCATGTCCCAATAGGTGTCCAAATATACAACGATCAGAGCAGTATTTTCCTTAATTTGACAGCTGACCTGTCATGTCTAATTACCACAGTCTGTTGGTGCACAGCAAGACAAGAATACATCAATAGTGCCACACAGGAAGGCATGCTAGGCAAAAACTAATCCTCTGCTCACTGGGGCCGGAAAGGAAGCCGAAAAAGAGTTTAGGGATAATTATGTGACAGAATAAAATAAGCGCACCGTCCAACAATTTATGTAACAAAATAAGCAATTATCGAGCTTGTCTGCATGGTGTTCATAGTGATGATAGAAATTGTCTAATTACACATTCATGTAATTATATAATATTCATAAAAGGGTTTACATTATTGAGGTTGGGAATCGGTATGATTTGGTTGAGCATTATTTACCGTATACAGCAGGGGTGTCAAACTGCATTCCTCGAGGGCCGCAAACCATGCGTGTTTTCAAGATTTCCTTAGCTTTGCACAAGGTGCTGTAATCATTATGTGCGTAGGTGATTAAATTATCACCTGTGCAGTACAAGGAAATCCGGAAAACATGACCTGTTTGCAGCCCTTGAGGAATGCAGTTTGACACCCCTGGTATATAGCATTATGTAGTAATGAGTAATGTAGGCTCATAGAGGGGGATTTTCTAGATATCTACAATATTGCTTTCACTCAGGACCCTGCACCCACGATTAGACTGGACTAGCTTAAAGGGGACCTGTCACCAGATTTATACCTCATAAACCCTGCCCATCGCTTTTTAAAGCATATAAGAGGGATTTCTATAACCCCTTTGTACCCTCATAGGTGCCCCAGCTTATGTCTGAAAAAGTCTCTTATTCATATCATACGCTGCATGCATATTGCATTGTCCGTTCTGAATGATGTCTCTGGATCACGCTTGGTGCCTCCTCAGTCCCTTCAGATGCCGCTTCTTCTATCTTGCAGGAAGTTGTTGACATCTCCTACATGATCCACAAGGTGCTGAAAGTCTTGTGCCTGCACAGTCAAATCACTCTTATGTCATAAGCTCCCAATAGAGCAAGACACGCCTGAGCACTACAGGTGTCTGATTCAAGTGGATGAGTAATGTGTGGGTGACGCAGGAGATGTCATCCATTTCCATCAATAGAACATCGGACACTTGAAAGGGCTGATGAAGCGCCAAGCACCCCATTTAAATGCTTTAAAAAGGTGATGGGCAGTCTTTATATAAGGTATAAAACTGGTGACAGGTTCTCGTAAACACCTCCAGAGGAAATTAATCTTAGGGTTTGCCATCAAACTATACAGAATATGTAAAAGCCCCTTTAGTTTAAAGATAATCTGTCACCAGGAATAACACTATTAATCTGCAGATGTGAGCTTAATCTCCAGGTAAATAGTGCCATAACGCTGGCTGGCACCGGCATGTAACGTAACACTGCGGGGAGAAAATTAACTTTATTGTTCCCAACAGCGTTCCTGTGTCAGTCATGGGGGCAGCACCGCCCCGAGTATACAGAGCAGTGGCTGTAAACACAACCATGGCCCTGACTGACAGCTGAGCCTCAATGCAGAGGGAGTGTCAGTCAGAAACGGGGGCACGGTTATAGCCGCAGGTATCTATACTCAGAGCGGTGACTGAACCAGCGCCGGCATCGCCATCGTGAGTGAAACCGCGCCTCCAGCCCTAACGGACGCTGGCTCTGCATTGGGGCTCAGCTGTCAGGGCCAGGAGAGCAGCCTCGGTCACATGGGTGGCGTTAGTCTGACTGACACTCCCTCTGCATTGGGGCTCAACTGTCAGGGCCAGGAGAGCAGCTTCAGTCACAGGGGTAGCACCGACACAGGTTCAGTCACTGAGTATACAAAGCAGGGGCTGTAACCGCGCCCCTGGTTCTGACTGAAACTCCCTCTGCATTGGGGCTCAACTGTCAGGGCCAGGAGAGCAGCTTCAGTCACAGGGGTAGCGCCGACACAGGTTCAGTCACTGAGTATACAAAGCAGGGGCTGTAACCGCGCCCCTGGTCCTGGCTGAAACTCTCTCTGCATTGGGGCTCAGCTATCACCAGTCAGGGTTGGAGGTATGGTTACAGCCGCCACTCTGTATAATCAGCGATGACTGAATCCAAGCCGGCCCAGCCCCTGTGACTGAAACTGTATCGCTGCTTGGGTAGAATAAAGTCAATTTTTTTCCCTGCAGTGTTAGGCTACATGCATCCTCTTAATTAACTGCAGTCATCATATTATACAGCACTGTGTACTTACAATTTCTCATTTTGCCTTTCTACCCTGCTAATTCTTCTCTTTTCTGTTAGGTCTATGACATTACGTGATTAAAAACTGACTATCGGAATCCTTCTAAGCTCTTGTGTAGAAGTAAATTTTCCCTGTATGAATCCTAAGTCACTGCAAAACTCAATGGCCTGGTGAGGAGGGAGCAGCTGTGTCAGGAGTTGAGAAGGGGAATGATTTTTGCAGGGAAAAGAAACTTCATTTTTTTACATGGAGCAGAGAAAAGAGAAGCTGAGTAGAAGGCAAAATGAACAATTGTAAGTACACAGTGCTGTATAATATGATTGCAACATATTAAGAGGATCAAAACTTTGATAGGAGGAGGAGGTGTGCTTTTTTCATAACTGCAATGTATCGGTAAAAATCATATACAACCATAGACACTAATCCTACAAATGTTAAAGCATCCCTTCAGATCAGATCCTTATTATGTAACATACCGATAAACCTACTATATAATATTAAAGTGAATCTGCAACCAAGTTTTTGCCACCTAATCTGAGAGCAGCATCATATAGAGACTGACTCCAGCGATGTGTCACTTACTGGACTGCTTAGCGTAGCGTTGATAATCTTCGGCTGACACATAACCTGCATATATTGAGTGTAAAATGTAAGAACTACAAACTCTTTTCCAAACAAACCTTACAACCAAGTTATTAAGGCAAATATACAGTAAATATACCACAGAAACTGATCTTAAATGAGATCTCTGGACAACATGAAAAGCTAAACTAACAGGAGCAGAAGTGCTCCAGCTTCCTAATATGCTGTCTGCTACAAAAAAGATATGTTCACACGTTGCATTTTGCAGCATTTTTTTGCTGCTTTTTTAATGCAAATTTTAAGCTGCATTTTAGGGTATGTTTCCACGTTCAGGAAACGCTGCGTGTTTGACGCTGCGTACAGCCACAGCGTCCAGATGTTATAGTGCAGGGGATTTCATTAAATCCGGTCTCCACTAAGACGCAGATGGCAGACCCGCGTATCCGGACATGTGGCGCTTCTTTTCAGAACGCAGCATGTTTGTTTGCAATGCGGCGACGCTCTGTCGCCGCACCATAAATTTCCTATAGATAATCATTAAATGCGGTAAAACCGCATCTAATGATTAGTCACATGCGTAGTAACTGTGTAAACGCAGCTTACTACGCATGTCTACTACTAATTTAAATACGCTCTTACCTGTCCCACCGCCGGAAGTCCACGTCCACTGCAGTTCTCGCGATAAGTTACCTTACCGCGAGAACTGCTGTGCACTTGACCGGGCGTCATCTCAGGTCACCCTAGGCTAGTTTTCATGGTCAGCTGACCACGAGTGCTAGAGTGTAGGTAATCGCTAGAGAGTTATCTCTGGCAGTAATCTACAAGCTCTGCTATGTCTGGATGTCAGGCATCCAGATGTAGCAGAGCTGGACTCGTTGTAAGACACTCGTTATTAAATGGACTGCGTCGGACACAGGGAGTATACTGTTGGTTTATTTTAACTTTTTTTTCAGAAGATCGATGGCTTCGCTTGGATTACCAAGATGGCAAAACCGTGTAGTGTTTTATTTAATTAAAATACTTTATTCTGCATGTATGTGTGTTTTATTAACCCTTGACCAACTATAGGATTAGTAATGGTAGGTATCTTATTGATTCCTCTCCATTACTAAGCCGGCTTACCCCTTATTACCCTACATGCCACTGCTACAGGGCAGTGGGAAGAATGAGGCTGAGCGCCAGAATTGGTGGATCTTACAGATGCGCCATTTCTAGGGTGCCTGAAAGCTGGTATTTGTAGCCAGGGGAGGACAGTATCCATGGCCCTTCTCTAGGCTATGAATATCAGCCCGCAGCTGTCTGCATAGCCTTTCTGGCTATAAATTATAGGGGAACCCCACAATTGTTTTGGGGGTCCCCCTATTTTAATAGCCAGTAAAGGCTAAATATACAGCTGCGGGCTGATAGTCATAGCCTGGGAAGCTCCATGGGTATTAACCCCTTCCCATTCTACAAACACCGGTCCCCCAGTCGCTGGCTTTCCCTCTCTGGCGCAGAAAATTGCGCAGGAGCCCACGCCATTTTTAAAAAAAATTAAACAGATATTGTATTTAAGGCAGAGGTCACACTTGCGAGAAACTCGCACGAGTCTCGCACCTCAATACCTGACACTGCCGCCGGCACTCGGACCAGAAAAGTCAGCTACATAGAAATACATGCAGCTGCAAACTCCGGTCCCGAGTGCCGGCGGCAGTGCCTGGTATTGAGGTGCAAGACTCGCGCAAGTTTCTTGCAAGTGTGACCCCGGCCTAACACAGATTTCGTGTGTGTGTGTCTTTATTGAAGGCTGGGATCGCACATGCGAGAAACTCAGACGAGTCTCGCATCTTAATACCCGGCACTGCCGCCATCACTCGGGAGCGGAGCGTGCGGCTGCATAGAAATACATGCAGCCACACGCTCTGCTCCCGAGTGTCGGCGGCAGTGCCGGGTATTAAGATGCGAGACTCGTCTTGAGTTTCTCGCATGTGTGATCCTGGCCTAACTCTTTATGTACCATTTTATTATGTTTATTACTAAACATCGGGCTTGGTATTATCTATAGATCTATCTATCGATCCATCTATCGTATCTATTATCTAACTATCTATCTATTATCTAGCTATCATCTCTGTATCATATATATATTATCTATCTATCAATCAATCTATCATCTATCTATTATCTATAGCTATATCTATCTATCATCTATCTTATCTATCTATAGATGTATCTATCTATCTGCGTGTGTAAACATTATTCTTAGTGATGAGCGAATATACTCGTTACTCGAGTTTTCCCGAGCACGCTTGGGTGTCCTCCGAGTATTTTTTAGTGCTCGGAAATTTAGTTTTTATTGCTGCAGCTGAATGATTTACATCTGTTAGCCAGCATAAGTACATGTGGGGATTCCCTAGCAACCAGGCAACCCCCACATGTACTTATGCTGGCTAGTAGCTGTAAATCATTCAGCTGCGGCAAGAAAAACTAATTCTCCGAGCACTAAAAAATACTCAGAGGACCCCCGAGCGTGCTCAGGAAATCTCGAGTAAAGAGTATATTCGCTCATCACTAATTATTGTTCAATGAAGTATAAAAAACAAGACAAGAAATTACATCAGAATTCTTTTTTTTTTGTATATATTTAGCTTACAAAAACACACAAATCCGCATGAAAAAAAAGTTTGAAAAAAAAAACGCATGAAAAACGCATTAAAAAAGCATCAAAAACGCAGGTGACCTGACAGTGACCTCAGATGCAGATTTGGTGCAGATTTTACCTGTGTCAAATCCTGAGCAAATTTAAAAATTTCAAAAAACTTCCCCCTCCACAGAGAGAGATTTTAGTCAAAGAGAAGACTCACATTAGGTTCCTATTCAGATGAAGACTTTATTCTCAGAGAGTAAAGGTATTGCTTGGCCCTTGTATACGAGAAATGCCTTATCGTGGCTACAAGGTACACATAAATTGGCAATTTATGCGCTAAACTTTCTCAGTTTTTCATATTTCTAGTGCAGTAATGCAATTCAATTTTCACGTTTGCAGGTTTTGGCGCTACAGCGTGCTGCCTTATTTATTTGACTAAATCCTGAGCAAATACAGAGCCATTCCTGACGGTGGAAACATACCCTTACAGTACCAGGAACGTCTATGAGATTTTAGAAGTCTCATGCACACATAGTTTATTTTTATCCTGACTGTTTTGGAAAACTGCTGCATTTTTGCAAATTGCAGAATGTCACTTCTTTCAGAGTTTTTTCAGTGTTTCTTCACCAATAGGAAACAATGGGTAAGTGCAAAAATGAAGCAAAAATGCAGCAAAAAATACAGGTATCAGTTTTTGCTGCGTTTTTGCTGTAAATTCCTAAAGAAGTTAAATCATGATTTTTGGGGGCCACTAAACTTTATCAACAAGCACAAGAGACAACAAAAAGCAGCAATAAAAATGCAGGACAACCTGCCAATAGAGCAATTTTGCCTGCGGAAAAAAATGGAGCAAAAACGCAGGTGAGGACAGTACTTATTGGAGAAGGGAACATTTACTAATGACCTATTCATTGAAGAAGAGACTTTGTGGATGTAGTCTTTTATGTTTGTCCTGGACTAGACACAAAAGTAAATACAACTAAATGCCCCCACACACACAGAGTAATGTTGGCTGAACCCACCCACATCGACGGATTTGGCCAACACTCTAATGTGTATGGGTGCACTGGCCAACTGGTCATCGGGAAAGGTTTTTCGATCGGGGATGTTTGATTTTGGACTGCTGATTGTTCTCCTGGAGATAGGCCACCAGCAAAGATTGCCCTCTCAAAAAGGACATAGAGGAGCACTGTGTAAGGGAGAGATGGACAATCTGCCAAAGCATTGTTTGCTTGGCTGACAGCCATCTAATATATAAGACCAGTTTAAAACCCCCTACTCACTACCGCAATCATAGTTCTAATGGTCAGCCCTACTATGACTTTAAGGGATCATACTCACATGCGAGAAACTCGGATGAGTCTCGCACGTCAATGCCTTTGTGATTGAACAAAGTGCTCAATAAGATTGCACCCACAGAGTGTGACCAGTACAGAGCTAGGACATTTTTATGCAATTTGTCCTGGAGAACCCATTTAATCTCAAACAATAATTCTATGTTCCTAAAATCAGTAGGCTTCTATGTATCATATATGAAAAACATTGTCAAAGCTCATACACCTGCCTACTATCTGTACAGAATGAACACATTGATCCACAGAAAACATTGCAACATAGGTAGTTAGCCTGAAGCTTAAACATACAGTATATAGCACATAAAAACATCAAATGAGAGACATTGGCCTGAACGGGCTGCCGTGTGCTTTGTGGAGACATGGTACACTCACATATGTATAGATGTGGAAGATGCATTCTGAGTGTGGGTTGGAAGTTTAGAGGAAAACTTCTATGTATGGAAACACTAAATGACACCAATACACTATTTACTGCGGGGTCCTCTCAAACTGTGGGAATTTCAATTCTTTGCTATAAAAAGATCGGATTCCTACAAAGAGAATCCATTACCTGGAGTAAAGGAGAATGTAAATGTAAATGCTGGGGAGAATGGCTGCTACTACCTCCTGGAGGCGGCTATAATCATGTAATGAATCACTTCCCGAGCATTGTGCGCGTTGCGATTACCAAGTGCCTACTGTAAGAAGATGTAAGGACAGGCTGTGGAGCTCCTATTGTAGCTATTTGTTTATTTGAGGTATGGGGAGCCATGACGTGTTTAGTTCATTCATATGTCTCTATTTGATGCATTAAGTACAACTACGTTGGCATCCTTTGTACTCGGGAATAATAAGTGCACTTACTGGCTTCGTCCGGTCTTTCTGGCTCCTGGGAAGTACATTCCTCTTCCGTTTCTTCTTTCTGAAGAAGTTCTGTTGGTTCCAGTATACTTACTGGGGAAAGAGGAGCACAATGGCTCAGGCCTGCATCTCTTGGTAGTGTAAAACTGCGTGGCTTTGGCCCTCTGCTACTTAGTACTTGTAATCTGTTCCCTTCTACTAAAGGAAAAGGGCCATAATGGTCCTGTTGATGGCATTTTGGAGCTGGGAGTGTGGACTGCCGCCTGTGATCTGGAGATGCCACTCCTGGTTCACTGAACACAGAGTCCTCAAGAGGAAGAGTCTGAAGGTAATGAAGTCCTGAGCTGGTTAATGGCGTTTCAATTAAATCTTGCCAAGATCGTCTCTGGCTGGCAGTTTTGCGCACTGGAGAATCAGTGGTGTTTCCTGCTGGTTCCTGACGGTAATCCTCATGGGAAGAATGGGACTGTGAGGTTTCGGTGGAGGATAATCTGCCGTGTTTCTGTTCCACAAAAGGGCTTGCACATGACATCTAGAAAACAAGAAAGGGAGAAAACAAAATAAGAGAAAACAAACCTCAATATATAAATGTACTTGAACAACATTTTAAAAAAGTTACATTTAAAAAAATGTTATAAGAGCATATGGAATTTACTAATAAACTTTTATTTCTAAAGGTGGCCCAATCTGAAGAGATCAGCAGTCATCCAGGCTCCACTTTCAGCTTAGACTTCCTTTGTTGGAATGTCATTAGTGTGGTGTGTAAAGAGGGATGCCTGATTGGCCTATTTTCATAGCTAAATCTATGAAACAGATCACTGATGACATACTGACACTGACAACTCTTTCCTGTGTAGGGCACAGAGGCCGAAGTCTAGCTGTCAAACCGGACCACTGAAGTTACCTTTAAAGTCATGGCTCCTTTGTCACAATAAATAAAAAATAAGGGTGTTCCTAAGTTCATTATATTAGGAAGAGATGTAAAAGTTTTATTTATTTGCTTTTTTCCAGTGGACTTATAAAAAAAAAAAAAAGGAAAAAAATAAAGTCTTATTATAGCATTAGAAACTATAAAAAGAAATGTATTGGAAAGCCTCTCTTCCCTTTTCTTCTCTTAGCTTAAATTTGAGGAATTCCTTTATTTTTTGTTTTTCAGACTATATGAAGGATTTACAATAATACAGCGACTTGCAAAAGTATTCACCCTCTCCCCACCTTGGCTTTTTATCTATTTTGTTTAAGTATGTGTTTAAATATTTTTGTATTCAGATTTGTATGTGATGCATCAGCACTAAATAGTCTAAGTTGGTGAAGTGAGAAAAATATAGGTAGAAATTACATTTATGGAATCAAATAACTAAAAATTGGCATGTGCATATGTATTCAGCACTTTTGCTATGTAGTCCCTAAACATTTTTGGTACAAGATATTACCTTCATAAGTCACATGCTTAGTGAAAGGAAGTCCCTCTCTATGCAATCTAAGTGTCACATGGTCTGTCACTATATACACACCTTCTCGGAATGGACACAGAGGCTGCAACACCATTAAGCAAGAGGCACCACTAACCAAGCACCACCATGAAGACCAAGGAGAGCTGCAAATGTGTCAGGGACCAAGTTGTTGTCAGGGTTGGGTTATCAAACAATATCCCAATCTCTGATGATCCTCCGGAGCACATTCAAATCCATTATCAAATGGAAAGAACATGGTACCACAACAAACAATGCCAAGAGAGGCCTGCACGCCAAAAACTCTCAACCCAGGCAAGGATGGCATTAATCGGAGAGGCAGCACAGAGACCAGAGGTAACCCTGAAGGAGCTACAGAGTTCCTAAGCAGAAACTGGAGTATCTGTCCATATGATCACAATAAGCCATACACTCCATAGAGGTAGCATTTATGAAAGAGTGGGCAGAAAAAAGCCTTTACTTACACACAAAAAATATAAGACTCTCCAAATGTATATAGGAAGGTGCTGTGGTCAGATGAGACCAAAATTTAACTTATTAGCCAACAAGGTAAACGCTATGTCTGGCACCAAATCAATGCAGCTCATCACCCCAAGAACACAATGCCCACAGTGAAACATAGTGGTGGTAGCATCAAGCTGTGGGGATGTTTTTCAGCAGCAGGGACAGGGAAAATGGTCCAAGTCAAAGGGAAGATGGATGGTGTGAAATACAGGGATATTCTTGAGCAAAAATCTGTTTCAGTCTGTCAGTGATTTGAGACCACCTTCCAACAAGACAATGACCCAAAGCATACTGCTAAAACAACACTCAAGTGGTTTAAGGGGAAACGTGGAAATGTTTTGTAGTGGCCTAGTCAAAGCCCAGATTTTAATGCAATTGAGAATCTGTAATCAGACTTGAAGATTGCTGTTCACCAGAAGAAACGATCTAACTTGAAGGAGCTGGAGTAGTTTTTCCTTGAGGAATGGACAAAAATCTCTGTGGCAAAATGTGGAAAGCTCATCGAGACTTATCCAAAGCGAATTGCAGCTGTAATTGCTGCAAAATGAGGCTCTACAAAGTAGTAACTTTAGAGGGGTTGAATAGTTGTGTACACTGAAGGTTTCAGTAATTTTGTCTAATTTGTTATGTGCCTCACAATAAAAAGAAAATTAACTGTTCACAGTTGTAGGCATGTTCTTTACACGAACTGATGCAAACCCCCCAAAACAGTGACATTCTAGGTTGTGATGTGGCAAAACATGAAAAAAGACTTTGCAAACCACTGTAATAGAAATAAAGTTTAGCAATGTAAATAATTAAGATGACATGTCACTATAATATCCCCAAACACGAGATTACAAATTGGGATGAGATTATAGATATGTCAATATCAGAGCAGGACATGGCACACAGGATTTCCACATTTCCTACCAGGTGGATGAAACGGTATAATTCAAGGACACTGTGCAAAACAGATACATTATGTTATATATTATATCATATCATGACATCAATGAGGCAGTCACAGCATTTTAGCTATTCACCCCTTCTTCCTTCCCCCTTCTTGAATTGATCTGTGTAAAAATCTATGAATATATTACTTACTGTTGCAGGTCTGGGGTAAGTGTCATATGGTGGTGGGGGGCTGTCTTGTTTGGGAGTTGATGGAGTTTCGGCCTCATCTTGGTCACTTTCACTCCAGTAGTCTGCAAGACATAGAAATTCACAACACATGGTTATTATAAAGACAGGTTCTACGGATTTATTTGTTTACATACAGTGGAACTTAGATTTCTGCTCTGAGAAGACCACCCATGTTTTGCAGTGTAGGTGCTGTACATTGGCCATTTTCTACGAGAGCACAACCCTTCCAGAAGCCCATCGCTCAATGCAATTTTGCGGATTTTGACTCAAAGAACAACACCAAATGTTAATTATTATGCCATTTATAATTTTTAATTGCATTAATAGCATTTAAGTGAACATATTACATAGGAAGGGGGCTAGAAGTAGACAATAGAAGAATTTTCACCAAAGAAAGCTGAAAATATGATTAATTTATATAAGCGAGTGTTCAACTTTATATAAAAAAGACCAATAATTATTTTTTAAAAACATTTAAAAAGTTGCTCCTTTAGCTGTTTTTCTACTTTAAAGGTAGAATGCTATAGATATAGAACATGGCAGCTTAAATGCCATGACTTGTGCCCACGCTCCCTAAGAGGGCTGTGGCTATTCAGCTGCATAAAGCCAGAAAAGAAGCTGGACTGTAGAAAATAAGAACAAGGAACGACACCCCCCACTTACTGGGAATCTATCAGAAGGATCAACCCCCAATGCTCCACCTTTATATTTTCTATTTGTTGCTGCATTCCCAAGAAATGTGAAATTTATTTCTTATGTAAATGAGGTGTTAAGTGCCCTGGGCGGGACATAGCATTTCCCATGTCTCTGCTTTTTAGGGTATGTGCACACGTCAGGATTTCTTGCAGAAATTTTCCTGACAAAAAACGGACATTTCTGCCAGAAATCCGCATGCGTCTTTACCGCGATTTTGATGCGTTTTTGGTGCGTTTTTTCCCAAATGCATAGAATTGCGGGAAAAACGCAGAAAATCCGCAAAAATAATGAACATGCTCATTTTTTTACCGCGATGCGTTTTTTTCGCGGAAAAAAACGCATCCATGTGCACAAAACATGCAGAATGCATTCTAAATTATAGAATGCATAATGTATGCATTTTTAATGAGTTTTTATAGCGAAAAAACCTGTACGTGTGCACATAGCCTCAAGGTTATTTCCCTGCCACTATCTGCCTCTTTAGCTTGATTGATAGCTCACTGTGTGATGTCAGGTGCCAGGCAAGTGAGCCAACAATCAAGGGAAAGAGGCTGGTAGTGGGAGGGAAACAACCTCAGGAGGCAGAAGCATGGGAAGGGTTCTGTCCCACCCAGGGGACTCTCTGAATGTGTTGCGGCTGTCGAACAGCCGCGAGACTTGCAGCTGTGGGGACTCTGACATTTTTTTCGAGCACGTCGAAGACACACTGTTAGGCTAGGGTCACATTGCGTTAGCAGCAGCCCGTTCAGCACATACGCTAACGGGCTGCTGCTATCGCAAGTGCCTGCGCTACATCATGCTAGCGCAGATGGAGCTTCTCCTAGCTCCATCTGCGCTAGCAGTGACGGACCCGGAAACGCTGCAGCCAGCGTCTCGCGTCCATCACACAAATGACGGCACATCGCTAGCGTACGCCCAATGTGGGCGTGCACTAGCGATGCGTTCGCCATTACTAGCAATGGCGGCGTTAACGGACTACGTTACACCGCGTTATGCAGCGGTGTAACGTAGTCCGTTAAACGGACGCCCGAAACACAATGTGACCCCAGCCTTAGCACAGGAGCATGTTCGGCTAACACCTTATCTGAGCACATTCTCTCATCACTAGTAGCTACATGTCATGAAATCCTGGCAGCTTATTTAAACCACAGAATGAATGAAAATCAGCTCAAATAATGCCAGTTCCCTGTATTTGCACATCTGGCCAATGCAGAAAATTGCATTCTGTCCTTGGGCAGCACGTTGAAGTGTAGCAGTAAACAGAATACGCCTTGGTACACAAGGCACCCGTTATTTCTGTCCAGCACACATTAGTTGACCACCCACACATGTCCAAATGCCACATTATCTTGCAGGCAACATCTATTTTTATGTACAGACCAACATGTTTAGATAAACTGTGCATCAGAGGAAATAAATGTTTTTGTTTGCTTTTTTGCTTTGTACATTGAAAACTATATTAGGCTTGGTTGCGCAGGAAACTTTAATTCTTTGCTTCGGCAAAATATGCTTAAAAAACACTAATATGAGAAGCAACAAGAATTTAAGTGTTCCTCTTAAGACTCAGATTAGAACACAGGGTCTGTTTTTTTTTTTTTTTTTTTTTTCCAGAAACAGAGCAACCTTCTTCCTTGGTGGTATCTGGTATTGTTCATCAGCCCCGTTAACGTTAAGGCTATGTGCACACTTTGCGGATTCCACTGCGGATTTTTCCGCAGCGGAATTCCAAAATCCGCAGTGAGAACCCGTCGCGGATTTATCGCGGTTTTTACTGCGGATTCTTATGCGGATTTTCATCTGCATTTTCCTCTTGGAGCAGGTGAAAGTCCGCAGAAAAGAAGTGACATGCTGCGGAATGTAATCCGCAGTGTTTCTGCGCGTTTTTTTCCGCAGCATGTGCACAGCGTTTTTTGTTTCCCATAGGTATACATTGTACTGTAAACTCATGGGAAACTCATTGCAAAATCCGCAAAGTGTGAACATAGCCTAATATGGCAGAACTTCAATACCAGACACAGGATATAGGATAGGTCAGCGTCGGTCCATAGACTATGTTCACCTTGATCTTGCTTGATCCGCTCTCTCTCTGCATAGCCGGAAGCAGCAAGGTTAACTCGACTCATCCACCTGAAAAAGAAAAACAATTGAATGTGTACTGCCAGTTGTATTCACGGAAGTAAAAAAATGTGTTTTACAGATTTATATTATATATTCTACTAATACTAGTTTTATAGTGACATACATTGCCAGTTACGGTATGCTACCATTTGCCTATATATAAAAAAGCACAGAATAGTCAATCTAAAAAGTGAAGACTTATCATTAGCTGGAGTAAACCCATGTAGAAGATTTTACGATGAGTCATATGAACAATGGCTTATAAGCAAATTGCACTGATAAGGGTTTTGAAAATAAGCTGATAAGTGCTGTATGCATCAATGTAACCTTGTACGACAAAATCTGTACAACACAAGCCACAGAGCTGAATGCTTTCCACCAAAGCCAGAAAGTCAATGATACTGTACATTAGTTTCATTAAAAGATTGAGAGTATAGAGATGCCATTACTGAACTAATGAGTGACAAGGAGTTGTCCTTGCCCCTTAAAGGGAACCTGTCAGTAGGATCAACCCAAGCCATCTGTATGGACATGCAGGTCATGGAAGGTTAATTAAAATGATACCTTGATATCTGCACTCAGACGTCTTATTTAAGAGAATTCCACATTTTTCTTAGTATGTAAATCTGCTGTTAAGATCCTTTGGCCGGACATAGCTATCTCTGAGAATCTGCCTCCAGCGATTATTATCAATGAAAGAAGGAGTTACCAGGGTGAGACATGTAGATCAGAAAGCAGACTGTCAGTCATTACATGTCTCACGCTGGTAACACCCTCTTTAATTTAAAATAAGCTCTGGAGGCAGATTCTCAGTGAAATCTATGACCGGCCTATTTACGGTATTTACTCACTTACGAACTGTGAAAAATGTGGATTTTTCTTTAATGAGACTTCAATGTATCATTTTATTCAGCTTCCTATGATCTACATGCCAATATAGACGGCTTAGAGTGGTTGATCCTACTGACAGATTCACTTTCATAAAAGTATACATTTTTTGAAATACAAGTCCCTGAATTGATTATTTCTGTAAAGTTGTTGAGATTTTTATTTGTATTTGATATTACAGTAATTTAGGCCTAATGTCCAAAGGAAAACGCAGCTAAAGGTGCCTATACACCTTATAGATCTGTTCCCTGACCCCAGTTCAGCCGACAGCCATCTCTCTGGAAAGCCACACACATGGATTTTGGCTTCACTGAGCCTTTCATGTGTTTTTAATGGAGAGAAGGGAGTTAGTCACCGCAAAACACCTCCAATAGCAGCTTTTCTACTAGAAGAACTAAAGTTGGTTAAATTCAAGGTGCCCAGGCCTTTTCGCTCCCAATATCCCCTGTGCAGAGTTTGGACGCCTCAAACACATCAGATGATCAGATGGTTCAGACATCAATATTCTGATTTGTATGGGGTCTCTAGACAGTCGTTGTACCCAGAGGATCATTCACCCAGAATTATACTATATCCATCATATGCAAGAACCTAGAGGATCGTGACAACCAGTACTAGACGTCTTACTAATTAGGGGATATAGAATTGTGCTGAATCACATGAAATTGTAAAAATACTTTTTGCTCTAGATAAAGTAAATTAGAAAAAAACTTGTTAGGCTGCTGTGTCTGAAGGCAGCAAAAAAGTACGGACAGGCATGCTAATTTCAGCAGTCTGAGTTTTTTGATAACTCACATTTTATAGGAGTTGTCCTCTTTCAAAATAAATGTTTCAATTACTTAAAATACAAAAAACTAAGCTTTACTTACCTTCCATTGATCCATAGCTGTTTGGCTGCAGCTGTGACATCACAACCTAACCACCAATGTAGATGGCCCAACCTCTGAGTCCAGTGATTGGTTGAAATGTTGGCGCAACATGATGTCACCACTGCAGCCAAACAGCACAGACCGGGGTAGCGGCAGAGACACTGCGATAGACCTGAAGAGGGCAAATAAAGCTCAGTTTGCTTGAGCCTTTTGGAAAAGGATTTTTTAAAAGTGATAATGCTTTAATATTTATAACACACAGTCAGGACTGCAAACAAAGAGTCCAATGTATTTATGATATGTATCATTATTAATGTGCATAGGGAGAAAGCTGTCAATTGGCCTATGGAGGATAAATGGTAAAAGCTTGTATATGGATACAGGAACTGTCTCATCCTTTACAGTGAAAGTTCTCTGGCCAAACACTGCACATTAACATATAAGTGACAAAGCTCTGATACAGAATAACAACAACGTGACAGTTTCCCTTTGAGGAAATTAAATGGAGTTTCAACCCCCAAACTATTTATATGGACATGCAGATCTTCAAAGACAAATATAGCAATACCTTTACATGGCCAGTCCGTTCCTCCATTACTGAATATCAGCATTCTAGCTGATATGCAAATTAGGCTTTAGAATTATTTGTAGATCTGAAACCCCTGTCACTCCAGCTCTATTTCCCATCCAGTGCTGCCTCCTGCTACTTGATCGATAGCTCTCTTGCCTGAAGTAGCACAGAATAGAGAATATAATAGAGCTGGAGTGACAGAGGCTTCAAATCCACAAAAAAAGCTCTTCACACTACTTTGTATATCAATTTAAACATGGACTTCTCAGTAACTGAGGAATAGACTGGCCATGTGAAGGTATCGCTGGACTTGTCTTTGAAAGCGCTACATGCACATATAGTTTTGAAAGGGGGTGAAATCTTGCTAATGTCTAAAAGGAGTTTACTAGGTTTGTGCATCTGAACCTCACATGTAGTACACTTTGTCTGCACATATAATATACCGCAATGCTCCTTAGTTCAAGATGTTGCCGTGCACCTCATCTAAAATTCAGGCTTCCAAATTTTACTTTTACGTTGATAAAATACACTTATGAATCCTGCTTCACTTTTTGAGATAAAAGTGTGGAGGACTCGAATACTTTCAAAATGACATGTTAAATAGTTTTCTCAAAGTCAAATGTGTTGGCTGAGAGATGAAGCAGGCTTGATCTGGATAAAGCACGGTGTTCTGTGTTGAGCAGCTTGTTCCATGGGCTCTGCTGATATTAATGAGCAATCTTCCATGAATTTGCAAGTCATGTTCAAACTATTTGAAGGAAAGGAGATCTCAGCTGTTCCGATGTTTTGGCTGGAGTGGTCTCGGTCATATGACAGCTTTTGGCAGTTGTTGCTGCCAGCCAATAGGATCTTGTTACAGGTCATATCCCGGTAATAAACTATGTACTGCTGGGTGCATGAAAAACAAAGCAAGTTCATGCAAAGTGCATGTATTATAAATAGTAGTTGTATTGTTAAAGGCAGACAAAGAAGGAAATGACAGAATTCATTCGTTTCAAAGGTTTCAGGTTTAATACCATTTGGCATGTTATATCTTGGAAGGAAATAGTTGGAACAAGTAATGTATTAAATTAATGATGATAATAGTAGCAGAAGTAATAATAATAATAATAATAATAATAATAATAATAAAGAGGTTCGTACTGTCCCACAAGGGAACAGGAGAATTCCCCGGTCGGTGGTCTCCAGTGTAGTGGGCTTCCCCACAACCCCACCCACCTACGTGAGCAGTGGCCCGCGCAATATACTTGACTCTCTGCACAGGCAAGGGCAGCACCTCATCATTCACTTATCAAACTACATAGTTTACAGAGAAGCACAGGCAAATTTGGGAATGATGGTGATGTAATATTTGTATCCAGCTGAACAGTGGGCCCTCAGAGTCAATGTCACTGGTGGGCCCTTTGCATCCTTCACTCATAACACCTGGCTAGAAAGCAAACCATGGTATTAACACTGCCTACCTATAATGTGTAGGTCCTCCTTATGCCACCATGACATGAGATATATTGCAATTTCTTACATAAAGGCTTTAGCAGTAAGGCCTTTACCTTTTCAGATGGGGTCACCATGAATCATATGTGTTTAACTATTTCAGCAATTTATGCTGCACTAGTTCTTTTGTACGATCAAATCCAATGACTGTCCCCTCACTCTCATCAAGCCTTGGCCTTCCATGAAGCTGTGGCCAATTCACCAATGGACTTGGCTTGCCCCATGTTTGGCACATGCGAACAACTGCATTATAGGAAAAACCTGCGCTTTGGAAATGCCTTGATCGATTAGTATAGGTTAGCTATTACAATTTATGGTTGAAACTGCTTAGATACTTCATACTTGCCCAATTTTGTCTGCTTCCAAGACATATGGTGCTATTATCACATGATATTTAATGAAATGCATTAGTTTATGACCACTTATAAAATGTGTTCAAAGTACTGCCCATTGTGTTGGATTGTCAATGCGACCCTCTTCTCCCACTCTTGACACACAGACAGCAACACAACTGAAGAAATGCTAGTCTAAGGGGGTCAGATTCCTTGTAGGAATGCTTGGACCTGACACCCATAATGTGTTGGTGCACCATCTTGCTGGAAAAACTCAGGGAATGT
Organism: Ranitomeya imitator; assembly: GCF_032444005.1. NCBI lineage: Eukaryota > Metazoa > Chordata > Amphibia > Anura > Dendrobatidae > Ranitomeya > Ranitomeya imitator. Next base: position 134,718,545 of record NC_091284.1, read on the forward strand.
GCCATCTTCAGTGCATAAAGAGGGCAACACATCATGTAGCAATTTCAGATATCCAGTGGCATTGAGGTTTCCATTGATGAAGAATGGCCCCACTATCTTTGTACCCCATATATCACACCATACCATCAATTATGGGTGTCGGGTCCGAAGCATTCCTACATGAACAGCTTCCTGGAAAGTGGATTGGTCGTCGTGGGTCAGTTGAATGGCCACCAAGGTCTCCCAATCTGACCCCCTTAGACTTTTACCTTTGGGGTCATCTAAAGGCAATTGTCTATGCTGTGAAGATACGACATGTGCAGCATCTGAAACAACGGATACTGTAAGCCTGTGCTAGCATTTCTTCTGCGGTGTTGCTATCAGTGTGTCAAGACTGGGAGAAGAGGGTTGCATTGACAATCCAATACAATGGGCAGCACTTTGAACACATTTTATAAGTGGTCATAAACTTGTAAATAACTCATGAAAGAATAAAGTTACATTAAATCCAAGCACACCATTGTTTTTCTTGGGAAATTCTCAATAAGTTTGATGTGTCACATAACCCTCTTCCCATTGAAAAAATTAAAGTTGGATCCAAAATGGCCGACTTCAAAATGGCCGCCATTATCACCACCCATCTTGAAAGGTTTTCCCCTCCCATATACTAATGTGCCACAAACAGGACGATGATATCACCAACCATTCCCATTTTGTTTAGGTGTATCCATATAAATGGCCACCCTGTATTTAAACAGGAAACCACAGACTTTAAAGTGACATATTGCTGGAATCAGGGTCTCTGACTCTACATCATGGTGCTCTGATATTATATAGCAAAGACCTGATGATAGATTGTTTTAACCTGTTTAAGATGTTGAAAATGCTAAATAGATGAGTACATCCAGAGTGTGAAGCACAATAGATGTTCCTGCGAGGTTACAGGAGACATTGGCAATTTAGTAGTAATTAATAGAATACTTAATGACTCATTGATTATATAACCACTTGGAAACACATAGGTATGGTCCTTACAGCCACAAGTGTTCATATAATGAATGAGAAAAAATGATGTCAACAATTCAAAGGCTTACAACCATATTTTACACACGCTGTCAGTAAGAGAGAGTTCATTGATGAGGATGTCATGAGGCAGAACTCATTGTCTAAAAAGGCTTGTGCTGGAGGTCTGGTGAGAAAAGTAAAGCAATGTCCTTGATGTGAAATATGCACGTGGAGAGTTCTGGACCTATCGCAACACATCCATGGGATAAGAATTCCCCATTGGGTTTGGAGCCTCCTTTTATGACGCGCTTCCATAAATAAACCCATGAGTGTTGATTTTCAACTTTTGGTGATTCTTTTTATAGCAGTTAATATTTAACATAGTAACATAGTAACATAGTAACATAGTTAGTAAGGCCGAAAAAAGACATTTGTCCATCCAGTTCAGCCTATATTCCATCATAATAAATAAATACCCAGATCTACGTCCTTCTACAGAACCTAATAATTGTATGATACAATATTGTTCTGCTCCAGGAAGACATCCAGGCCTCTCTTGAACCCCTCGACTGAGTTCGCCATCACCACCTCCTCAGGCAAGCAATTCCAGATTCTCACTGCCCTAACAGTAAAGAATCCTCTTCTATGTTGGTGGAAAAACCTTCTCTCCTCCAGACGCAAAGAATGCCCCCTTGTGCCCGTCACCTTCCTTGGTATAAACAGATCCTCAGCGAGATATTTGTATTGTCCCCTTATATACTTATACATGGTTATTAGATCGCCCCTCAGTCGTCTTTTTCTAGACTAAATAATCCTAATTTCGCTAATCTATCTGGGTATTGTAGTTCTCCCATCCCCTTTATTAATTTTGTTGCCCTCCTTTGTACTCTCTCTAGTTCCATTATATCCTTCCTGAGCACCGGTGCCCAAAACTGGACACAGTACTCCATGTGCGGTCTAACTAGGGATTTGTACAGAGGCAGTATAATGCTCTCATCATGTGTATCCAGACCTCTTTTAATGCACCCCATGATCCTGTTTGCCTTGGCAGCTGCTGCCTGGCACTGGCTGCTCCAGGTAAGTTTATCATTAACTAGGATCCCCAAGTCCTTCTCCCTGTCAGATTTACCCAGTGGTTTCCCGTTCAGTGTGTAATGGTGATATTGATTCCCTCTTCCCATGTGTATAACCTTACATTTATCATTGTTAAACCTCATCTGCCACCTTTCAGCCCAAGTTTCCAACTTATCCAGATCCATCTGTAGCAGAATACTATCTTCTCTTGTATTAACTGCTTTACATAGTTTTGTATCATCTGCAAATATCGATATTTTACTGTGTAAACCTTCTACCAGATCATTAATGAATATGTTGAAGAGAACAGGTCCCAATACTGACCCCTGCGGTACCCCACTGGTCACAGCGACCCAGTTAGAGACTATACCATTTATAACCACCCTCTGCTTTCTATCACTAAGCCAGTTACTAACCCATTTACACACATTTTCCCCCAGACCAAGCATTCTCATTTTGTGTACCAACCTCTTGTGCGGCACGGTATCAAACGCTTTGGAAAAATCGAGATATACCACGTCCAATGACTCACCGTGGTCCAGCCTATAGCTTACCTCTTCATAAAAACTGATTAGATTGGTTTGACAGGAGCGATTTCTCATAAACCCATGCTGATATGGAGTTAAACAGTTCTTCTCATTGAGATAATCCAGAATAACATCCCTCAGAAACCCTTCAAATATTTTACCAACAATAGAGGTTAGACTTACTGGCCTATAATTTCCAGGTTCACTTTTAGAGCCCTTTTTGAATATTGGCACCACATTTGCTATGCGCCAGTCCTGCGGAACAGACCCTGTCGCTATAGAGTCACTAAAAATAAGAAATAATGGTTTATCTATTACATTACTTAGTTCTCTTAGTACTCGTGGGTGTATGCCATCCGGACCCGGAGATTTATCTATTTTAATCTTATTTAGCCGGTTTCGCACCTCTTCTTGGGTTAGATTGGTGACCCTTAATATAGGGTTTTCATTGTTTCTTGGGATTTCACCTAGCATTTCATTTTCCACCGTGAATACCGTGGAGAAGAAGGTGTTTAATATGTTAGCTTTTTCCTCGTCATCTACAACCATTCTTTCCTCACTATTTTTTAAGGGGCCTACATTTTCAGTTTTTATTCTTTTACTATTGATATAGTTGAAGAACAGTTTGGGATTAGTTTTACTCTCCTTAGCAATGTGCTTCTCTGTTTCCTTTTTGGCAGCTTTAATTAGTTTTTTAGATAAAGTATTTTTCTCCCTATAGTTTTTTAGAGCTTCAATGGTGCCATCCTGCTTTAGTAGTGCAAATGCTTTCTTTTTACTGTTAATTGCCTGTCTTACTTCTTTGTTTAGCCACATTGGGTTTTTCCTATTTCTAGTCCTTTTATTCCCACAAGGTATAAACCGCTTACACTGCCTATTTAGGATGTTCTTAAACATTTCCCATTTATTATCTGTATTCTCATTTCTGAGGATATTGTCCCAGTCTACCAGATTAAGGGCATCTCTAAGCTGTTCAAACTTTGCCTTCCTAAAGATGCTATAGATGATTTTTAGCTCTGGGGGTTTGTAATGAAATTACCGCAAAGAACAGTTTGGTCTCCATGTGCTTTCAATCATCTCGGTCTCCTCACACCGAAAAGTACAATCAGGTTCTCATTCATCATGTACTAATATTAGGGAAACAACTGATTAAAATCAGCTTCATTCTGCGGCAAATACACTGCCAAGATCATAGGGTGTTATATCATTGGATGAAAAGAAGAAGAATTGTTCAGCATAACCAAGGCACACAAAAAAAAAAAAATCAACAAAAAATATTTAAAAGAATATTACAAAAATTAAAAAATATAACAGTTTAAAGGGCTCTTAGAATGAAATAAAATGACCCCATGACATAACTCAAATGGCAGCCGATCCAAGTCATGTGTCAGGATGTGTTGAAGTCTAAAGAAGCAAAGCTAGTGCCTCAAATCTCAGAAGCTACAGTAAGTGTACTAAGCACAAATAGCTCCCTGAATCGAGGAGATGGGTCATGTAATCAGAAGATATATATCTTCTCCTCGGCTGATAAAGGATTTTTTCTCCAGTCTCTGTCCTCCCTGTGCTGTCAGTCAGCCCAGAAGATGATATATTTCTTCTCATGTCACAGCCCTTTCCCTCGCTGAGTGAGGTATGTCTTCTTCAGATGTAGCTCATCTGTCATTGAGACATGTGTTGGGAACTGTGTTTTTTCAGACTGCAGCCCGTCCTGACACGAGACTTGGACACGTTGCTGTTTTGTTTATGTGATGGGGGTCATTTTATGATATTTGTGGAGAAACCCTTTAAATCATCCCTCTATTCCCAAATAAAGGGGCTGTCCATTACTAGGACAATCTCTTGTCAATCTAAGTGTTTGGCCTCGAAAAAATAAAAAAAGCTTATACTCCCCTCCTGTTCCAGCGCTGTCAGTACTCGCGGTCCCGAGGCTCTAGTGCGGTTATGACATGTGGTGCCCATTCAGCGCTGGCGTCACTATTCCCTTCCTTCGTACGAATTGAACATGAAGAGGAATTTAGAGAGCAGCTGCAGCCCGGACTTTTCATGTTCAATTCGACAGAAAGTGGGGACAGTGACACCAGTGCTGATTGGGCACAGAACACCACGTGTCATGCAACCGAACGAGAGCTCCGGGATCGCGAGTGCCGACACCACTAGAATGGCGCCAGCACGGGAGGTAAGTAAAAACAATGTCATTTTATGTCTCATGGGTGTTAATGTGTGCTAAATGATATGGAATGTATTTGATTAGAGCAATGTACCCCAACTCCAGTCCTCAAGAGCCACCAACAGGTCATGTTTTCAGGATTTCCTTAGTATTTCACAGGTGAAGAAGTTCCTGCCTGTGAAGGTCATGCAATTATCACCTGGGCCATACTAAGGAAATCTTGAAAACATGACCTGTTGGTGGCTCTTGAGGACCGGAGTTGGGGAACACTGGATTAGAGAGTGCCTATAGTCAATTCACTTCAATAGAATAAAAGAAATTGTGATGAAATGAGTGGCAGTCGCATAATTATGCCAGACAAATATTTTAACAGCCCTGATATGAGGTCAGCGTGAGCTAGAAACTCCACCTTTGTGCCGAAAAATCAACTCTTAAACCTAAGAATAGGCGGCCCTCGAAATAACACAAATATGTGACATGTTTCGTTACCTGTTCATATCATCTAAATTGTCAGCAGCAAAGTAGAAGCTTTTGATCTTGGGATGACATGCTTTAAAGGCACTACAAAACAGAGAGAAAATATGTCACACACACACAGAAACAAGGCAGCCATTCCACCGTATACCCAACAAAAAAGAATTAATAAGCAATTAAGTTAAGGAAAGGCGTCTCTAAAGAACATTAATTATTCCTCATACTGCTTCAAATTAAGTAAAGAAATGTTCACAGTCAGTGATTACTTACAGCTCCGATTCCAAGGCCTACATGGTCCCTACAGGTTTCTGCTTCCTGGTCCTGTCCTTGACAAACCGGAAATTGACAGTAATGTCCGCTCAGCAAATCGCTGGCTGAGAAGTCACTGCTCTGACCATAGTTAACTGGGTATTTACGTTCAGAAAGCAAAATCGGAAATGAGTGTGAATAGAAGTAGAAATCTCTCTATGATATTACCCATATATAGGATTTAGTGGCTAGTGTACATATCAAAAGCTTTGCACACCAATGCAAGTGAATGGTGAAGTTCAGATGCATGTTTGTACATACAGACCGAGGGTCCTTGTGTATATAAAAAAAATAATAAAAATCACAGCATGCACTATGATCCATTTTTTTGGGGTTAGGCTAGCTAATGGCCCAGATTAATCAAGACCAGAAATTTTCTTGATGGTCTTGGTAGAGTTTAGGAGCCACACTTCAGATTCAATAAGGGATGTACACCTCGTGCTGCATCTGGAGCGTCTGACGAGTGGTCTGCACCACTGTGACTGGAATGAGGTTTCTTGCCACAACTCATCATGAATTACATACGTTATGGTGTCATACCTCCGCCGTGCCCCAGCTCTGTCCATTTTGTCAGATCTTGGAGAAATGGTCATGTAAGCGCCAAAAGATGCTAAATTAATGCCCAACATGAAATTTTGCAACTTTTCAAAGCGATTTATGCCACAATTATCGCTAAATTGCTTTGATTTATCAGGGCCAAAAGGTACATAAAAAAGTATGCAAATACCATCCACACGGCATCCATTTGTAACCGATCTGTTACAATTGGTAAGAGAGGAAACGGTCTTTGGCCTTACATAGTTCTAGGTTGAAAAAAGACCTCGGTCCACAAAGCACAGATTTTCTCCACCAACTGTTTTTTTGTCACCAAATTAACGATAACCCACAATATTATTGAGGAAAGCATCCAGCCCTTTTCTATACGCTGTTATAGGGTCCGCCATTACTATCTTTTGTGGTCGGCATTCCACATTCTGACTGCTCTAACTGTAAAGAAGCCTTTCCTGTTTAGCTGCCTGAATCACCTTTCTTCCACCTGTAATGAGTGCCCCCTGGTCCTCAGTCTGGTACTTTGAAGGAATAAGTCATGCGCCAGTCCTTTGTATTGACCACACACATATTTATACATATACATGAAATCCTCTCGAAGGCATCTTTTTTTCTAAGGCTAGGTTCACATTGCGTTCAGTGTCTCCGTTTTACGGACTACGTTACACCGCGGCATAACGCGGTGTAACGTAGTCCGTTAACGGCGCCATTGAATGCAATGTCGAACACATCGCTAGCGCACACCCACAATGGGCATGCGCTAGCGATGCGTCCGACATTGAGTGACGGACCCGAGATGTGGGCTGCAGCGTTTCCGGGTCCGTCACCGCTAGCGCAGATGGAGCTAGCAGATACTCCATCTGCGCTAGCGCTGTGCAAAGTCGGCACTTGCGTCAGCGCTGTCCGTTTAACATATGCGTTGAACGGACTGCACTAACGCAATGTGAACCTAGCCTAAGCTAAACAAGCCTAACTTTTCCAACCTCTCCCCACATGAGAGGCCTTCCATCCCTTGTAATAATCTAGTTGCCCGCCTTTGAACTCACTCTAACTTCTGAATATCCTTTTTTAAAGGTGGAACCCAAAACTGGATCCCATATTCTAAATGTGGCCTCACAAGTGATTTATAAAGGGGTAACAATACGTTGGGATCGCAGGATTTTATTTATCTTTTTATACATCCTAAAATCTAGTTTGCTTTTGCAGCAGCTGCTTGACATTGAGTACTGCTGCTCAGCTTCCTTGTAACCAGAAGTCCTTCTCCTGCTCTGTAGTCCTGATTATACTTCCATTTAATGTATGTGCAGCTATAGGATTACTCCGTCCTAGGTGCGTTACTCTACATTTATCTACATTAAATCTCATTTGACAAGTTACATATTTTTGTTAACTATTTGATGTATAAAACAGATGCCGTAAGATTTCAAAAACGGACACACGACACACCACTGTTGTGACATCAGCAATCTTTTCATAGATTAAAATCAAATGATTCCCCATACGCTTGTCTGAACCCTGCCTTTGGCTCCCAAATGCTGATGTAAAATACTGACCGAATCTGCAATTTGTGAAGGAGTTTCATCAAATAAATGTTATTGTTTGGGGTCAGTATTATCGAAATAAATATATAGCTGTACTATGTGAGCTGAAATTCTATGAGTAACCACGTAGAACGATCCTCTTTACCTAGAACCCTTATTTGTATGAAACCGACCTTGCATGAAGTAAAAAAAAAAAAAATAAGGATTTAGCTAAATCATAGCTAGCAGATATACTGAAAACCAGAGGAATAATCATAGAATACGATATATTGGAAAACAGTAAAGAGCTTTTAGAACACAGTGGCTGAGCTAAATTGATGCAGTGCAATACACCATTAAATGTATCAGACCAAAAGGTTCCACCCCATTATTCATGTTAGAAAAAAAAAGGTAAAGTTGCCATTGCGTAACAGCCTAAAGGCAATATTTGATAATGGGAACGATCTTGGTCTTTCATCATAATCGGCTGACAGCGTTACCTATGTGCCCAGTGTTATACAGACAGTAATTCAGCATCTGTTCTCGCTCGCCGCTTTCTTCAGGAATGATGACATTTAGTATCCATTCCTAATAGCGTGGAGTGAAGTGCTAAATGTCAGAAGTATGAACAATTGGCGGCAGCTAGCTGTGCCCGGTGAATTGCCAGCGCTGTTCCAAACCTTGGGCAGCAGGGCTGCAAAACATCACTATAACTGAAACATGGGTCATTATTGTACTATAAATGTTGAATAATACATGGCAGTCCCAATTGAAGCATGCCACCTCTGGTTTTCAATATCAGCAGAAAGAAGCAATTTCCAGAGCCTACACCATCAACCAGATACAGAGGGAAAGCACACCTTATCGACATAAGAGTTGTAGTTCAGAAGTAGCTAATTAAAGTGAAAGAACAGCTTTTCACTCATTTACAGAACATTACTTATGCATTGGTATTTGCAGGAAAGTTTATCTTTCGATGAGATAGAAATTCTGTTGTAAAGTAACAAATAATTGAAGTAAGAAGTACTGGACCGATTGCACAATTTACAACATGGAAAATTAAATCTACCCTTTGGGTCTCATGCACACAAATATATATATATATATATATATATATATATATATATATATACACAGTACAGACCAAATGTTTGGACACACCTTCTCATTTAAAGATTTTTCCGTATTTTCATGACTATGAAAATTGTAAATTCACACTGAAGGCATCAAAACTATGAATTAACATATGTGGAATTATATACATAACAAAAAAGTGTGAAACAACTAAAAATATGTCTTATTTTCTAGGTTCTTAAAAGTAGCCACCTTTTGCTTTGATGACTGCTTTGCACATCAAAGCCCATCGGACCAGAACCGGATCGGGACAGCCCCTGGGTGAGTATAATATAACCTCTTTTTCTCATCTTTCAGGATACATCGGGGTCTTATCTACAGCATTACAGAATGCTGTAGATAAGCCCCTGATGCTGGTGGAGTTAGCTCACCTTCGATATTGGGGTGACAGGTTCCCTTTAAGATAATTTTCTACCACAAAAAAAAAATATCTATAATATAACGCTGGGAGCGTCACTCTGTCCGAAGCCTTTACAGACTGCGCAAGCGCCAGCGCCAGCGCAGTCTGGGCCTCACAGAGTGACGCTCCCGGGAGATCGTGGTATGCGTTAACACTGAGCGCACACCACGATCTCCAACAGAGAAGCAGTGACCGCCAGGAGGGTGAGTATCGGCTATATTCACCTGTCCTCCATTCCACCGCTGTGCGCCGCCATCTTCCCGGTCCTCGGCCTGTGACCTTCAGTTCAGAGGGCGCTTAATGCGCGCTGGCGCCGCCCTCTGACTGACCAGTCACAGCCAGAGGACCGGGAAGATGGCGGCGCACAGCGGTGGAACGGAGGACAGGTGAATATAGTAAGTGCTGGGGGGCCTGAGCTGGCGGCGATACCGGCACCTGACCCCCACAGCGCGCCGGTGTCCCCGCCTGCTCAGGCCCCCCAGCACTTGGCGCCGAGCAGGTCAGAGGCAGCGGGGCCGAGCGGGTCAGAGGCAGCGGGGCAGATGTAGCAGAGCAGAGTGTGGCAGATGTAGCAGAGCAGAGTGTGGCAGATGTAGCAGAGCAGAGTGTGACAAACGTAGCAGAGCAGAGTGTGGCAGATTTAGCAGAGCAGAGTGTGGCAGAAGTAGTAGAGCAGAGTGTGGCAGATGTAGCAGAGCTGAGTGTGGCAGGATGGGAGCAGCTCATGTCAGAATGGGGGCGCAGGATGGGAGCAGCACATGACAGGATGGGGACGCAGGATGGAGCAGCACATGACAGGATGGGGACGCAGGATGGTAGCAGCGCATGACAGGATGGGGATGCAGGATGGGAGCAGCGCATGACAGGATGGGGATGCAGGATGGGAGCAGCGCAAGACAGGATGGGGACGCAGGATGGGAGCAGCGCATGACGGGATGAGGACGCAGGATGGGAGCAGCACATGACGGGATGGGGACGCAGGATGGGAGCAGCACATGACAGGATGGGGACGCAGGATGGGAGCAGCACATGACAGAATGGGGACGCAGGATGGAGCAGCACATGCCAGGATGGAGACCATATACCAATATAAATGCTCGCCACCCGGGCGTAGAACGGGTTCAATAGCTAGTATATATATATATATTACGACACATAGAACATGGCCATCAGAGTCAATTTCTCTTTTTTTTTTTAAGTAGTAAACCCCAAACTAAATTTAGTATCACCACAACCTACTGACCTGTACAACAAAGTTATCAGGTCATTTTTACCACAAAGCTAAAGTTATAAATACAAAACCCAAAAAACAACAGCAGAATAGCAGTTTTGTTTTTCAATTCCACCCCCTGTTTTTAGTGCATATTACATATGGTAAAATGAACGGTCTCATCCAAAACGACAACTCATCCCACAAAAATAAAAGAGGCAGCTATATCAATGGTAAGATAAAAAGTTATGGCTCTTGGAAAAAAATAAAAAAAAGGGAGAAATATCTGTCTCTCCAAGGCTTAAACGGAACAACAAATTCTGCAGCACAGGTCAGATTTATGCTGCACTTTTATCCCGTAATTCTACAAATAAGTTAGATAAATTTAGGGTATTAAAATATCACAGAGAACAACTCATTTATGAAGGATTTCTCACACTTTGTAACTAGAAATAGGTAGGAAATAGTGATGAGCGAACATGATTGGATAAGGTGTTATCCGAACACACTCGTGTCTCCTGTTCGACAGCCACAACATATGCAGGGATAGCCCGTTTTTTAGGCAATGCCTGAATGTGTTTTGGCTGTCAGAGATATGCTGCCACGGAGACTTGAACACATTATTCGAGCACGCTGAAGACACTCGGTTAGCACTCGGCCATGCTGGGATAGCACCTTATCCGAGCACGTTCGCTCATCACTTGTAGGAAATCAATGCAGGTCCAATCTGGTGATTTTTTAAGACACTGGTAGAATTATTAACAGGGCACTCGTCTGTACATGAAACTCTTCACGCTGCACCTAGGGATAGTGTGCAAAGCTTGTACAGATTGCTGTGCTAATTATTCTCCCCCAATATTGGCGTTTCAAGTAAATGAGGCGCTCATATATATATTTAAAAAAAAAAACATTTCAGCAATTTCTAGTGTTAATTTGCACCCAGATATCATTGCACTTTCTTATGTTCATGCATAATCTTTGGTGTGCCTACCCTAAGATACAATGGGAATGCCCCTCCAGGGTATCTGTAATAAAAGTAATACGCAAAAAGCAATAGGACTATACTGGAATTTACAGATCTACACAAATGTTCTTTTTTTAGGTTTTAAAAAATAAAAATAAAGGAACAACTGAAAAATAATACATTAAAATAAAACATTAAAAATCCATTACCCATATACATGATATAACACTCATCATTCTATACCAGCCCAGGTGTACTTACAATTTCTTCCGACACTCGCTAGCGCGATCGATTTTGAACTCAGGTAGGCTGATGAATCCCTCTGCTTTTTCTTCCTGGAAGACAAGACGAAAGTAAATACAAACCGCAAATAATGAAAACATTTTTCACTGAAATTAAGACATGGGACTTGACATGTCAAATACAGACAATGCAATCATAGCAAACATCTTAAACCCCTTCACCCCGAAGCCTGTTTTCACCTTCCTGACCAGGCTGATTTTTTCAATTCTGACCACTGTCACTTTATGTGGTAATAACTCTGGAACGCTTCAATGGATCCCACCAATTCGGAGACGGTTTTCTCAAGACATATTGTACTTCATGATAGTGGTAAAATTTATTTTTTTTAATTTTGCCATTTTCAAACTTTACATTTTTATGCTCTTAAACCAGAGAGTTATGGCACACAAAATAGTTAATAAATAACATTGCCCACATGTCTACTTTACATCAGCACAATTTTTGAAACAATTTTTTTTTGTTACGAAGTTAGAAGGGTTAAAAGTTTTATCAGAAATTTGTATTCTAAAAAGTAGAGAAAAATAAAGTAGAGAAAAAAGTAAAGAAAAAGTGTACAAAGGAAAACACTTGAAAAAAAAGATGAACGAAATTTAAAGAAAAAACAGTTGATGTAAAAAAAAGTTTGTATAAAAAAAATTACAGTGACGTTCAACTACACTAATGCCTCACCTATAAAGTTACTCAGCGCTAACTATTCTTAAGCAAAAGAAAAACAGACGTCACTGTCACTGCTATGTATACTCCCCTAATGTACTAGCTAAAAATGTACTTGAAGCTAACAATTCTGCAAAAGAAAAAAAAAAACAGACGTCACCAACAATGTAACGTACGCTCCCTTTCGCTCCATGCAAAATAAAAAAATTAAAAAAATCAAATATACATATATTTGGTATTGCCGCATTCAGAATCACCTGATCTATCAATATAGAAAAATAATTAACCCGATCAATAAATGGCGTAACAAGAAAAAATTTTTAAAAGTCAGAAATACTTTTTTTGGTCGCCGCTACATTGCAATAAAATGCGGGTGATCAAAAGATCGTATCTACACCAAAATGGTATAATTAAAAATGTCAGCTTGACGTGCAAAAAGTAAGCCCTCACCCAACCCGAGATCACAAAAAATGGTGACGCTACAGGTCTCGGAAAATGGTGCCATTTTTTTTTAACCAATTTTTGTTTTCACCACTTAAATAAAAAAGAACCTAGATATGATTGGTGTCTATGAACTTGTAATCATCTGGAGAATCATAATGGCAGGTCAGTTTTAGCATTTAGTGAACATGGTAAAAAAATAAAAATAAAGAACTGGGGAATTGCACTTTTTTGCAATCTCACAGCACTTGGATTTTTTTTCCAGTTTTCCATTACATATGTTAAAACCAATGTTAAACTAAGACCCTTATGTTCAGCTATATAGATTTTTGATTAGTGGCATTAGACCAATCTATGATTTTTGAAGGTGTGGTCCATGCTCTTTTTTTTTAGTATGTAACTACAACTACTATTTTGAGATCTACCACAGCTTTTCAATGATGTTTAGATCTGGGGACTGTGAGGGCCATTGTAAAACCTTCCAATTGCGCCTTTTTGAGGTAATCTATTATAGATTTTGACATGTGTTTAGGATCATTATCCATTTGTAGAAGGCATCCTATTTTCAACTTCTTCACAGATGGTGTTATGTTTGCATCAAGAATTTGTAGGAATTTCATTGAATTAATTCTTCCGTCTACCCATGAAATGTTCTCAGTGTCAACCCCAAAGCATGATTGATCCACCCCCATGCATAATGGTTAGCGAGATGTTCTTTTTATGAAATTCTGTGCCCTTTCTTCTCCACAAATACCTTTGATTATTGTGGCAAAAAGAGTTCTATTTTAACCTCATCGGTCCACCAGACTTGGTTCCAAGATACATCAGGCTTGTTTAATTGTTTTTTGCATACTTCTGACACTGAATTTTATGGTGAGCACACAGGAGAGGTTTTCTTCTGATGATACTTCCATGAAGGCAATATTTGTGCAGGTGTCCCTGAACAGCAGAACAATGTACCACTACTCCAGAGTCTGTTAAATCTTTCTAAAGGTCTTTTGCATTCAAGGTTTGCATTTGCCTCTCTAGCTATCCTACAAGCAGCTCTCACTGAAATTTTGCTTGGTCTTCCAGACCTTATCTTGACCTCCAGTGTTCCAGTTAACTGCTATTTCTTAATTACATTTTGAACTGAGGAAAGGGCAACTTAAAACCGCTTTGCTATCTTCTTTTAGCCTTTTTCTTCTTTGTGGGCCTCCATCATTTTCATTTTCAGAGTGCTAGGCAGCTGCTTAGAGGAACCCATAGCTGACTTTTTTTTGGCACAAGTTTAGAAGAGGGAAATTTGTATCAGTTGGTAACGATATTACTGAACAAGCCATAACCTTAACACACTAATTAAGGTCTGAAGCCTTGGTCAAAGTTATCAAAGCACATAAATCTCCAATGGTGCTCAAACGTTTGCATTGGCCCATTTTTGTTTTTGTAATTTATAAAAGGTAAAAAATTAATATTTTTGCCCTAAAATGCAAAGGAAATGTGTAATCTTTAACTTTAGGCCTTTTAGAGATAATTTCATCTTCAACTTGTTTATCTGTACAAATAAACAGTCATTTTAACCAGGGGTGTCCAGCGGAGAGAAGCTGATGGGGCCAACCTGTCTGACCAGTATGCTATGCGGATTGGTTACCATCGGCTATTAATAGTATGCTTTTCTCTGAAACACCGCAGCATTTCAGAGTCAAACATACCTAGCTGGGATCACAGAGTCATTGCTTTATGCACGCTAGCCATGTATTGGGCAACATGCATCAGACGTCAGGTTCTCTCTAAGCCATCCACATTATTCTTACACAAGCTCATTTGTAGCTGGGCTTTAGTTCATTTTAAGCTATGATATGTGAAAACATAATACATTAAATATTCAAGGCTTCCTATTTTCCCAATGTATTCCAAAGAACAGAGTATCCATCCATTTGTCACACTATCGTTTCATTATGATACTTTGCCTAAGGTGGCAATCCTGATAAATATGTCATAATCACAGAGAACGTCAAAACTGCTCAATCACAAACATGACACATGCAACTTTCAGAGGACAGTCCTTGCTGGATTAAAATGGGAGCTGTACGCAGTTCAGTACAAAAATCAAAGCAACATTGTGCTGCATGCTGGCGGAAATACGCTCCTAATACCGTGTATGGAACAGTCTCAATACATGAAAGCTCTAACACTTCTTGTTCTACAGTAAGTTCAGGGTTAATATACTGGGTCTTTACATTATAATGGCAAATTTTGTCCAATAATACAACATAAAAAGAGGTCTGGATACACATGATGAGAGCATTATACTGCCTCTGTACAAATCCCTAGTTAGACCACACATGGAGTACTGTGTCCAGTTTTGGGCACCGGTGCTCAGGAAGGATATAATGGAACTAGAGAGAGTACAAAGGAGGGCAACAAAATTAATAAAGGGGATGGGAGAACTACAATACCTAGATAGATTAGCGAAATTAGGATTATTTAGCCTAGAAAAAAGACAACTGAGGGGCGATCTAATAACCAAGTATAAGTATATAAGGGGACAATACAAATATCTCGCTGAGGATCTGTTTATACCAAGGAAGGTGACGGGCACAAGGGGGCATTCTTTGCGTCTGGAGGAGAGAAGGTTTATCCATCAACATAGAAGAGGATTCTTTACTGTTAGGGCAGTGAGAATCTGGAATTGCTTGCCTGAGGAGGTGGTGATGGCGAACTCAGTTGAGGGGTTCAAGAGAGGCCTGGATGTCTTCCTGGAGCAGAACAATATTGTATCATACAATTATTAGGTTCTGTAGAAGGACGTAGATCTGGGGATTTATTATGATGGAATATAGGCTGAACTGGATGGACAAATGTCTTTTTTCGGCCTTACTAACTATGTTACTATTTGCTCCTTTTACCATAATCAATACCGTAACTCAGAATCGTATTTACTGTTACTATACTATGATAGTCCTCTGTGAAATATACTGCATTTCAGTGAAAATAAAATATACCTAGAACAGAGTGGTTACCCATCTAAAATACCACATAGCATTACACTGAATCACAGAGGAATGAAAGGGAATCTGTTGCAGGTTTTTGCTATGGAATCTGAGAGCAGCATGATGTAAGGGCAGAAAGCCTGATTTCAGCGATATGTCACTTACTGGTCTGCTTATTGTAGTTCTGATGGAATCCTCGTTTTCTCTGCTGTAGATGCAGCAGTGCTCAGAATGCTGAGCTGTGTATAACTCTGCCCCCACCCGACTAGCAGCTTCCTGTGTACTGTACATTGTCAGCAAGTTGCCAATCAGTGGTGGGGGAAGGTTACAGGGAGGGCTTTAGTGATAATCTCCTGCTGACAAAACTAGGATTGTACTGAAACTAAACCACACTGCCTAATAAATGACACATTGCCATTGTCAGGCTCTCTGCCTCTACATTATGATAATCTCAGCAAAAACCTGCTGACAGATTCTTTTTTAAGGAATATTTCCATTTCGAACATTTATGGGCGTATCAACAAGATATGCCAAAAGTGTCCACATCCATGTCACAAATGGTGCCCTAACTCAAGCTTGCCCAGCAAATATGGAACTCCTATACAAGTGAATGTCAAGAGTCATCCCTAACAGGCAGCCCAGTGCATATATTGAGAGACTATTTAATGCATATATGCAAATTGCCTCTTCAGAGAGAAAGAGGACTTGAACTCTATAGCGCCACCTGTTGGAAGTAGCGATCCTACAAGTCACAATCAACCCTTTAACGAATCGTGCAATATGACATAGGATTAAAGCCAAATCAGAATCTCACTTTGAATGTATGACAGTTTAACAGGACATAGCCATAAAGAAAATCCTAGTAAATGCTGATTTGTAAGTTATTGTCAAAAATGACAGCACATTTCTACAAACTGCCCTAGATTATTTGTAGCTATAAAACACAATGGGGTAGTAGTTTACAGCCGAAACGCTACAGCTAGAAAAAAAATCAACCGATGCCGTAAACAAATTTGAACAAATGCTTCTGAATAAAACATACAATCATCAGAAAACGGTTTGAATCCATGAATCCTGCATCGCTACTAACCGTTTGCATAAAATATTCAATCCCCAAGATATGCAAGAAATGGGCAAATCCTGGATACTTTCTAAAGAATATAGCATATTCCAGAGGTGGCAGCCAGAAAATAATTTCTAAATATGCTTTGAACTTCTGCATAATTTCTCTGGGGAGGAACAGTACATTTTTGCTCCTGTCATACTGAGAAAAGACTCCGCGCTTACATGAAACTGATCATCACTTTATCACTGGGGTTTTAGATATACTACTTAGCATAAAATTGTGATTTCAGTCTGCATTTTGGTTATAGTATTATGTGCACATATCATGGAAATGTTTTATAGACAGTTTGTTTTACATTTGGTGCTTTCTAAGAATAAAGACCATTTCCAAGGACCACAAATTGCAGAATAGAAAATAACTGCCTTTGCTTATTCTAACCTAAACCTCCTAAGAAAATTGTGCAGTTCTTGAAATCCAAAAAGGTTTTCAAACAATGACTTAAAATAGACGGGACAAGTACAACGTGGAATGCAAAAGTAAATGAACTCCAACTAGGACGTGGCCGTATCTGGTCACAAAAACTGTCGACATCTAGTACTAGAATTTATAATATTTGTTCCTTATCAGAATATTTAGGTTTCAGCAAATAAAGTGCATTAATTGTTTGACAAATCATTATAGAATGATGTAAAATACACCAAAATACTGTTGGCAAGTGCTTAGAGCAGCGTTCCCCAAGTCCGGTCCTAAAGAGCCACCAACAGGTCATGTTTTCAGGATTTCCTTAGTATTACACAGGTGATGGAATTATTGTCTGTCCAGGTGATGCAATTATCACTTGTGCAATACTAAGGAAATCCTGAAAACATGACCTGTTGGTGGCTCTTGAGGACCGGACTTGGGGAACACTGGCTTAGAGTATGATCTTAGGGTTGGGATTAGGGTTGGGTGTGTTAGGACATTTGTTGGGGTTAGAGTTAGAACAGGGGGGGGGGGGGTTCCACTGTTTAGGTACATCAGGGGGTCTCCATACGCAACATGGTGCCCACCATTGATTTCAGACAATTTTGCGTTCAAAAAGTCAAACGGTGCTCCTTCCCTTCTGAGCCCTGCCATGCTCCCAAACAGTAAAAAGTTAACAGCCGCACTCAAAAAAGAGCACATTACTCTGCAACTATTACTACACTAATTGTACTAATATTGTGTTATTCTCTGTATTCTCCTTTGCAGTGACGTTTGATAACGACCTGGATCAGGGTCGACACATTACCGCATTTTTGTGTTATTTATGTAGTACTGTAAATAAATTTGAGCACTGTTTTGCAAAAACAAAGAATCTTTTTGAGTGCAGCTGTTACTTTTTTCCTGTTATGTTATCTGGACTCTGCCCAGGTTCAGCCCGCACCTAATATCCCAATAGAGTGCACGTCATTCATTTTTTCAATGTGCCCAAACAGTGGCCTTCCCCTTCATACAGGGTATTGGCATACTCAGGAGGAATTGCACAACAAATTTTGTTGTCCATTTTCTCCTGTTGCCCTTGTGAAAAAGGTTGGTTCCAAAGTAAATTTTTTGAGAAAAGAGTAAAATGTTCATTTTTTTCCTTCCACATTGCTTTAGTTCTCGTGAAGCACTTGAAGGGTTAATAAACTTCTTGAATGTAGGGGTGCAGTTTTTAGAATGGTGTCGCTTTTGGGTATTTTCTGTTACATTGACCCCCAATCTCACTTTAGATGTGAGGTGGTCCCTAAAAAAAATGGTTTAGTCAATTTTTGTTGGATAAATAAGAAGTCGCTGGTCAACTTTTAACCCTTATATTGTCCTAACAAAAAAATAGGTTCCAAAATTGTGCTGATGTAAAGTTGATATGTGGGAAATGTTATTTATTAACTATTTTGCTTGACGCCACTCTTTGATTTAAGGGCACAAAAATGAAAAGTTTGAAAACGGCAAAATTTTAAATTTTTTTGCCAAATTTCCATTTTTTTTCATAAATAAATGCAAGTAATATCGAAGAAAATTTACTACTAACATGAAGTACAATATGTCATGAAAACACAATCTCAGAATCCGTGTGATCCCTTGAAGGGTTCCAGAGCTATAACCTCATAAAGTGACACTGGTCAGAATTCTAAAAATTAGCTTGGTCATTAAGTACAAAATTGGCTCTGTCACTAAGGGGTTAAGAAAGAAGCCATAGTAATCACATTATCCGCTCTACCAGAAGTGATGACAGCAAGACTATCAGAGACCTGACTGCTGTGGCCATTGCTAGGCTGCAGTTAGGTAGCTGGTGATTGACATGTCATCACTTCCATGTCGGGCAGGACCTTCACAGTTGCAGGTCTGGAGCAGGGGATGGTTTGGGTGGTAAGTATGGCTTCTGCTGATGAGTGAATTGATTCAATGTAAACTGAATTTGCTGGATGTGGCGAATACAACCAATTGTGATTTGTTTCACGCTGCCATTTTACACAATCAAGAAAATTGCATCAGCCACAGAAGGATCACTTGACCTTGTGCGGACTTCCACATAATGCCTTCAAACTATCATATCATATGGTAAAGCCAACCGGGAGAAAGTTTCATAGCCAGTATAAAAGAAGAAGCAGAAAATGCAGCAGCCATATAGTGGCAAATCTGGATAGTGAAAGAATGTCACATCTCCATCATAGAGATATGGAGTGAAAACCATAAGGCTAGGTTCCCATTGCGTTAATGGGACCGCGCTAACGGACAGCGTTGCACGGCGAAATTAACGCCGTGCAACGCGTCCGATAGCGCGCCCATTAACAGCAATGGGGATGCGCATCACTAGCGCATGCCATTTTCAGCATGCCCTAGCGATGTGCCGGTGTTCTGTGGCGCGCCGCGGACGCTGCTTGCAGCGTCCGAGGTGCGCCCGCGGTCCGTTCCCCGCGAGAGCGGGGACGTTTAACGCGACCCCTTTACAACACATTGCGTTAGCGCAATCCGCTAGCGCTAGGCGCTAAACAGATTGCACTAACGCAATCTGAACCTAGCCTAAAGCACTAAAAAAAGTAAAAAGCAGTGAAGATGATTAATATGGGAAGAAAAGAGAACAGAGTCTCCTCACAAATTGAGTCTCATGGCAAAATTCAGGAAATCTGGAGAATTCAAATCTCAAAAGATTTGCTCATCTTCAATGGCTTCTGTTTTCCAATCTATCTGTAATCTTGCCTGAAGAAGGAGCCTCTGTGCTCTGAAAGCTTGCAAACATATTTTCTGGTTAGCCAATAAAGGTATCACTCCCAGAATACTTCTGTCATCATTGGGCAGAAAAGTATTCACATCCATTTATAAGAATGAATTCTCTATATTATCTTTAGTAACCGGTCAGAAATCCCCTTTAATAAACAATTAGGGGGTGCTTGTTGGACTGAATGGGGCAAGGCTGCAGCCCCGCGCACAGCCACACGTATGGACGAGCTTGCAGCTCCTGGATAAACAATAAAGTCAACCCTTCAGTCTGCTAAAGGTGGAGGAACTTCACCAACCAATATCCAAACCCTGTTTTGTTTTTTTGGGGGAGCGGCAGGGGTTCATAACTAAAAAATAATTGCTCAGAGAGAGTTGACCATCCATGAACGTTTGACACAGCTGTTCTTTGCGCAAAATTTGGGTGGCTGTAAATGAAAATTGGTGGTTCCAAGTTAAAACACTTTTAGCTGAATTCATTCATCTGCATGGTGTTTTTAGTGTAGGAAAGGAGTACAATTATGACAAATTGTATGACTTTTTGAAAAGTCACAATCAGTCAAGCAAAGTCACCATGCCCTGCCCACAGTCAAAAAACTAAACAAAAAAAAGCAGATGAATACAAAGAAAATAGACTTCTAACTGGGCACTAAGATGTATATCAAGGGGACAGGGAAGACTGATGATGAATTTGGTTTAAAAAAAAAAAAAAAAAAACACTAAAACCCAACAAAAACAGGTGCAAATGCAATAATGACCAGTTCATTGTTTTTTTATATACCAGGTGAAAAGTAGGGGCATCCTCTTCTTCTAGAGAACAGAAGGCTTAATCATCATCACAGATGCAGATTCTTTATTGTAAGAGCAGTGAGATTATGGAACACTCGACCACATGATGTAATGGTCGATTCAGTACAAAAGTGCAAGGAGGCCTGGTTGCTTTTCTAAAAAAATATATTATTAGAAGTTATAAGTACTATATACTGTGATGGGATGTTGATACAGGGCATTTCCTCTTGATCAAAATGTTAGGTTTTAGGACGGACATATGACTTCAACCTTATAAATTATGAAGCTATGAAAATACAATGCACATATTCTTTGATACATGCAAAATGTAAATTAGTAAAATGCAAAATGTAAATTAGTGACTTGTGCCTTCTTATAAATCACATGAAATTTCTCACATGCACCCAATAATATGACAATCTACCAATACAGACTGTTGCGAACAGGAAGACGTCTTTACCTCCTCATTGCTGTACCAGTACATGGAAGAGTCCTTCAAGACAAACCAATACTTTTTCCACTTCTGTGAAAAATAGCTCTTCGCGTCCTTCTTCTTCCATAGCCATCCTTCACAATCGCCCCTTCCCAAGTCTTTACATGATATACGTCTTTTACTTTTCCCAGGAGCAGGACCTGGAGAACAATACAATAAAGATAAATGAGGAATCAAGTTGAGATAATCTTCTATAAAGATTTACTAATGTTGTCCCCACCGGTGCAACTTCGGGATACAAACATCACAAACACAAAAAAAAAGCTATGACAGGGACGAGGACGCTTTGTGCACGGGGCGGTATATCGAGGGGACAGGGAAGACTGAGGACCACTCTTAGGCATTGTACATATGCTACAAAAAGAAGAGGTCTCACGTGCCACAAATACCCAGCTCGCTACAGAGAAAACAAACATGTACATAGCGCGCAGAGAACCGTAAATAACCCCATTTAAGAAGCGCAATACAAAATAAGTGTTTGCTTTGCAAGTGCAACATTATTGTGTATTTATGAGGGCTTTAAATCATCAAACGCAGGCGTGCTTTCATCTGGCTGAATTCAGAAGCTGGTGACTATGAACACAAAGAAATATCCTGAAGCTATTTTATCTGGAGATCGTGTAGCGTACTGCACGAAGCAGAATTTCTATGAATAGCGGCTCTTGTATTTCACAGGATTTCTCCTGAACATGAGGGAGGAACGGAGGTCAGCCACTGTGATTTATCTGGCTACAATAGGCAACGGCAAGATGAAGCCTAGGATCAGAAAGCGATCAAATTATACAATCATTTCTTGATTAAAGACATGAAAGTCAGGTGGGAGTTTCAGCTTAACGGGATTCTCTAATATTTTATTAAACTAGAAATGGTATAATTTATACTTACTTTTTTTATTCTCTTCTGCTGCACTGGTGGTCCCCACCGGTCTCCGCTTGCATCCTACAGTCAGTGTCTTACATGCGCACGTGACCACTGCAGCCCATCACTGGCCTTAGCAGTGAAGCTGGCAAGTGAGGCACAAGACCTCTGAGGCAAGTGATAGTCAGTGGTCAGATGTGCATAGATGGCATGCCATAGCTGAAGGAAGTAAGCAGAAACTGTTGGGGAGCAAAGTGACAGAAGTGGCAACAAGCGGCAGTTAAAAGGAACAAGTAAAAAGTTACATTACTTCTTTTTTTCACACCATTTTTATCTACTGGTATATTATATATATATATATATATATATATATATATATATATATATATATATATATATATATATATATATATACAAAAACCCCTTTAATGGTATTCCTCGAGAATAAAACCAAAACTGTTCTTTATTCAGAAGTAATGCCACTCTACTCTATGGGCTGTGTCTTTTATTGCAGTAAAGCCCCATTTACTTACATACCGGCTAAATAATGGAGCCAGGGCAGTATCATTTAGGCATTGTAAAAATTAAGATAATGAATGTCCACTCTGCATGTAAACCTGAATATCAATGATATAACCATGCGGATGACATGGCATTAGTCCTGATCCCCAAGATTTATTTGAAAGGTCATATGTTTTGTTCACAGTACTATTCAGTTTGACCTAATCTACTGCTAATTCTTGCCCATAAAATAATTGCATGATAATTGATTTTAACCACCTATATTAGCCTTAGGTGCGGCTGAGGATGCCAAACCCTAAATTTCAAAGTTACCACTTTGGATCTTATAATGTATTGTTACAATTTTGTAAATGACTAACTCTGCTGTTTTACACACCAGTCGGCCCTAATATTATAACCACCTGTCTAATACTGTGTAGGTTATCCTTATGACACCAAAACAGCTGTGACCTATTGAGGCGCTGACTCTACAAGACACCTGCCCGGGGCTATTTGTCAGCAACATATTCTTTAAGTCCTGTAAGTTGTGAAGTGTGGTCTCTAAGGGGTCGTGCACACAACCATAAATATCGTATGAGTGCCATCCATCGCTCTGACAGATGGCACTCATCACCATGTTATTCAATGGCACAGTACACATGTCAAATTTTTTCCTAGGACCGATTCTGTCTGAGAAAAAAAATTGCAGCATGCATGATTTGCCTCTAATAATAACATGGCACTCAGACATGTCTATGAGTTCATGAAAAACATTGGACCGCACCGGTCCAATTTTCATGTACAAATTGCATGGCTATTTTCTTCAGATTCGAGGATCACCCTCTGATTACACAGAGTGATTAGCATAATCAGACACAGATGGGAGAAAGCAGGTCGTGTGATCCTAGCCTTAGGATCAGATTTTTTTTTTCCGGCACATCGATTTGAGTGGAGAATTTGGAGGCCAAATACCTTGAACACCATCATATTCCTCAATCCATGTCCCGACATCTTCTGCAATGATCGGCATGTCCCGACATCTTCTGCAATGATCGCCATGTCCCGACACCTTCTGTAATGATCGCCATGTCGGGACACCTTCTGAAATGATCAACATGTCCCAACACCTTCTGCAATGATCAACATGTCCCAACACCTTCTGAAAATGATCGCCATGTCCCGACACCTTCTGTAATGATCACCATGTCCCGACACCTTATGAAATGATTGCCAAGTCCCGACACCTTATAAAATGATCGCCATGTCCCTTCTGAAATGATCGGCATGTCCCGGCACCTTCTGTAATAATTGCAATGTCACGACACCTTCTGTAATGATCGCCATGTCCTGACACCTTCTGAAATGATCACCATGTCCCGACACCTTCTGTAATGATAGCCATACCCAACACCTTCTGAAATGATCGCCATGTCTCGACACCTTCTGAAATGATCGCCATGTCCCGACACCTTCTGAAATGATCGCCATGTCCCAATAGCTTCTGAAATAAAAGCCATGTCCCGACATCTTCTGAAATGATCGGCATTTCCCGACACCTTCTGTAATGATTGCCATACCCAACACCTTCTGCAATGATCGCCATGTTTCAACACCTTCTGAAATGATCGCCATGTCCCGACATCTTGTGAAATGATTGCCATGTCCCCACACTTTCTGTAATGATCGGCATGTCCCGAAACCTTCTGAAATTATTGCCATGTCCTGACAGTTTCTAAAATGATCGCCATGTCCCGACTCCTTCTGGAGTGATCGCTAGAGTTGAGCGACCTTGACCTTTTTAGAGTCGAGCCGGGTTTCGCGAAACCCGACTATCTCAAAAGTTGGGTCGAGTGAAATCGGCCGATTATGACGTAAAGTCGGGATCGACCGAAACACGAAACCCAATGCAAGTCAATGGGGCAGCATAGTCGGCAGTGAGTGGGGGCCAGGAAAACACCTAGAGTGCCCATTTTAATGTCAAAACCATCCATTCTTCTTAATGAAGCTTGTCAAGCGTAATTTACCTTATAATAATTGGAAGGCATTTGAAATTGGGGTTCATTTGGCTAAAGTTGTGGTGGGTAGGGCTGGTTCAAGTAATTAGTGGGCCCAGGAAATCTGGACCACGTCACGGCAGTGGAGCAGGGAGAGGTAAGTATTTCAACTTTGCAAGTGCTGTGAACCTGAGCAAGCAGGGGGGGCCCACTCGTTGGCATTGGCACTGGCACAGGGCCCCTCAAAGTACAGCGGTGTGTTTGCACGGCGGGGGCGCCTCCCACCGGCAGCAACACTTTTGCGTACCATGAGAGGCCCTGTGCCAGTGACGTCGCCAACTAGTATTCCTCCCCCACCTGATGAAGGAACCTGCACTTTCATCTGCACCTTCCTGTTTGTCCCCGTGTAAGGTGGTATGGTATGCGGGAAGGGGGACCTGACTTTCAGCAGGGTCACAATCTTGCAGTGTAGCATGCACGGGAAATGTTGCGTTATGGGTCAATGTACCAGCAGACTCATCTATCACTGGCTGGGCAATGGGCAGGATGAGGAGGAAACACAGATATAGGCCCAAAGAATAAAGTGGGCTAAATGCAGTTCAAAATTGGTAACACAGGACTAATCAGGGGGCATTGCAGTGGAGGACAACTGGAATGAGAGGCTGACACAGAGAGTAGGCCCAAATCAGTAAGTAGTCGAAATGCAGTTCAAAATTGGCAACAGTAGTAAACAGGCGGCACAGCTTTGTTCAGTGGAGGAGAACAGCAAGGAGTGGCAGACACCGATAGTAGGCCCCAACCCAACTAGTAGGCCAAATGCAGTCTAACATTAACAACTACTTAACGAGCGCCTGAAAACGGAATTTCAGGACAGGAAACCAGGAGAACAGCAAGGAGCGGCAGACACCGATAGTAGGCCCCAAACCAACTAGTACGCCAAATGCAGTTGTTCCGTTTAACCACAATTTAATGAGAGCCTGAAGATAGAAGTTCAGGAAAGGCAACCTGGAGAACACCTTGGAGTGGAACACACCATCTCTCTACACCCCATACCCAATTTGTAGGTCTAATGCAGCGTAGTTTCCAACAACTACTAAACGAGAGCATGATGATCGAAGCATTGGCGAGGAAACCTGGGGAACACCTTGGAGTGGAACACACCATCTCTCTACAGTGGAACACACCATCTCTCTACACCCCATACCCAATTTGTAGGCCTAATGCAGCGTAGTTTCCAACAACTACTAAACGAGAGCCGGAAGATCGAAGCTCAGGAAAGGCAACCTGGAGAACACCTTGGAGTGGAATACACCATCTCTCTACACCCCATACCCAATTTGTAGGCCTAATGCAGCGTAGTTTCCAACAACTACTAAACGAGAGCATGATGATCGAAGCATTGGCGAGGAAACCTGGGGAACACCTTGGAGTGGAACACACCATCTCTCTACAGTGGAACACACCATCTCTCTACACCCCATACCCAATTTGTAGGCCTAATGCAGCGTAGTTTCCAACAACTACTAAACGAGAGCCGGAAGATCGAAGCAATGGAGAGGAAACCTGGGGAACACCTTGGAGTGTAACACACCATCTCTCTACACCCCATACCCAATTTGTAGGCCTAATGCAGCATAGTTTCCAACAACTACTAAACGAGAGCATGAAGATCGAAGCAATGGAGAGGAAACCTGGGGAACACCTTGGAGTGGAACACACCATCTCTCTACACCCCATACCCAATTTGTAGGCCTAATGCAGCGTAGTTTCCAACAACTACTAAACGAGAGCATGATGATCGAAGCATTGGCGAGGAAACCTGGGGAACACCTTGGAGTGGAACACACCATCTCTCTACAGTGGAACACACCATCTCTCTACACCCCATACCCAATTTGTAGGCCTAATGCAGCGTAGTTTCCAACAACTACTAAACGAGAGCCAGAAGATCGAAGCTCAGGAAAGGCAACCTGGGGAACACCTTGGAGTGGAACACACCATCTCTCTACACCCCATACCCAATTTGTAGGCCCAATGCAGCGTAGTTTCCAACAACTACTAAACGAGAGCCGGAAGATCGAAGCTCAGGAAAGGCAACCTGGGGAACACCTTGGAGTGTAACAAACCCTCTCTCTACACCACGGAAGGGCTGATTCTTAGGAAGGAAGGCTGTCGGAAAGAAGCAGGGCGCGTCCGAGGGTGATTATATTCTTATTAGGTATATACTCACCCTCGGACGCGCCCTGCTTCTTTATTTGTAATGAATGTTTATTTGCAATGTGGTTTTGACTTACTCTATTTTTTTGGTAAATAATGATTTTATTATTTTCATTGTTTTGCATCTTCTTGGCAATAATATAAAGAAGACGCGACAGGACAACACTCGGTGGATGCCATATCTGTGTTTAAAATTGAAAAAACCTTTCAGTTAACTACTTGCAGGAGAAAGTTATTGTAGCTGGTGGCCATTTTTAGTACTGTACCAGATTTTTGTTGTATGTGTTTGTTTTTAATGTTAAAATGTCTGCATTTGATATCTCTCCAGTATTTTCTTTTTTATAAGCAAAATACTTATTTTTATATTTTCTGATGTTGGTTCCAGGGGTACACGGGCAGCAGTGGTGTGGTCAGTGGAGGCCTAGTGGAAGGAATGACCGCAGACAGGCATCGAAGGCCTAAAATAATAACACATGGCTGTAGGCAATTTTACATTGGTTCCAGGGGTACACGGGCAGCAGTGGTGTGGTCAGTGGAGGCCTAGTGGAAGGAGTGACCTCAGACAGGCATCGAAGGCCTAAAATAATAACACATGGCTGTAGGCAATTTTAAATTGGTTCCAGGGGTACACGGGCAGCAGTGGTGTGGTCAGTGGAGGCCTAGTGGAAGGAGTGACCGCAGACAGGCATCGAAGGCCTAAAATAATAACACATGGCTGTAGGCAATTTTAAATTGGTTCCAGGGGTACACGGGCAGCAGTGGTGTGGTCAGTGGAGGCCTAGTGGAAGGAGTGACCGCAGACAGGCATCGAAGGCCTAAAATAATAACACATGGCTGTAGGCAATTTTAAATTGGTTCCAGGGGTACACGGGCAGCAGTAGTGTGGTCAGTGGAGGCCTAGTGGAAGGAGTGACCGCAGACAGGCATCGAAGGCCTAAAATAATAACACATGGCTGTAGGCAATTTTAAATTGGTTCCAGGGGTACACGGGCAGCAGTGGTGTGGTCAGTGGAGGCCTAGTGGAAGGAGTGACCGCAGACAGGCATCGAAGGCCTAAAATAATAACACATGGCTGTAGGCAATTTTAAATTGGTTCCAGGGGTACACGGGCAGCAGTGGTGTGGTCAGTGGAGGCCTAGTGGAAGGAGTGACCGCAGACAGGCATCGAAGGCCTAAAATAATAACACATGGCTGTAGGCAATTTTAAATTGGTTCCAGGGGTACACGGGCAGCAGTGGTGTGGTCAGTGGAGGCCTAGTGGAAGGAGTGACCGCAGACAGGCATCGAAGGCCTAAAATAATAACACATGGCTGTAGGCAATTTTAAATTGGTTCCAGGGGTACACGGGCAGCAGTGGTGTGGTCAGTGGAGGCCTAGTGGAAGGAGTGACCGCAGACAGGCATCGAAGGCCTAAAATAATAACACATGGCTGTAGGCAATTTTAAATTGGTTCCAGGGGTACACGGGCAGCAGTAGTGTGGTCAGTGGAGGCCTAGTGGAAGGAGTGACCGCAGACAGGCATCGAAGGCCTAAAATAATAACACATTGCTGTAGGCAATTTTAAATTGGTTCCAGGGGTACATGGGCAGCAGTGGTGTGGTCAGTGGAGGCCTAGTGGAAGGAGTGACCGCAGACAAGCATCGAAGGCCTAAAATAATAACACATGGCTGTAGGCAATTTTAAATTGGTTCCAGGGGTACACGGGCAGCAGTGGTGTGGTCAGTGGAGGCCTAGTGGAAGGAGGGACCGCAGACAGGCTTCGAAGCCCTAACATAATAAATTGGGCTGGCTGTAGGCAATTTTAAATTGGTTCCAGGGGTACACGGGCAGCAGTGGTGTGGTCAGTGGAGGCCTAGTGGAAGGAGGGACCGCAGACAGGCTTCGAAGCCCTAACATAATAAATTGGGCTGGCTGTAGGCAATTTTAAATTGGTTCCAGGGGTACACGGGCAGCAGTGGTGTGGTCAGTGGAGGCCTAGTGGAAGGAGTGACCACAGACAGGCATCGAAGACCTAACATAACAAAAATGTCAATACAATGGTATTGTCAGTGGCAGGCATTGAAGG
Source organism: Ranitomeya imitator (assembly GCF_032444005.1). NCBI lineage: Eukaryota > Metazoa > Chordata > Amphibia > Anura > Dendrobatidae > Ranitomeya > Ranitomeya imitator. The sequence continues at coordinate 134,747,429 of NC_091284.1, forward strand.
ATGTCAGCGCATAGACTAAACATTGGTGGAGCTGTGAGATAATTTTGCAAGTGGTAGAGCACTGTTTGAGCTGGGGGGGGGAACTGTCTTGTGGCCGGCGGTACAGGCCCAGGGCCCCTCATATTACAACGGTGTGTCTGACGTTGGGTGCGCACCACCACCGCCAGAGACACTTTATTGTACTAGGAGGGACCGAGTGGCAGTGCCGTCGACCAAAAGCGGGCTCACCCACCTCTTCAGACAAACTGCACTCTCACGGGTGCTGTCGCCAAGTGTCGATACCACAGACCCGTGAGGGGAGTTTGGCCATTTAGTGAGGTGTAAACATGTCGTATGCTGGACAATCAGGTGCTGAAAATTACGAGATTGGAAAAGGCATTCAGAATAGTCCACAGGCAAGACCTTTTCATAGGAAAGCTAGGTGTCAGCCGGGCAAGGTGGGGCAAAAGATTTCGAAATCCAGTTGTGGTTCATTTTAATGAAGGTTAGATCATCTACATTTTGGGTAGCCAGACGAGTCCTTTTTTCTGTTAGTATTGAACCTGCAGCACTGAATACTCTTTCTGATAGGACACTAGCTGCCGGGCAAGCAAGCTCCTGCAATGCATATTCTGCCAATTCTGGCCAGGTGTCTAATTTGGATGCCCAGTAATCAAATGGGAATGACGGTTGAGGGAGAACATCGATAAGGGATGAAAAATAGTTTGTAACCATACTGGACAAATGTTGTCTCCTGTCACTTTGAATTGATGCTGCAGTACCTGTCCTGTCTGCGGTCATAGCAAAATCACTCCACAACCTGGTCAGAAAACCCCTCTGGCCAACGCCACTTCTGATTTCTGCCCCTCTAACTCCTCTGGTCTGCTGGCCCCTGCAGCTCGTGTGAGAACGATCACGGGCGCTGTGTGCAGGGAATGCCAGAAGCAAACGGTCAACAAGAGTTGATTGTTTGGTTGCTAATATTAGTTCCAAGTTCTCATGTGGCATTATATTTTGCAATTTGCCTTTATAGCGAGGATCAAAGAGGCAGGCCAACCAGTAATCGTCATCATTCATCATTTTAGTTATGCGTGTGTCCCTTTTGAGGATACGCAAGGCATAATCCGCCATGTGGGCCAAAGTTCCAGTTCTCAAATCTGCGGTTGTGCTTGGTTGAGGGGCAGTTTCAGGCAAATCCACGTCACTTGTGTCCCTCAAAAAACCAGAACCCGGCCTTGCCGCGCCACCAATTTCCAGTGGCCCCGGAAAAGCTTCCTCATTAAAAATATAATCATCTCCATCATCCTCCTCGTCCTCCTCCTCCTCTTCGCCCGCTACCTCGTCCTGTACACTGCCCTGGCCAGACAATGGCTGACTGTCATCAAGGCTTTCCTCTTCCTCAGCTGCAGACGCCTGATCCTTTATGTGCGTCAAACTTTGCATCAGCAGACGCATTAGGGGGATGCTCATGCTTATTATGGCGTTGTCTGCACTAACCAGCCGTGTGCATTCCTCAAAACACTGAAGGACTTGACACATGTCTTGAATCTTTGACCACTGCACACCTGACAACTCCATGTCTGCCATCCTACTGCCTGCCCGTGTATGTGTATCCTCCCACAAAAACATAACAGCCCGCCTCTGTTCACACAGTCTCTGAAGCATGTGCAGTGTTGAGTTCCACCTTGTTGCAACGTCTATGATTAGGCGATGCTGGGGAAGGTTCAAAGAACGCTGATAGGTCTGCATACGGCTGGAGTGTACGGGCGAACGGCGGATATGTGAGCAAAGTCCACGCACTTTGAGGAGCAGGTCGGATAACCCCGGATAACTTTTCAGGAAGCACTGCACCACCAGGTTTAAGGTGTGAGCCAGGCAAGGAATGTGTTTCAGTTGGGAAAGGGAGATGGCAGCCATGAAATTCCTTCCGTTATCACTCACTACCTTGCCTGCCTCAAGATCTACAGTGCCCAGCCACGACTGCGTTTCTTTCTGCAAGAACTCGGACAGAACTTCCGCGGTGTGTCTGTTGTCGCCCAAACACTTCATAGCCAATACAGCCTGCTGACGTTTGCCAGTAGCTGCCCCATAATGGGAGACCTGGTGTGCAACAGTGGCAGCTGCGGATGGAGTGGTTGTGCGACTGCGGTCTGTGGACGAGCTCTCGCTTCTGCAGGAGGACGAAGAGGAGGAGGAGGTGGTGCGAACGGCTACAGCCAATTGTTTCCTAGACCGTGGGCTAGGCAGAACTGTCCCAAACTTGCTGTCCCCTGTGGACCCTGCATCCACCACATTTACCCAGTGTGCCGTGATGGACACGTAACGTCCCTGGCCATGCCTACTGGTCCATGCATCTGTTGTCAGGTGCACCTTTGTGCTCACAGATTGCCTGAGTGCATGGACGATGCGCTCTTTAACATGCTACAACCGAGGGTGCTACAACCTTAAGGGACGTTTGGTAGTTAGTCCAGGCTTGCAAATGCATGGTGGTTAAATGTCTATGCATGCAACTTGTATTGAGACTTTTCAGATTCTGTCCTCTGCTTAAGGTAGTTGAACATTTTTGACAGATGACTTTGCGCTGATCAATTGGATGTTGTTTAAAAAAATGCCAGACTGCACTCTTTCTAGCATCGGATACCTTTTCAGGCATTGCAGGTTTTGGCTTTGCCACGCGTTTTGGGCAAGATACGGGCCCGGCAGATGGAACCTGTTGCGATGTTGATGCCTGCTGCGGCCCCTCCTCCTCCGCTTCAGAACTGCTGCCGCCTGCACCCTGTTCCCCCAATGGCTGCAAATCGGGGTCAAGAACTGGGTCATCTATTACCTCTTCTTGTAGCTCGTGTGCAACTTCGTCTGTGTCACCGTGTCGGTCGGTGGTATAGCGTTCGTGATGGGGCAACATAGTCTCATCAGGGTCTGATTCTTGATCAGCACCCTGCGAGGGCAATGTTGTGGTCTGAGTCAAAGGACCAACATAGTAGTCTGGCTGTGGCTGTTCATCAGTGCACTCCATGTCAGATTCAACTTGTAATGGGCATGGACTGTTAACTGCTTCACTTTCTAAGCCAGGGACGGTATGTGTAAAGAGCTCCATGGAGTAACCCGTTGTGTCGCCTGCTGCATTCTTCTCTGTTGTTGTTTTTGCTGAAGAGGACAAGGAAGCGACTTGTCCCTGACCGTGAACATCCACTAACGACGCGCTGCTTTGACATTTACCAGTTTCACGAGAGGAGGCAAAAGAGCTAGAGGCTGAGTCAGCAAGATAAGCCAAAACTTGCTCTTGCTGCTCCGGCTTTAAAAGCGGTTTTCCTACTCCCAGAAAAGGGAGCGTTCGAGGCCTTGTGTAGCCTGACGACGAACCTGGCTCCACAGCTCCAGACTTAGGTGCAATATTTTTTTTCCCACGACCAGCTGATGCTCCACCACTACCACTACCCTCATTACCAGCTGACAATGAACGCCCCCGGCCACGACCTCTTCCACCATACTTCCTCATTGTTTTAAAAACGTAAACAAACTAACGGTATTTGTTGCTGTCACACAAATTACACGGTGAGCTATAACTTCAGTATGATTTAGCTACCCCTTTACAGGTGAGTGAGACCACAACGAAAATCAGGCACAATGTTACACACTCTGTTGTTGGTGGCAACAAATGAGAGAGATGCCACACACGCAGGACTGTCACTGAAGCACAAATGTAAATATTAATCTCCCACTGATTTGATTTTTTTTTTTTTTTTAAGGGAGACTTTAGGAAAAAAAAATAATAGAATAAAATGATTTTTTCAGGAAGAATTTAGAAACCAAATAAAATAAAATGATTTTTTCAGGGAGAATTTAGAAAACAAATAAAACAAAAAAAGCCTTTCTATGGCCCACTGAGTGAGAGATGACGCACACAGGAGTCAGGAGTGGCACACAAGCCCAGAGGCCAATATTTATCTCCCACTGATTGATGTAGTGATTTTTTCAGGTAGATTTTGGAACCCAAATCAAGCTAAAAAAAATAATAGGCTTTCTATGGCCCACAATTGGAGAGAGAGAGAGAGATGGCACACCCAGGAGTCAAGACTGGCACACAAGCAGAAAGGGCAATATTAATCTCCCACTGATTTGTTTTTTTTGGTTTTTTTTTCAGGGAGACTTTAGGAAAAAAAAAATTGAATAAAATGATTTTTTCAGGAAGAATTTAGAAACCAAATAAAATAAAATGATTTTTTCAGGGAGAATTTAGAAAACAAATAAAACAAAAAAAGGCTTTCTATGGCCCACTGAGTGAGAGATGACGCACACAGGAGTCAGGAGTGGCACACAAGCCCAGAGGCCAATATTCATCTCCCACTGATTGATGTAGTGATTTTTTCAGGTAGATTTTGGAACCCAAATCAAGCTAAAAAAAATAATAGGCTTTCTATGGCCCACAATTGGAGAGAGAGAGAGAGATGGCACACCCAGGAGTCAAGACTGGCACACAAGCAGAAAGGGCAATATTAATCTCCCACTGATTTGTTTTGTTTTTGTTTTTTTTCAGGGAGACTTCAGGAAAAAAAAAATTGAATAAAATGATTTTTTCAGGAAGAATTTAGAAACCAAATAAAATAAAATGATTTTTTCAGGGAGAATTTAGAAAACAAATAAAACAAAAAAAGGCTTTCTATGGCCCACTGAGTGAGAGAGGACGCACACAGGAGTCAGGAGTGGCACACAAGCCCAGAGGCCAATATTTATCTCCCACTGATTGATGTAGTGATTTTTTCAAGTAGATTTTGGAACCCAAATCAAGCTAAAAAAATAATAGGCTTTCTATGGCCCACAATTGGAGAGAGAGAGAGAGATGGCACACCCAGGAGTCAAGACTGGCACACAAGCAGAAAGGGCAATATTAATCTCCCACTGATTTTTTTTTTTTTTTTCAGGGAGACTTTAGGAAAAAAAAAATAGAATAAAATGATTTTTTCAGGAAGAATTTAGAAACCAAAGAAAATAAAATGATTTTTTTCAGGGAGAATTTAGAAAACAAATAAAACAAAAAAAGGCTTTCTATGGCCCACTGAGTGAGAGATGACACACACAGGAGTCAGGAGTGGCACACAAGCCCAGAGGCCAATATTTATCTCCCACTGATTGATGTAGTGATTTTTTTCAGGTAGATTTTGGAACCCAAATCAAACTAAAAAAATAATAGGCTTTCTATGGCCCACAATTGGAGAGAGAGAGAGAGATGGCACACCCAGGAGTCAAGACTGGCACACAAGCAGAAAGGGCAATATTAATCTCCCACTGATTTGTTTTTTTTTTTTTTTTTTCAGGGAGACTTTAGGAAAAAAAAATAATAGAATAAAATGATTTTTTCAGGAAGAATTTAGAAACCAAATAAAATAAAATGATTTTTTCAGGGAGAATTTAGAAAACAAATAAAACAAAAAAAGGCTTTCTATGGCCCACTGAGTGAGAGATGACGCACACAGGAGTCAGGAGTGGCACACAAGCCCAGAGGCCAATATTTATCTCCCACTTTTTTTTTTTGTTCCAGGGAAAATTTATAAACCCAATAAAAAAAATAATAAATAGGCTTTCTATGGCCCACTATCTGAGAGACAGAGAGAGATGGCACGCTTAGGACTGGCACACAAGCCCAAAGGCCAATATTAATCTCCCTTTTTTTTTTAAGGGAGAATTTATAAAACCAAAAAAAAATAAATAAATAGGCTTTCTATGGCCCACTATTTGTGAGAGAGATGGCACGCTCAGGACTGGCACACAAGCCCAGAGGCCAATATTAATCTCCCACTTTTTTTTTTTTCCCAGGGAAAATTTATAAACCCAATAAATAAATAAATAGGCTTTCTATGGCCCACTATCTGAGAGAGAGAGATGGCATGCTTAGGACTGGCACACAAGCCCAAAGGCCAATATTAATCTCCCACTGATTGATTTATTGATTTTTTCAGGTAGAATTTAGAACCCAAATAAAGCTAAAAAAAAAAAAAATGGGCTTTCTATGGCCCACTGAGTGAGTGATGATGCACACAGGAGTCAGGAGTGGCACACAAGCCCTGAGGCCAATATTTTTCTCCCATTGATTGATGTAGTGATTTTTTCAGGTACATTTTAGAACCCAAATCAAGCAAAAAAATAAATAGGCTTTCTATGGCCCACTATTTGTGAGAGAGATGGCACGCTCAGGACTGCCACACAAGCCCAGAGGCCAATATTAATCTCCCACTTTTTTTTTTTTGGTTCCAGGGAAAATTTATAAACCCAATAAAAAAAAAAAAAATAGGCTTTCTATGGCCCACTATCTGAGAGAGAGAGATGGCACGCTTAGGACTGGCACACAAGCCCAAAGGCCAATATTAATCTCCCACTGATTGATTTATTGATTTTTTCAGGTAGAATTTAGAACCCAAATAAAGCAAAAAAAAAAAAAAAAGGGCTTTCTATGGCCCACTGAGTGAGTGATGATGCACACAGGAGTCAGGAGTGGCACACAAGCCCTGAGGCCAATATTTTTCTCCCACTGATTGATGTAGTGATTTTTTCAGGTAGATTTTAGAACCAAAATCAAGCAAAAAAAAAAAAAAAAGGGCTTTCTATGGCCCACTGAGTGAGTGATGATGCACACAGGAGTCAGGAGTGGCACACAAGCCCTGAGGCCAATATTTTTCTCCCACTGATTGATGTAGTGATTTTTTCAGGTAGATTTTATAACCCAAATCAAGCAAAAAAATAAATAGGCTTTCTATGGCCCACTGACTGAGAGATGGCACACACAGGAGTCAAGAGTGGCACACAAGCCCTGAGGCCAATATTTTTCTCCCACTGATTGATGTAGTGATTTTTTCAGGTAGATTTTAGAACCCAAATCAAGCAAAAAAATAAATAGGCTTTCTATGGCCCACTGAGTGAGAGATGACACAGACAGGGATGGCACTCTAGCAGAAATGTCAATCTTAATCTCCCACAAAAAAAAAAAAAAAAAACAGGGAGTGTCCTTCAATTACTATCTCCCTGCAGTAATCTCAGCCAGGTATGGCAGGCAGCAATAAGGAGTGGACTGATGCACAAATTAAATAAAAAGTGTGTACAAACAAAAAAGATAGCTGTGCAGAAAGGAAGGAACAAGAGGATTTGTGCTTTGAAAAAAGCAGTTGGTTTGCACAGCGGCGTACACACAGCAATGCAGCTATCAGGGAGCCTTCTAGGGCAGCCCAATGAGCTACAGCGCTGAGGGGAAAAAAAAAAATGTAGCTTCCACTGTCCCTGCACACCGAAGGTGGTGTTGGGCAGTGGAAATCGCTACAGCACAAGCGGTTTGGTGGTTAATGGACCCTGCCTAACGCTATCCCTGCTTCTGACGAAGCGGCAGCAACCTCTCCCTAAGCTCAGATCAGCAGCAGTAACATGGCGGTCGGCGGGAACTCCCCTTTATAGCCCCTGTGACGCCGCAGACAGCAAGCCAATCACTGCAATGCCCTTCTCTAAGATGGTGGGGACCAGGACCTATGTCATCACGCTGCCCACACTCTGCGTTTACCTTCATTGGCTGAGAAATGGCGCTTTTCGCGTCATTGAAACGCGACTTTGGCGCGAAAGTCGCGTACCGCATGGCCGACCCCGCACAGGGGTCGGATCGGGTTTCATGAAACCCGACTTTGCCAAAAGTCGGCGACTTTTGAAAATGAACGACCCGTTTCGCTCAACCCTAGTGATCGCTATGTCCCTACACCTTCTATAATGATCGCCATGTCCATAAGCTCTTCTGGGGGATTGGATCACATGTTGTTGTGGGAATAAATGAGTCACTCATGGACACTGCCTCCAGGACATTGTCCCTCATTGGACTTTTTTTGGTACACACTAAACAATATATGCCAAGAAGACTACAAAAGCTCTGATATGTTTGAGTTGTTCTGACCCAGTAGTCTAGCCGTTACGATTTGGCCTCTGTCACGGCTTTTGCCCATTTTTCATGTTCACTTTCTACTTAATCGTGAAGACATAATAAATGCCACTAATTTTGCCTTTCAGTGGTTTTAATATTATGGCTGATCAGTGTGTATTTTCTACATAGCCTGAAAAGATCATTTTCAAATGACATTATTGGCCAAATCTTAATAACATCTCCTGGTAGCAGTCCTGCCTGTCAGGCAGCATATCTATTTTCCCAAGCTGTCTACAGCAGCAGCATCATTGTAATTTCAGTTATGTCTTTGCGCTGCAGATCCAGCAGGACTTATTCACCTACAGAGATCATATACAAGAAGTGGATCTACACTCCCCACCACACACCTGATGATGAACTCCCCCTCCTACACTTCTCCATGATCTGCAGCACATCAGTCATTAGCTGCTTGCAAACCTGCTTTTTATCGATCAGCATGCTTGACCTCTTCTAGGCAATATATCATTTAGATTTCTATAAAATATTTTTTTTCCTAAATTAATTATATGATCAAATAATAAAGCCAGGTATATGTCTAGGTCTATGCATATATGGGTGTGTCCACCTATATTTTTTTTTTCAATTTTGTTAAAGGGTCCAATTTTTCACTATACAAGTTTTATACAGTATATTATCGTGACATACCAGCAAAATCTTTGACAGGCTGCAATTCACATTACTACAATGTGATCACAGATGGGCCCACAACTTTTTTTTTTTTTTTTTTTAAAGCTGGTCATCTGGTTCCACACATAAATAAGGCTGGTCACTTGTAAGGTTACATATGCGTCCTTACTTATCTCACATCTTGGCTCAATATTGAGATGAGTGGCACGAAATGACCAGCTTTAAAAAAATAAGTGACTTTGTGATATACCGTTGGGAGAGGTTTCTTCTTTTTAAGGCAACATTAGCTTTTTGGCAGGAAAATACGTTGATAAAAATGTCTACGTCTTGTAATGGACCATTGCTGGTGAGGTTTGCTCTGCGGTCCTTAATCACCCTGTTACGGTAGTCCTGAGTGTGCATGCGAACTGGGATGCGGCATATCCCTTTTCAGACCACAAGTAGTTTGACGGTATGGGGAACTTAACATTTTGCGACGATTCAGTGAATACACAGTCTGTTGTAAAAACATCTTTACTGGCATGCTTACCCTATGCTCCTTCCTGGTTGGAAAAGACTTCTCTAATTCTCCAGGACTGGTTTTACACGTTGACCTGTAGCCCACTCCATGTAGCCACCTAGGGGAATTACGCCTCCCTCATCTTTGCATAATGTCTCAGCAGGTACTCACTGATGGTGAAAGGAACCTTCTTATGACTTTTCCTTCTATCTCTGCACCCATCTGTTAGTAGTAGTGACTACTAGTAAACTACTCAGTTTCTGTACAAGTTGTTTCTTGAACTTCTTAACCCTTTAGATACTCTGTCACTAACACACTCTCCAACCTGAGGCCTTCTAGACCAGGGGTCCCCAACTCCAGTCCTCAAGGCCCACCAACATGTCATGTTTTCAGGATTTCCTTAGTTTTGCCCAGGTAATAATTGCATCACCTGTGCAATGCAAAGGAAATCCTGAAAACATGACCTGTTGGTGGGCCTTGAGGACTGGAGTTGGGGACCTCTGTTCTAGACAATACTTCTCTCTTAAGTAGCTGAATAAGAGCTGCCGAACAACCAGGAACTAGCTTCCTAAGTGCCCATGTAACTCCTCCCCACCAGGGCTAGCTTTACCTGCTAACCCTATCCACAGGCTAGCTAATACACCTGCTGCGTACAATATACAAACTTACAGGTAAAATAATGCGCTACATTAGTAGGGTACAGCGTTCTTGGCAATCTACACTGTTAACATTGTTTGCAGCCTGTTTGTCTACCACCTGCTAAATCTGTATAGTGATATTTTATTTATCAATCTAAAATCCCTACCAGGCTAACTCCTTAATCCACAACCACTTGTCGCAGTATCGCACAGGCAGCGTGTGTCATCCCTAGCTGTAACCTCAGCTCCTAGAATAGATAGCATACACTCCCTTCCGTCCAACAGTGAATTACACACTGATAGGGACATTAACCCTAATGCTTCCTTAGACTGTTAGTTAGCATGGAATATATTTTTTCCATATTTTCTACTGCCTATGGCCGAGGTGGCAGCTATAGTCGGGTGCACCTTACGGAATGTGCTCATGTAGACTATTTGCCGTGGACTTTTCTGCCGCAAAAAATTTGATTGTTATCTGAAAAAACACTGTGCACAAAAGGCACGCTTAAGTGTTTTTAAGTGCGTTTTTCTTCTCTCATGTATTTGAATGGGTGAAAAATGCTAAAATAACACAGGGGAACAATTTGAAAAAAAATTTCTGTTGAGTTAGGTTTTTGAGCTGATTTATACTAAAATTGGCATGCTGATTCCAAAAATGTAGTCAGTTTTTTTCTAGCACGTCAAGTTTTTCCTACACAACTTACCTGCCAGAGAAGCACAATTGCACTGATATCTGTAATAAGACTTGTTATCTGATTACAATTCGACTCATATAGAGCTACGTGGCAACTTGTAAGAGTAGTCACAACTTTGTCATGCCTATTTCTTATATATTTCATTTTTTGTTCATATTTGTACTATTTAATAAAAAAAACACCTTTTAGGTACATTAGTTTACAGAGTTTTGAGAAGACAAAAATCCTATAGTTCAAAAACTTGACGTGATAGAGAAAAACTGAGATCATTTCTGGATTCAGCATCCAAAAATTAATTAAGAACAGTTGTCTGACCTAACTCTTAAAAAATTGTGTTCCCCAGTGTGCAGCAGATTTGAAAAAAAAATGCATTGATAATTAAAATCCACAATGAAAAAAAAAGCAGCATGTCTATGAGATTTCAGGAGAAATTGCATTCATTTTGCTGTTACTGTAAAGTGCAGCATTTTTTGACTCCTGAAACAATATGCAGAAAAAATGCAATGTCTGAACAAGCCCTTCTGGTCTGAAAAATACTATATATACTATTTATGTAAATATGTGGCCACCCAGTGGTTGTGACAGGTCCTGCAGTCTGTTGTGCTTTCTTATGGTCCTTTACTTTTTCGAAAATGGGCAAAAAAATACGGTATATCAAATTGTCCCATCATATACATCTAATATGCTCATAAACATATAACAAAATGATCACAGAAGAAAAGTATTTTTGGCATTTGGCTATTGAAAAGCATAAGGTTAAAGGGGATCATCCAGGACTAAATTATTTTTTCTTTTACTATGAGCCAAAAATTAATAGGCATGTAGTTGCTATGTAGTTAGCAATGACCTACCTGTTCTATCTGGCGCCACCACAGAGTGGTCATTGACCGCTCCTGCTGGCAATTTAGCTCCTCCACGTCAATGTCAATAGAGCAGCTCTTTTTCACTCAGGTTACTCTGTTGACGGGGTGTGACACTCAACGTTAGGGTGACTGACAGTTGCCTTCCCTCAGTTATGTATAGGGGAGCTGGCTGTCAATCAGCATGACGTTGACAGTCATGTCCCATCAACTAATCAGAGTGGAAGAGAAGCCACTGCCCTGATGATGCGACATCAGCAGAAGCCACAGAATCGCCATCAGGAGCGGTCGGTGAACGCTCTGTACCGGCAGAAATCTGGCAGGGTAGAACAGCCAGGTAGTTAGCAACTGCCTGCCTGCTGGTTCTTAGGTCAACAGTGAAAAATTAATATAGTCCTGAATAATCTCTAACTTTTTTAGATGGAAGTCAATAGCAGAAATATGCAACTATACAGGCAAACACCTAAACACCTATATACATCTGGGACCTACCTTTGGTGAAACATGTAAAACGGTTTGGCCAAACATAATGCCTAAGTAGCTTTACAACAATAATTACTAGAGCACTGGCTACTACATGCACAGTTATGTATATGGCACCACACGACAAAAACAATGGAATTAATAAAACCCAGGTTCTAATTGTGAAACATCGTAATCCTGCTACAGAATAGCTATTGAAATGTTTACAAGCTCGGATGGAAATATAGCATTTATATAATTGATATCACCTCCCACATGAAATCTCATACTTCAGACGCAGAATATTTGCAGTTCCTGAATCATCTTATCCAGCTGCTTCTCCAAATGTCATTAGTTTCACAGGAACTTTATTTCCCACACTTTGTAATTATTCACATTACCTTTATTTCTTTTCTTGGATTTATGCTGCAGAGACGACTGCTGGAAAGTCTGAAAAATAAAGGAAACATTCACATAAGAATAAAGCCTACTTTCCTCCTGTAGATTGGTGTATGCCAATATTTCCTCTTTCAGAAAACCAGTTAGCCGGCTCATAAATGCTCTCCTGGACACAACCGATTTACAGTCATTTATTTACAAAAGTTTAGGTTTAAGTCAGTGATGACGTTCCTGTAACAGTTACCAATAAGACCAATCTCTTAAGAGTCAAGGCTTGAAGCAAGGGTGTTCTTCACAGGAAAGAAATTAAATGTTACATTCAGGTTTAAAAAAAACACCTGTCACTGGTCACAAAGAGTTATGCCTTTCAAAATACTGAAAAAAAAGTCAAGAAGCTTAAAAACTATTTTAAGTCTTCTACATTAATAAGTAGGTGCTAGGCTACGTTGAGTTCTGTACATAAAGTACTAAAGAACCACTGGCAAAATATGGGAATTTTGGGGGAAATTTTAGAGATTTGATTCAAAGAAATAAGGCAAAATGGTAGCCTGCTGGCTGCCGTTTTGCGGTTTTGAGCGTCGGGAAGGGTAAAAAATAATAAAATACACTACATTCACCAATCAATGGCATTCACCTGTCCCAACATTATCTCCGTTGCAGCTACCTCTATGTTGGTCTTCAGTTCTTCCACGCTGAGGATAGGGATTGACTTCATGTGGTGACATGGGGAGCGCCACATGATCCTTACATCAAAGATGTGCATTATATGGGGGGCAATAGATTTTATTGAAGTCAATGGCGTGCATGTGACCACGTTAGGCCAGTTAAGAGCCCCAGTGATGGAAAGAGCCCCTGAAAAGATCACCGTAGTGCACTGGAGAGCTGGGGCAACTTAAAGACAGGAGAGTACAATGTATTTTGGCATTTTTAATTCCTTCCATTTATTATGTATATGGGTTTGGAAAGACTTCAGAAAGTAACAATAGCATTTTCGAGGTAATTTCTCTTAAAATCAATTTTATTTGGAACAACTCAAGCGAAACTGGCCAAAATGAACTTTGTCTCATCTCTATAACCTCTGATATGTAGTATATGCAGAATTGAGAGCTAAAAAGCAGACTAACATTTCTGGCTAAGCACACAAAGGTGCATGTCAGTGGTAACATGCATCGAGTTCATTAAGAGGTACAAGCAGGGGCGCCGCTATCATGGGGCAAGTTGAGCCCTTTGCTTCAGGCAGCAGTCGTCACTGAAAGACAGGGGGCGGCAGAGCACCTGGTGCGGACTCTCCATAATCCATGACACTTGGTGTCACTAGTGCGGTGCGCGCGCCCCTGCTCACAACCCACGGTGTGCAATATCAGCTGAGAAATATATCTTTGTACCGTGTTAGCCAGCAGATAGAAAAATATTTAGAATTGAGAGTCCTCAGTGGTTGATACCTTTTAATGGCTAACTGAAAAGATGGTAACAAATTGCAAGCTTCCGAGACTACATACGTCTCTTCATCAGGCAAAGTCTTTGCCTGATGAAGAGACATATGTAGTCTCGAAAGCTTGCAATTTGTTACCATCTTTTCAGTTAGCCATTAAAAGGTATCAACCACTGAGGACTCTCAATTCTAAATATTTTTCAATATCAGCTGGTCATCCCTGCACCCACAGAGCAGCACACCACATATTGGCTGCTCTGTGCAAACAGGACCTGTGATGAGGTCACAGGAGGGGAGGAGTCAGGGGTCACATGATCGTGACCTCCATGGATTGCAGGACTCTGCTGTGCTGCTTGCCATGGTAAGTGTGTATATGAGGTGTATGGAGCCGTGTGTGTATGAGGTGTATGGAGCAGAGCCGTGTGTGTATGAGGTGTATGGTGCGGAGCTGAATCTGTACGAGGTGTATGGAGCAGAGCCGTGTGTGTATGAGGTGTATGGAGTGGAGCTGAATGTGTACGAGGTGTATGGAGCTGAGCTGTGTGTGTATGAGGTATACGGAACAGAGCCGTGTGTGTATGAGGTGTACGGAGCAGAGCCGGGTGTGTATTAGGAGTACGGAGCGGAGCCGTGTGTGTATGAGGTGTACGGAGTGGAGCCTTGTGTGTATGAGGTGTACGGAGCAGAGCCGGGTGTGTATCAGGTGTGTGGAGCAGACCCGGGGGTGTATGAGGTGTATGGAGCGGAGCTGCATGTGTATGAGGTGTACGGAGCGGAGCTGGGTGTGTATGAGGTGTATGGAGCGGAGCCAGGTGTGTATGAGGTCTATGGAGCAGAGCCGGGTGTGTGCGAGGTGTATGGCGCGGAGCCGCGTGAGTACGGAGTGGAGCCATGTGTGCAAGGTGTACGGAGCGCAGCCGCATGTGTAGGAGTAACTATGTGTGGCCATTATACAGTATGGAGCATCATGTGGGCCCATTATACAGTATGGAGCATCATGTAAGGCCATTATACAGTATGGAGCATCATGTGGGCCCATTATACAGTATGGAGCATCATGTGAGGCCATTATACAGTATGGAGCATTATGTGTGACCATTATACAGTATGGAGCATTATGTGTAGCCATTATACAGTATGGAGCATCATGTGAGGCCATTATACAGTATGGAGCATCATGTGGGCCCATTATACAGTATGGAGCATCATGTGGGCCCATTATACAGTATGGAGCATCATGTGTGACCATAATACAGTATGGAGCATTATGTGTAGCCATTATACAGTATGGAGCACTATGTGTGGCCATTATACAGTATGGAGCACTGTGTGGCCATTATACAGCATGGAGCATAATGTCTGGCTATTATACAGTATGGAGCATCATGTGTGACCATTATAGAGTATGGAGCATTATGTGTGCCCATTATACAGTATGGAGCACTGTGTGGCCATTATACAGTATGGAGCACTGTGTGGCCATTATACAGTATAGAGCATCATGTGTGGCCATTATACAGTATGGAGCATCATGTGTGACCATTATACAGTATAGAGCATCATGTGTGGCCATTATACATTATGGAGCACTGTGTGGCCATTATACAGTATGGAGCATCATGTGTGGCCATTATACAGTATGGAGCACTGTGTGGCCATTATACGGTATGGAGCATCATGTGTGGCCATAATACAGTATGGAGCATCATGGGTGGCCATTATACAGTACTAGATGGTGGCCCGATTCGAACGCATCGGCTATTCTAGAATATGCATGTCTACATATTATATTGCCCGGCCGTGTAGTATATTGCCCAGCGACGTAGTATACAGCACAGAGCCACGTAGTATATTTCCCAGTCATGTACTATATTGCCCAGCTACGTAGTATATTGGCCAGCCACGTAGTATATTGCACAGCCCACGTAGTATATTTCCCAGTCATGTAGTATATTGCAAAGCACATGTAGTATATTGCCCAGCCACGTAGTATATTGCACAGACCACATAGTATATTGCCCAGTCACGTAGTATATTGCACAGCCCACGTAGTATATTGCCCAGTCACGTAGTATATTGCCCAGCGAAGTAGTATACAGCACAGAGCATATTGCCCAGCCACGTAGTATATTGCCCAGTTACGTAGTATATTGACCAGTGATGTACAGCACAGAGCCACATAGTATATTGCCCAGTTACGTAGTATATTGCCCAGTTACGTAGTATATTGCCCAGTGACGTACAGCACAGAGCCACATAGTATATTGCCCAGTGACGTAGTATACAGCACAGAGCCACGTAGTATATTGCCCAGCCACGTAGTATATTGCCCAGCCACGTAGTATACAGCACAGAGCATATTGCCCAGTCACGTAGTATATTGCCCAGCCACGTAGTATACAGCACAGAGCATATTGCCCAGCCACATAGTATATTGCCCAGTTATGTAGTATATTGCCCAGTTACGTAGTATATTGCCCAGTGAGGTACAGCACAGAGCCACGTAGTATATTGCCCAGTGACGTAGTATACAGCACAGAGCCACGTAGTATATTGCCCAGCCACATAGTATATTGCCCAGCCACGTAGTATACAGCACAGAGCATATTGCCCAGTCACGTAGTATATTGCCCAGTTACGTACTATATTGCCCAGTGACGTAGTATATTGCCCAGTGACGTAGTATACAACACAGAGCCACGTCGTATATTGCACATCGACGTAGTATACATCACAGAGCCACGTAGTATATTGCCCAGCTACGTAGTATATTGCCCAGCCACGTATGTCACAGGTTAAAAAATAAAAAATAAACATACTCACCTTCCGATCCGAGGGCCCCTTGTAGTTCTGTCGCCTGTTCGCCAGCTTCCGATCCCAGGGTGTGATGACGTCGCGGTTACATGACCGTGATGTCATGGCAGGTCCTTGTCACGCAGGTCCTGTGATGACGTCGCGGTCACATGACCGTGACGTCATATAAGGTCCTTGTCGCATACCATCTTTAGCACCGGAGGAGCGAGGAGCGGGAAAGGCGCCGGAGTATATGATGATTTTTTATTTTTTTAATTATTTTTAACATTAGATCTTTTTACAATTGACGCAGCATAGGCAGCATCAATAGTAAAAACTTGGTCACTTGGTAATAGCGGCGGTAATGGAGTGAGTTACCCGCGGCATAACGCGGTCCGTTACCGCTGGCATTAACCCTATGTGAGCGGTGACTGCGGGGAGTATGGAGCAGGCGCTGAGTGCAGGGGAGTAGGGAGGGACTAATCGGACTGTGGCCGTCGCTGATTAGCCGCGGCAGCCATGACAGGCAGCTGTCGAGACCAATCAGCAACTTGGATTCCATGACAGACAGAGGCCGTGACCAATGAATATCCGTGACTGACAGAAAGACGGAAGTGACCCTTAGACAATTATATAGTAGATGGAGCATCATGTGTGGCCATTATACAGTATTGAGCACTGTGTGGCCATTATACAGTATGGAGCATCATGTGGGGCTCATTATACTGAATGGAGCAATATATGGGGCTCATTATACTGTATGGAGCAATATATGGGGCATGTTATTCTGTATGGGGCGCTGTGCGGTGCCCACAATACTGTATGGAACAATATATGGGGCTCATTATACAGTGTGCAGCAATATATGGGGCTCATTATTCTGTAAGGAGCACTGTGGTGCCCAGAATACTGTATGGAGGACTGTACTGTCTGATTTATGACCTATTGTAGAATGCACAATAGTTATCACTCATGTAATGTATGGAGGGACTGTATGGAGGGACTGTATATGAGATGGGAGCCCTATAGGGGGGCTGCACTATATATGTGTTTGGGGGGGGGCGCCGTTTTGAAGTTCACCTCAAGCAGCAGTGTGGCTAGGTTCACCCCTGGGCACAAGGTTACTAGATCCGGCACATATTATCACATCTTTCAGAGTAGGATGAGCTAAGAAGGATAAATAGCTTTGCGAGAAAATGTTCAGTCTAACTTGTAATTCATTAAATCCCTAAGAATCTATTGGGGTGGTCCTACTAATTGTTATTTCCATAAGCACACACATACTGAGACATGTGATAATCATTGAATCAGTCCATCCGCTTGACTCCGAGGCACAGAACGAGCAGGGATTTACATGAAAGTATTACAGGCTGTACTTAGTTTTCCATATTTGGGGACTTTTTAATTTAAAATGCACGTATATTGGACAAAACAATTCTTCTTGCGAATGGCTTTCATTTATAATTTTGCACCTTTTGGCTTAGGCTACTTAGGCAAATCAGGTTTTTTGCATCAGGCACAATACGGCGAATGTTGAAAAAACTGGATCCGGCGCAGATTGTGAAAAACTGATGCGACAGATCAGTTTTTTCGACGAATCCAGCTAGCATATCTAGATTATAGGATAAAAAAAAATTTGGAGCATGCTCAGTTTAAAAAAACGGAATCCGTCATTTTCTGGATCCGGCACCTTCCGGCTCCCATAGACTTCCATTCTAGCAATCAAAAACGTTGCTATGGACGTTTTTTCATGAAACCGGAAATGGCAGATTTGCCGGATCCGGCGAAAACCAGGCGAAACTACTATTACTAAATTAAACTTACTTGTCGAAAAGGAAAAAAAAATTATGGCATTGCTGAAATCGACAGCATAAATTTATACTAGTACTCTATCACCATGGAAACTAACTTTTTACAGCCAACACATTCTATATAAATGAATATTCCCAGCAGCAAGATCTACCAAAGATAAACAGAACAAAGCAGAACAAACCGTTCAATCTGTATTACTTAAAATATAGTGTGAATTTACATTTGGAACAAAGATATCAAAACTTTAAGCTCTTCTCGTCTCAGTCAATGTTCATCTTTGCGCTTTCGTTTTTTCCTCCCTATTCTAAGAGCCATAACAGGGCTTGTTCTCGGCAGGATGATTTGGAGTTCTGAATGACACCATTCATTTTACCATACACTGTAATGGGAAAGGTGATCAAATTCCAAGTGCAAGCGAAATGGAGAAAAAAAATGCAATTCTGCCATTGTTGTTTTATTGTGGAATAATAATAAAAAAAGACTTGTCAGTGTAATTCTTCAGGGCAGTACAATTACGTCGATACCAAATTTGTATAGATTTTTTTTATTGTTAGAATGGTGAAAAAAAATCAGAAATGTGTAAAAAAAAAAAAATTTTGCGTCTCCGAAAACTTATATTTTTCCATCAATTGAGTGCTGTGAGGGATTTTTTTTAGGGAAGGTTTAAGTTTTTATTGATATTTTTGGATGCAAATTATGTATTGATAGCTTTTTATTGCATTTTTTTTTTTGCGATTCTGACAAATAGATTATTTTTCTTCTTTATAGTGTTTACATAATATGTTTATGCTTTTTTCCCATGTCCATTTTTAAAAAGTGAAAAGTGGGGTTACTTGAATTTGAGGTTTTTCATTTTTTTTAATTTTGAAAAAGTCTTTAAAGCTTGACAAGCTAGTCTCTGGGGCCTTCAGTAGGACCCAGCTGCCATAAAAAAAACAGTAGTATATCATGGGGTAGTGGGCAATTGGAGCTCAGGAAGGCGCGCTCTGGGACTGGGTCAAACATATCTAGATGTTAGTAAGTAGTCCATATTCATAGTAACCTTTTCAGAGCAAAAAATGTGTTTAGGGTGAGCCATTTTCACTTTCATCACTATTTCTACGTAAAAATAAGAATACAGATAAAAAGTATAATTAAAAAAATGTGTACTACATCGTTTTTTGGACCCACTTCTGGTTTTGGCTTACAAATACTGATACAAAATAATGGAAAAAAAATTCTGAAGCTTGAAAGTGGCCAAATAGTGTCACAGACTGGCTAGTCTCCAGTTATCAACACTCACCCCTCCAATAAAACGCCTTTATAACTCCGCTGTGAAAAAAGGTTGTCCACTACTTATATCACCGATATCAGACAGGTTGAGGTCCGACACCCAGAAACCCCCTATGATCCGTTGTTTGCAGCAAAGTTGTACACAGTGCATAGAGCTGTGCAGTCACTGTTCTTGGGTACTGACTGCAGCTCAGCTACATTTTCTCTTCAAAGACGCACGACCAGGAGTTCAGAAGATGTTTTCCGGTCATGTGCAGTGCACACCTCGGAAGCAGAGGTGCAGTGACATTATCGGAATAAGGTGCGCGCATGGGCTAGATTTGTGATGACGTCGCTAGTGCAAATTATTATGATTTACGAGCAACCATAAGAGATGGGCGGGAATGACTGTTCACATATCCCCACCCCAGGGGCATGGTTTGGCAGGTAAAATGGAGACCGAGTGTCTCATTCACTGTCTGGAGATGTGTGGATCTCCTGTGCTTTGGTCTGTGCTAAGGCCTAAAGAGCCAGACACTATCCTGAGTATGCGAACCCGCAATATTGTATAGACTTTGTACTTTGTGCTGGAAAAAGCTGTTCTTTTGTTTGCTTCCTTGAGTGGTTTATGCAGTCTTAATAAACCTGCCTGGACATTTTCGTAATACAGCTTCCTGTGCTTGCCTCAAAGGCAGCTGAGTACAAACCTCTACAATATATATACAGTGGGGCAAAAAAGTATTTAGTCAGTCAGCAATAGTGCAAGTTCCACCACTTAAAAAGATGAGAGGCGTCTGTAATTTACATCATAGGTAGACCTCAACTATGGGAGACAAACTGAGAAAAAAAAATCCAGAAAATCACATTGTCTGTTTTTTTAACAATTTATTTGCATATTATGGTGGAAAATAAGTATTTGGTCAGAAACAAACAATCAAGATTTCTGGCTCTCACAGACCTGTAACTTCTTCTTTAAGAGTCTCCTCTTTCCTCCACTCATTACCTGTAGTAATGGCACCTGTTTAAACTTGTTATCAGTATAAAAAGACACCTGTGCACACCCTCAAACAGTCTGACTCCAAACTCCACTATGGTGAAGACCAAAGAGCTGTCAAAGGACACCAGAAACAAAATTGTAGCCCTGCACCAGGCTGGGAAGACTGAATCTGCAATAGCCAACCAGCTTGGAGTGAAGAAATCAACAGTGGGAGCAATAATTAGAAAATGGAAGACATACAAGACCACTGATAATCTCCCTCGATCTGGGGCTCCACGCAAAATCCCACCCCGTGGGGTCAGAATGATCACAAGAACGGTGAGCAAAAATCCCAGAACCACGCGGGGGGACCTAGTGAATGAACTGCAGAGTGCTGGGACCAATGTAACAAGGCCTACCATAAGTAACACACTACGCCACCATGGACTCAGATCCTGCAGTGCCAGACGTGTCCCACTGCTTAAGCCAGTACATGTCCGGGCCCGTCTGAAGTTTGCTAGAGAGCATTTGGATGATCCAGAGGAGTTTTGGGAGAATGTCCTATGGTCTGATGAAACCAAACTGGAACTGTTTGGTAGAAACACAAATTGTCGTGTTTGGAGGAAAAAGAATACTGAGTTGCATCCATCAAACACCATACCTACTGTAAAGCATGGTGGTGGAAACATCATGCTTTGGGGCTGTTTCTCTGCAAAGGGGCCAGGACGACTGATCCGGGTACATGAAAGAATGAATGGGGCCATGTATCGTGAGATTTTGAGTGCAAAGCTCCTTCCATCAGCAAGGGCATTGAAGATGAAACGTGGCTGGGTCTTTCAACATGACAATGTTCCAAAGCACACCGCCAGGGCAACGAAGGAGTGACTTCATAAGAAGCATTTCAAGGTCTTGGAGTGGCCTAGCCAGTCTCCAGATCTCATCCCTATAGAAAACCTTTGGAGGGAGTTGAAAGTCCGTGTTGCCAAGCGAAAAGCCAAAAACATCACTGCTCTAGAGGAGATCTGCATGGAGGAATGGGCCAACATACCAACAACAGTGTGTGGCAACCTTGTGAAGACTTACAGAAAACGTTTGACCTCTGTCATTGCCAACAAAGGATATGTTACAAAGTATTGAGATGAAATTTTGTTTCTGACCAAATACTTATTTTCCACCATAATATGCAAATAAATTGTTAAAAAAACAGACAATGTGATTTTCTGGATTTTTTTTTCTCAGTTTGTCTCCCATAGTTGAGGTCTACCTATGATGTAAATTACAGACGCCTCTCATCTTTTTAAGTGGTGGAACTTGCACTATTGCTGACTGACTAAATACTTTTTTGCCCCACTGTATATGTGCGTGCGTGTATATTTTATATATTATGTAATGTAGGTTACTTGAATTTTTTCATTGTGTTTTTGTGTGCATATTTTTAACATGCATTATTATTGCACTTTCGATGCTGCACTTTTGCCTGTTTGGTATGTCATGCCAATAAAGCTGCTTTATTTTTGATACTTCCTTTTCTTTTTTTTTTTTTTTACTTTGACAGAACTTTATTGACTTAGGCCCCTTTCACACATCAGTTTTTTGCCATCAGTCGCAATCCTTCGAATTTTGAAAAAAACGGATCAGGCGACTGATAGACTTGTATTAGTGACGGATTGCGACGGACTGCCCCACGTTTCATCCGTCGTTCGCCAGATCCATCGATAATTGTTTGTACGGAGGCCGGAGTGTTATGATCTGGTAATTCAGTACCACAATGGACATAGAAGTCAGAGCACATACAGTGACCTGACAATAACCCAAAAACATAGAACGAGCTCTGAGACGTGGGAACTCTGCAGACCGCAATCCCTAATCCTAATAATGCAACTCGGCACAGCCTGAGAAACTAGCTAGCCTGAAGATAGAAAATAAGCCTACCTTGCCTCAGAGAAATACCCCAAAGGAAAAGGCAGCCCCCACATATAATGACTGTGAGTTAAGATGAAAAGACAAACGTAGAGATTAAATAGATTTAGCAAAGTGAGGCCCGACTTTCTGAACAGAGCGAGGATAGGAAAGGTAACTTTGCGGTCAACACAAAACCCTACAAACAACCACGCAAAGGGGGCAAAAAGACCCTCCGTACCGAACTAACGGCACGGAGGTACACCCTCTGCGTCCCAGAGCTTCCAGCAAGCAAGAAAAAACAAATAAGCAAGCTGGACAGAAAAAAACAGCAAACAAATAGCCAAAGCGGAACTTAGCTATGCAGAGCAGCAGGCCACAGGAACGATCCAGGAGGAAACAGGTCCAATACTAGAACATTGACTGGAGGCCAGGATCAAAGCACTAGGCGGAGTTAAATAGAGCAGCACCTAACGACTTCACCACATAACCTGAGGAAGGAAACACAGAAGCCGCAGTTCCACTCTCCTCCACCAACGGAAGCTCACAGAGAGAATCAGCCGAAGTACCACTTGTGACCACAGGAGGGAGCTCTGCCACAGAATTCACAACACCGGAGACAACGGACAAAGTAACTGTTTTTGTGTACGTCAAAAAAACAGACAGCGACAGATCTGTTGCCATCTGTCGTTTGCTAGAATGGACGGTGACGGATTCCATTTTTTTTTAACTGAGCATGCTTCAATCCAAATAGCCAGATCTGCTAGTTGGATCCGTTCAAAAAAACGAATCCGTCGCATCAGTTTTTCTCAATCTGCGACAGATCTGTCTAGCCATCAGATTGTGACAGATGGCAAAAAACTGATGTGTGAAAGGGGCCTTACTTAAGTGAGGAGTACATGCGTTTTTGATGCGTTTCCACCGTGGAAATGCACTAAAGTCACAAGTGTGCTTTTTACCCGTGGAATTTCCATACCTAATGCAAGTCTACGGTTAAATTCCACACAGAAACCTCATCGCGCCCGCCAGAGAAATTTGATTTGAGAAATGGATTTGAAAAATGCACTGCATGTCAGTTTATGCAGCGTTGACAGAGTGGACATGAGATTTTTGTAAATCTTATCCACTTTGTTAGAACTGTTTTTTTGCACAAAAACACGCAGGAAAGAGAAGGAGATCCAGCTCAACGAAATAGTGAAAAATCCATAATTTATTTCACTCAAAATAAAACATGCTGATGTTTTGTCCTTTCACTGTATTTTGAGTGAAATAAATTATGGATTTTTCACTATTTCGTTGAGCTGGATCTCCTTCTCTTTCCTGTTCGTCCACGCCCTGACACAGCGGTTCCGTGCTCCGAGCTCCTGGGAATGTCGGTATGGTGAGCTGGATTTTGTTTTTCCACAAAAACACGCAGCATGAAAAATATCCACCCAATGCTCATAGTGGGAATGTTGCCTAAAAGTATTATGCATCTGTTTTTACCTTGATGTATCGGACATAGAGCGGTCATAGCACCGTACTTAATATATGACTTGTTTATATCCATCCTGTACACCAATACACCAACAAAAAAGAACAGAAGAAGCCTCTATTTTTACTGAACCTGTGCCTCCCTGTTACTGACTGCATTGATCCCATTTTGCTAATTTTCACACCTGATAAAAATGTTGCTCATAAAGTTTGTAAAAAGAAGATCATGCATCAAATTGTAAGCGAACGCTCATGAAACACAGGCCTGATAACCAGGTGCGAAAGGAGAACTTCTCTCAGCCAAATAGGTGCAGGTAACTAGTTATATTCATCCAATCATTATGCAAAAGATTATATGTAACACTTCAACAAAACAAAGTGACTTGTGTGACTGTGCTCTGCACCAACTTAGGCCGGCAAATGCAATAAATGCAGTGTCTAGACAGAAGGGAGTCAATTACCGAACCACGGCTGGAATGAGAAATGTCACAAATGGTTTTCATAAACTCACTACAACAGCAGAAAGTACAGTCCGTGCAGCAATTTGCAGAACAGAACGAACATAAAAAGATATAAATATGCTACGTTATAATATATATATATATATATATATATATATACAGACACACACGTCTCATACATATGCATATATATCTATATATATAATTGTCTAAGGGGTACTTCTGTTTTTCTGTCGGCAACTTCCGTAACGGAAATCCCGCATCACTGATTGGTCTCGCCAGCTGCCTGTCATGGCTGCCGCGACCAATCAGCAACGGGCAGTCCGATTAGTCCCTCCCCTACTCCCCTGCAGTCAGTGCCCGGCACCGGCTCCATAATCCCCTCCAGTCACCGCTCACACAGGATTAATGCCAGCAGTAACGGGCCGCGGGTTACCGCTGCTATTAACCCTGTGTGTCCCCAACTTTTTTACTATTGATGCTGCCTATGCAATAAACTACGTGGGCTGTGCAATATACTGCGTGGGCTGTGCAATATACTACGTTGCTGGGCAATATACTACGTGGGCTGGGCAATATACTACGTGGGCTAGGCAATATACTACGTGCAATATACTACGTGGGCTGGGCAATATACTACATGGCTGTGCTATACACTATGTGGGCTGTGTTATACACTACGTGGGCTGTGTTATACACTACGTGGGCTGTGTTCTATACTGCGTGCGTGGGCTGTGTGTACTATGTGGCTGTGTTATATGCTATGTGGGCTGTTATACACTCTGTGGGCTGTGGTATATATTATGTGGCTGTGCTATATACTCCGTGGGCTGTGCTATATACTACGTGGCTGTGCAATATACTACGTGGGCTGTTCTATACTACGTGGCTCTACTATATACTACGTGGCCATGCTATATACTACGTGGCCGGCCGTGAACAATCAGCGACAGGCGCAGTCTGGCCGCGAATTGGCGTGGGATTTGAACCACGCTTCGCTAATTGGTCACGAACGGCCGAATCCTGTGTATTCAATGTATTCTAAAATCTTCATAAATAAACTACATTCATATTCTAGAATACCCGATGCGTTAGAATCGGGCTACTATCTGGTATATACAGTTAGGGCCAGAAATATTTGGACAGTGACACAATTTTCGCGAGTTGGGCTCTGCATGCCACCACATTGGATTTGAAATGAAACCTCTACAACAGAATTCAAGTGCAGATTGTAACGTTTAATTTGAAGGGTTGAACAAAAATATCTGATAGAAAATGTAGGAATTGTACACATTTCTTTACAAACACTCCACATTTTAGGAGGTCAAAAGTAATTGGACAAAAACATAACCCAAACAAAATATTTTTATTTTCAATATTTTGTTGCAAAT
Source organism: Ranitomeya imitator (assembly GCF_032444005.1). Taxonomy (NCBI): domain Eukaryota; kingdom Metazoa; phylum Chordata; class Amphibia; order Anura; family Dendrobatidae; genus Ranitomeya; species Ranitomeya imitator. The sequence continues at coordinate 134,773,027 of NC_091284.1, forward strand.
CCTTTGGAGGCAATCACTGCCTTAAGTCTGGAACCCATGGACATCACCAAACGCTGGGTTTCCTCCTTCTTAATGCTTTGCCAGGCCTTTACAGCCGCAGCCTTCAGGTCTTGCTTGTTTGTGGGTCTTTCCGTCTTAAGTCTGGATTTGAGCAAGTGAAATGCATGCTCAATTGGGTTTAGATCTGGAGATTGACTTGGCCATTGCAGAATGTTCCACTTTTTGGCACTCATGAACTCCTGGGTAGCTTTGGATGTATGCTTGGGGTCATTGTCCATCTGTACTATGAAGCGCCGTCCAATCAACTTTGCAGCATTTGGCTGAATCTGGGCTGAAAGTATATCCCGGTACACTTCAGAATTCATCCGGCTACTCTTGTCTGCTCTTATGTCATCAATAAACACAAGTGACCCAGTGCCATTGAAAGCCATGCATGCCCATGCCATCACGTTGCCTCCACCATGTTTTACAGAGGATGTGGTGTGCCTTGGATCATGTGCCGTTCCCTTTCTTCTCCAAACTTTTTTCTTCCCATCATTCTGGTACAGGTTGATCTTTGTCTCATCTGTCCATAGAATACTTTTCCAGAACTCAGCTGGCTTCTTGAGGTGTTTTTCTGCAAATTTAACTCTGGCCTGTCTATTTTTGGTATTGATGAATGGTTTGCATCTAGATGTGAACCCTTTGTATTTACTGTCATGGAGTCTTCTCTTTACTGTTGACTTAGAGACAGATACACCTACTTCACTGAGAGTGTTCTGGACTTCAGTTGATGTTGTGAACGGGTTCTTCTTCACCAAATTAAGTATGCGGCGATCATCCACCACTGTTGTCATCCGTGGAGACGCCCAGGCCTTTTTGAGTTCCCAAGCTCACCAGTCAATTCCTTTTTTCTCAGAATGTACCCAACTGTTGATTTTGCTACTCCAAGCATGTCTGCTATCTCTCTGATGGATTTTTTCTTTTTTTTCAGCCTCAGGATGTTCTGCTTCACCTCAATTGAGAGTTCCTTTGACCGTATGTTGTCTGCTCACAGCAACAGCTTCCAAATGCAAAACCACACACCTGGAATCCACCCCTGACCTTTTAACTACTTCATTGATTACAGGTTAACGAGGGAGACGCCTTCAGAGTTAATTGCAGCCCTTAGAGTCCATTGTCCAATTACTTTTGGTCCCTTGAAAAAGAGGACGCTATGCATTACAGAGCTATGATTCCTAAACCCTTTCTCCGATTTGGATGTGGAAACTATCATATTGCAGCTGGGAGTGTGCACTTTCAGCCCATATTATATATATAATTGTATTTCTGAACATGTTTTTGTAAACAGCTAAAATAACAAAACTTGTGTCACTGTCCAAATATTTCTGGCCCTAACTGTATATATATACATTCACACGTTTAACTAGTTTGGTTACTTGTGCAATATAATCAAATTTTAGTTAGACGAATACAAATGTTTTTATCATTTCTATTTCACTACAAAATACATATACCCCTACCATTAATTTAAAATGGATATGCATAATTACTCAAAATTGACTATTTCCCGGTGTCCAGAAGAAGAAAATAGTGGGCACCAAGAGACATATATAATATGTAGACTAAGGGTGCTACAGCTGACTGTGCAATTCCCCACAAATAATTATGACTTTTCTCTGCCTGTTGTCACTTTGTGTGTTTGTTTTTATTTTGTTTAGCAATTATATTCTTCAGGAACGCCATGAGAAGCAGGCCACTTCCGACCTGCGCCCTGTTGGAGATGGCACATACAGGGGGTGTCAGATGGCGCAATGCAGTGACATTATCGAGCTGTCCAGCATCTACTGCTGTGCAGGATAGGAGAAGAGACAGAGGCGCCGCTGGACAAGGAGTATGGATTAGGTGAGTATAAGCTTTTTATCATTATTCTTATATTTTATGGTCACTGAATGTGGGCGATCAAAAGGGGCTGGCTGTAGGAGACCATAATACGGGGGACTGCCTGTTGGCATAATTATGGCGGGCTGCTGACCGTGGGGCATACTACTTGGGGCTGCTGGCTCTGGAGGAAGCTATACTGGGGGCTCCTGGCTAGGAAGGACAATACTGGGGGCTGACAATTGTGGGGGACATAATACTGGAGGCTGCTGACTGTGGGGGACATTATGGGGCTGGCTATGGTTAACATTACACTGAGGGCTTGCTGTGAAGTCTTTATAGGGAGCTGTGGAGGGGACTTACTGTATATTTGGCTGTGGGGGACAATACTAGGGGCTGTAGAAACATTATACTGTAAAGGGGCGGTGATGACCATAATGTATAGAGAGCTGTAGGGGACATACTTGGGTCTGTAGTGACCATACTGTATTGGAGGCTGTTGTGACCCATGTGCATAGGGCACTATGGTGGACATTATTCTGAATAGGTGATTGTGGTGAAAATATTTTCTGGGGGACTGTGGTGAACATCGTACTGTATATTGGGGGCTGTGGTGAATACCATACTGTGTGGGACATTATAAATATATAAGGTTGTCTGGGTCCCATAATACTATATGTGGTGTTGTGTAGGCCATCATATTATATATGGGGTGACACTATATAATGGGGGACTGTGGTGGACAAATTACTTAATGGGCGTGGTCGTGGAAATCATAGTATATATTGGTGGGCTGTTGTGGATATCATACTGTATAGGAGGCTGTGGTTATCAAGGGCAGACATACCAGCTTGATGACATCAGCAAGCAGCACGCACCTGTGTCAGAGAGATAAAGCTGCCAGTGAAGACGATGCTGTGGGGGAACGGACAGAGAGGTGAGTGGTGGTGTTTTTTTTAAAGCAATACACTGGGGAGAGTACACAGAGGTGGTTGGGGAGAACAATGATGAAGGTGAGGGAGGTCAATGATGAGGGTGAGGGAGAACAATGATGGGGGAGTATAATAATGGGGGAGAACAATGATGGGGCTGGTGGAGAGGAAACTGAGTTGTGGTGGGGGAGAGGACAGGTGTGTTGGAAAGAACAATATTTAAGGGTGGGGACAACAATGATGAGGGTGGGGGAGAACTGTGGCACCCCTGGAGTCCGGTTTCCACAGTGGCATTGCCTCCCTCACAGGGGGTGATGCCATGCCTGGAAGCAAGAAGGGATTCCCTTAGCAGGTACGCTGGCATACAACACCTTTCCTGACTCCAGACCAGAAGGGGGAGCTCTAACCTGGTTTCAGGGTAGCTTCCCTATAAGTTCTGGTCTGGAGGCGGGGTTAGTGAGTTCAGTGTGAAACAGTGAAGAGGAAGAAGCATGTGAGGAGAGCCTGGGAGTGGAGCTGCAACTGAGATCACCCCAGGATTGAGTGCAAGAGAGCGGACACCGAAGTCCGTGGTTGTTGTGGGAACTGCATGACCCACAGCCCAATGCAGATGACAGGAGATTGCAGGTCTCCTGGCCACAACTGACACCCGAAGGCACAGCCGCATATCAGAGCCTGGAGTCACCACAATTGAGTGAAACCTGGAAAAGGCTCAAGCTGCCTGCCATGCAGGTAGTGTTTCACTAAGTAGAGACGGAGAGAGGAACTTGAGGAGAACTACAAGCATCAGGAACCCAGAGAGCAGCGCAGTAGGGAGGCTTCCAACCCCACTTGGCTAGGGGAATTCTGAACTGCTTCCAGGCTGCCTGGATCTCTAATACCACCTGCTACCTGTTCTCTGGACTGCACCTACAATTAAAGGTAAAGAAACTACAGACCCCATGTCCTCCAATTTTTCGTGCATCCCAATGTCCAAAACCCCTCATTATTATTATTTATATAGCACCATTAATTCCATGGTGCTGTACATGAGAAAAGGGGTTACGTACAGGGTTATAGATATCGTTTACAGTAAACAAATTTACAATGACAGACCGGTACAGAGGGGAGAGGACTCTGTCCTTGTGGACTTACATTCTACTGGATAATGGGGAAGAGACAGAAGGCCAGGGGTGCGGCAGCTCTGGTGGTGGTGACGCGGGAGCTCTGGCGGTGGTGACGCGGCAGCTCGGGTGGGTGGTGAGGTGGCAGAATGGTTATTGCAGGCTGTAGGCTTTCCTGAAAAGATGGGTTTCCGGTTCCATCTGAAGGATCCAAGGGTGGTGGATAATCGGATGTGTTGAGAAGTGGAATTCCAGAGGATGGGGGATATTCGGGAAAAATCTTGGAGGCGGTTGTGTGAGGAACGAATAAGTATGGAGGAGAGTAGAAGGTCTTGGGAGGATCAAAGATTACGTGAGGAAAGATAGTAGATTAGTTCAGAGATATAGGGAGGGGACAGGTTGTGGATGGCTTTGTAGATCAGTGATAGTAGTTTGAACAGGATTTCTTGGAGAATTGGGAGCCAGTGGAGGGATTTGCAGAGGGGAAAAGCAGGGGAGTAGTGATTAGAGAGGTGGATCAGGCGGGCAGCAAAGTTGAGGACAGACTGAAGCGGTGAAAGAGAGTTAGCGGGGAGGCCATAGAGGAGGGTGTTGCAGTAATCAAGGCGGGAGATGATGAGGGCATGCACAAGAGTTTTAGTAGATTGTGGGGTGAGGAAGGGACGGATTCTGACAATATTTTTGAGTTGGAGGCGACAGGAGGTGGCAAGAGTTTGGACGTGCGGTTTGAAAGACAGGGCAGAGTCGAGAGTTACCCCGAGGCAGCGTATTTCAGGTGCGAGAGAGAGCATGATGCCGTTTACCGTAATAGATAGATCAGGTGAGGGGATACGCAAGATGGGGGAAAGATGATGAGTTCGGTTTTGTCTACATTGAGTTTTAGGAAGCGAGAGCTGAAGAAGGAGGATATGGCTGATAGACACTCCGTGATTCTGGACAGCAGAAAGGTGACATCTGGGCCAGAGAGGTAGATCTGAGTATCGTTGGCATACAGGTGGTACTGGAAGCCATGGGACTTTATGAGTTGTCCTAGGCCAAGGGTATAGAAGGAAAAAAGTAGGGGGCCCTAGGACAGAGGCTTGGGGGACTCCAACAGAAAGAGGAGGTAGTGTGGGAGTGGGAAACACTAAATGTGCAGTCGTAAAGGTATGAGGTAATCCAGGACAGGGCAAGGCCTTTGATGTCAAGGGAAGAAAGAATCTGTAGCAGTAGGCAGTGGTCGACTGTGTCGAAAGCAGAGGACAGATCGAGAAGGAGGAGGACGGAGAACTGTCTGTTAGCTTTGGCTGTGAGTAAGTCAGTAGTAATTTTGGTCAGAGCAGTGTCAGTGGAGTGGTGGGGGCGGAAGCCAGATTGGAGGTTGTCAAGGAGAGAGTTAGATGAAAGTTGGGAGGAAAGTTGAGCATGGACATGCTGCTCAAGGAGTTTGGAAGCAAACGGGAGCAGTGATATGGGGCGATAGCTGGGCATAATAGTTGGGTCAAGGTTAGCTTTTTTGAGGATGGGTGTGATGGTGGCATGTTTGAAGGCAGAGGGGAAGGTATCAGAAGATAGCGATAGGTTGAAGAGATGGATTAGGGCTGGACTGAGCATGTTAGTGAGGTTGGGGAGCAGGTGGGAAGGGGTGGGGTCAAGTGCACAGATGGTGAGGTGAGATTTGGAAAGGAGGTGAGTAAATTTTCCTTCAGTGATGTTGGAGAGGGAAGGTATTAGGGAAGGGCAGAGGTCTGGTATATGGAGTGGTTGAGGTGGTGGAACAATAAAGGTTTGCCTTGTTTGGTCGATCTTGTTTTTGAAGTAGGTGGCAAAGTCCTCAGAAGAGATGAGGGGAGTTGGAGGTGGCAGTGGTGGGCGGAGGAGAGAGTTAAATGTGCTGAACAGTTGTTTTGGGTTGTATCATAATGAAGATACAAGGTTAGTGAAATAGGTCTGTTTAGCAGAAGTGAGGGCTAGTTTGAAGGCAAGTGTAGCTTGTCTGAAAGCAGTGAAGTTGTCAGGCAGGCGTGTTTTTTCACCAATGCCGCTCCGCGACCCTGGATGCTTGTCGGAGTGTTTTGGTGAGGTTGCTATGCCAGGATTGCTTATTGATTTGTTGCACTTTGCCAGTCTATGGCTGATGTGGTAGACTGTTCTGGTAGCCCTGGGGCCCCGCGAGTCAAACCATCTCAGCTGCAACACCACCGGCCCCAGCGCACCCCTTAAGCAGCGTCGGCCATCTCTAGCTGAACAACACAGGTGGCGTCACGAATAGTGATGAGTGAGTATTCGTTGCTCGGTTATAAACTTCTCCACAACAGTATCACGGACCTGCCTGTTTTCCTTGGTCTTCATAATGCTCTCTGTGCTTCAAACAGAACCCTGAGACTATCACAGAGCAGGTGCATTTATCATCAATTAGGCATTTAGGACAACATTGGATCATTCAGAGATCTACAATGAACTTCTGGAGTGAGTTTGCTTCACTGAAAGTAAAGGGGCCGAATAATATTGCACGCCCCACTTTTCAGTTTTTGAATTTCCACAAAAATGTAAAAATAATCAATAAATTTCATTCAACTTCACAATTGTGTTCCACTTCTTGTTGATTCTTCACCAAAAATTTACATTTGGTATCTTTATGTTTGAAGCATGATATGTGGGAAAAGGTTGAAAAGTTCCAGGGGGCCGAATACTTTCGGAAGGCACTGTATGTTCTTTCTCTATATAGATACTAAATGTCTTGTTATATATGAATCTTTTGGTTCATTTGTTGCCTATACCCGTTATCATATTGTGGATCTGTAGCATATCGATATCTTGTGCCATCACTATTGAGCGCTTCTGATCTGATGTCCCTATACATTTCCTATAGTAAATGCTCAGAATTTTTAAAGTGACAGTGCAGACAAGATCCTAAGACTATGGATGGTACCCAGAAGGGGGGGTGTACCCACAACCCAAGGCTGATCCCTTTCCCACATAATCAAAGTGGGACCATATGATAATATTGCACATTTCCGTATCCCATAATCTCATACTACGTCAATAGAACCTGTGGCGAGAAAGCCCGCCATCAGAACATACTATCCGGACAAAGGCTACAAATAATTGCATTCACCGTAAAGTTAACATCTCTGTCACATCTAAAAGTATCACACAAAGATCAGTGAGCAATCTGCTCGGAAACACATGATTACCTGAATGTGTTTCCCCCTGTGGCGATCTATGCACGGAGTCTGGGATGGCGTCGGTAGAGAGTTATCTGTTGTCTCATTTTTTTCTCGTTTTAGCGATTACAATGGGGTTTGTGTCTTCTCGGGGGGTGTGCTTTCCCCGTGTTACGACTGACGTCTGGAATAGCGTATCTCCGCCCTGTGCGGCCGGGAGTCTGGTCAAGTGTACGGAAATTGGGAGCGGCTAGCCAATGGGTGTGGCCGCTGGGTGACATGCCGGGGACAGCCCCTGTCTCCGATTGGTGGACGAATGGATGACGTCTTTGGGTAACACGCTGAGGACAGCCCCTTGTATCTGGTTGATGTTTCTGGATTACGTACCTGGGATATCCCCGTGCGAGCAATCTGATTGGTGAGATCGGACTTTAAATATCTTATGATGCCTGACCTTAGACACGCCCCCAGGAGGAAGCAGATGCGAAACGCGCATCGGGGTAGTCAAGGTGCAGCATGCCACGAGGCAGGGGAGCAGCGGGGTCATTCAGGTAACATGTACCGAGCAGATTGCTCACTAATATTTGTGTGATGACTTTTAGATGTGACAGAGATGTTAACTTTACGGTGAATACAATTATTTGTAGCCTTTGTCCGGATAGTATGTTCTGATGGCGGGATTTTTCTCGCCACAGGTTATATTGACGTAGTATGAGATTATGGGATACGGAAATGTGCAATATTATCATATGGTCCCACTTTGATTATTTGGGAAAGGGATCAGCCTTGGGTTGTGGGTACAACCCCCTTCTGGGTACCATCCATAGTCTTAGGATCTTGTCTGCACTGTCACTTTAAAAATTCTGAGCATTTACTATAGGAAATGTATAGGGACATCAGATGTTGGTGTACCCTTTAAGAGCATGTACGATATACATACAGTAGCAATCTTGCAAATGTCACTGGAGAAATGTGATACTGACCACAAGGGAATGTCCTTCTGGTGATTATTAAAATCTTTATTACGAGTACGATTTTCTAATAATTAGGTTTGATATACCTGTTGCTCCTTTTCGCTGACCTTGATATGAATGTTTGATCTGATTTTGAGGCACTGTTTTAATGTTTGGTATTGTCTATCTGTAAATAACGGTTTTTGTAGTATTAAACACTTCGTGACTGAGTATAGTTTAATAACTCTACGGTCATTATGTTTATAACTCCAAACATAGTAGATGTCACCTATAAGGTACCTGGATGTAAATGTTTACTTGGTGATTTATTTATGATGGTTCTGGTGCTGTATTTATGTACTCTTGGTGGTTCTAGTTATATTCTGGTTATGATTTTGGCTTTGTATTTATGCACTGCTGCAGATCGTTCTTGTGATGAATACAGCACCATAACCTTCATCACTACAAGAATACTCACCAGAGCCATCAGTAGAACATGAATACAGCACCAGCACAACCATCACTACGTAAATACGTCACCAGAACCACTATCAGTACAGGAATTTTACACCAGAACCACTATCAGTACATGAATACGCCACCAGAACCACTATGTATACAAGCATATGGTACTAGAACCATCATCAGTTTTGTTGCAAACCGTATTTGCTGCATGACGGATGCAAAAACCATCATACATATCCCTTTATCTATAATAGAGTCTCTTTAGTTTCCCCTAGGATATACGGCAGATACTAAACAACTTAACTGAAGCCATACTGCCCACATTATAGTTAAGTAAATATTAATTTCCATGACTGTCCTTGGCTCTGACATTTAAAATATTGGACGTCCGGGATGAATTTCACTATTTATCCTTGGGATTGTGTACATGGTCCACAAACAATGAATCGTTTTATATCCAATAGTGATGAGCGCGTGTACTCGTTTTTCCGAGCACGCTTGGGTGGTCTCCGAGTATTTGTGACTGCTCGGAGATTTAGTTTTCGTTGATACAGCTGCATGATTTACAGCTGCTAGTCAGTCTGAGAATATGTGGGGGTTGCCTGGTTGCTAGGGAATCACCACATGTAATCAAGCTGTCTAATAGCTGCAAATCATGCAGCTGCGGCAAGGAAAACTAAATCTCCGAGCAGTCACAAATACTCGGAGACCACCCGAGTAATGGGTATATTCGCTCATCACTAATATCTAACTTTGAAATTGCACTCCCTGTTGAAACTCACCCTTAAAGTACATCACTTTTTTTATTTTGTTGGTATTTTTTTGTTGAAAAATGTAACATTTCTAATGGAAGTGGTCATCAGAGTTTTGTTACCCAACTCATTGGAGGGGGACTGCGTTAGGGGTTCTATTGCCTTAGTCTCTGACCCATTTCTTTTCGTGGGGGATGGGTGTTCATTGGTGGGGAAAAGGGGCGCCACTGGCTTCAATTGCTTAGGGCAATAAAATACCTGGTTCCAGCGCTACTTGCTATATTTAGTAAAATATAACATATGTGGTATAGCTGCATACATAAAAGTCCATTCTATCAAAATAAAAAAATAGTTAACCAATCGGTAAGCACCATAAACAGAAAAAAATTAAAACCGCCAAAATTGCAAAGACAAATATCTGGGAGTGCAGAACACATGTTGTAACAAGTCCTATTGCCTGTCACTATCATTGTACTTCCCAGTGCATTGTTGTCATCTTCTGACAGTAAAAAATATATATATATTTGGTTGACAGTCGATTAATGTAGCGTAAACTTCCCACACAGCCCGTAACAAGGCTAAGTAGTCCAGTAATGCAATTATACAAATTTATCACCGTTTCACGTCTAAGAGCCTTTTTTCCTCACCCAAGAGCAATAGAGATTTCATTGGATTTCCACTGTCCCTTTAGGTTAATGGCGAGAAGTTGAGAAATGAGCCTCTCCATGAACTGGCAGCTGGAGTATCAATAGTTGATAAATAATGAGTGTTAGTGATTTCTTGATGTCAGGGCATGTCATCATATCATAAGGACAATGTGGCCAAACAGAATGTAGATTCTGAAAACCTGCCATAAAAGGTCTCCCCTTCAAGTCTGCTGGTGTAGTAGTACAAGAGTGCACAGCTGTGTAACCTGTACACAATATGGCTTTCAAAAAGCCCTAAGGCAATGACAGTAGATAGAACATGTGCTCGCAGATTTATATATTACAGAAAAGAAGAAATAAGATTTCATTCAATCTCTTAACGATGAACATTTTTTTTTAAGTTATAGGCAATGTTTTCCATGAGGATTATATTCAAATGTATGGATTAAAAAAAGAAGAAGCTAACCACTCTTCACTATCATACACCACAAGATTACCCAGCTGTGTTATTTGCTCTGGAAATTCCACTGATTTCATTTTGACAAAGCAGCAACTTCTCTTCTGCTCTGTTGAAGGCACATTACTACGGGTGTCATGTTGATTGACAGCTGGCTCCCTGCTGCCTAACTGCAGGAAGCTGGCTGCAGGGTCAGCGTTCGGGGCAGGCAGACCAGGCAGATGCCTAGGACCCCACTACTCCAGGGGCCCCAGCCAGTGGCTGCCATGGGGCCCATAAGAGGGGCCCAGCACCGCACCCCATTGCTCATTCAACTTATCGGCATCATAGATGCCGATACAGTTGAAAGCAGTGATGGAAGAGAGAGCATCAGATAACGCTTCCTCTTTCATCACTCCTCCTCTTCTTGTGACCCAGCGGTCTTGCAATAACGTCACTTCATCGTGCACCATGCTGTGTCAGCAGTGGAGCCGATGAGACCGGAGCAGAGCCTGGAGCAGCACGGGGAACGAGGAGGAGGGGTGAGTATTGTGTGTGTGTGTGTGAATGTATGCATTATTGTGTGTGTCTGACTGTACTGTGTGCTGGGGAAGCTGCACTATACTGTGAGGGGAGCTGCACTACACTGTGTTGGGGAGAGTTGCACTGTACTATGTGTTGGTGAGCTGCACTACACTATTTGTTGGGGGAGCTGCACTGTACTGTGTGTGGGTGGAGCTGCACTGTACTGTGTGTGGGGGAGATGCATTATACTGTGAGTGGGGGCTGCATTATACTGCGTGTGCGGGAAGGGGTTACATTATGAGTGGGGGGCTGCATTATACTGTGTGTGTGGCTGCAGTATACTCTATCAAGGACCATGGGGAGTGCATTATACTATATGTAGTATATGAGACCTGCATCACACTGTATCGAGGACTATCTGTCCCCATCATTCTTCCTCAGTCGGTATAAAGAAACTCGGGAACAAGCGTTAAACGACTTCTTTGTTATTAGTGATGAGCGAATATAATCGTTACTCGAGATTTCTCGAGCATGCTCAGGGGGTCCTCTGAGTATTTTTTAGTGCTCGGAGATTTAGTTTTTCTTTCCGCAGCTGAATTATTTACATCTGTTAGCCAGCATAAGTACATATGGGAGTTGCCTGGCTGCTAGGGAATCCCCACATGTAATCAAGCTGGCAAACAGATATAAAACATTCAGCTGAGGTGAGGAAAACAATCTCTGAGCACTAAAAAATACTCGGAGGTCACTCGGCAAATCTCAAGTAAGAAGTATATTCACTCATCACTTTATGTAATGTATATAACTTGTATGTTGAAATCTGTTGACAAATATATTTTAATTCTTGAATAAGTAATCATAAGTAGCACTCCATAATGTAAAACTTCAAAACATGAACTACAGAGGTAACACCACAGTGCATGTTCACCCTGTATGGCTGTGAAAGCCACGGGCACAAGATCCTCTGACCGCTACATCCACCTGGACCAACTAAGGGTTGTTTATTAACAATGTAAAGTACTGTAAAAGCAAAAAGTAATGAATCGCTACCAAGTAGGATGAGAAAACAGATTTTTCTTCATCTAGCAATACATTTTTGGCATTTTTTATACAACAAATCTCAAACTAGTCTGGTTTCAAAATGCATTTTATGTTTTTATCTAGCAATACATTTATGTTTGATACATGGTTTCTCATTCTACTTGGCAGCGCTTCACTACTGCCGGGTTTTACGGCACTTTAATAAGTGATATAGCGTTACAATTAATTCAAATTGTGTGGCGGTAGCCTAGCTTCAGTCTTTTAACTTGTATCTCTGATGACATGGAGGTAACAGATTTACTACACTGATAGTACCCATGAGAAGAATGGTCTCATTGAGGTGCAGCATTTGACGGTTAGCAGCATTGTGCCATTTAGATCTAATGAAATCATATGTTCATTTCATATATTGTGCTCATCAATAAGCATTTAATTAACTGAAATAGAACAAAAGAGTGCGTTCTGTTTAAACAAAATACCATAAAGATCCTCGTGTCAAAGATACATTGATGGCAGAGTGACAATTTCTACTTCTATTGAGGAAAAGGTCAACATCGCTAAATGCCATCAAGGCGACACACAAGTCGTTTGAGAGCAAGAGAAGATATGCTCATGACGGAGATTGACTGAAAAAAACCACCAGAATAATTGGGTAAAGGAAAACGCTCATCAGAATTTAAAGGTTGAGAGTTAGGTGTGACCACTCATGTCAACAATCTTTCTTAACTTGGGATAGAAATTCTTGGCTCCTCCTGCTCCTCCTTCAAGTCAGCAGTCTCCATGATTTCCCAGACATCAAGAAAAATAAATATTCTAGCTACAGACTTATTTCTTATCTAAAAGTGTGAGGATTACCTCCAGGGATTTTGTGCAAAAGCGTGCTGCCCAAAAACTCGACTAAATCTCCAGCGAAACAATGAACAGATGACAAAAGCACAAATACATAATTATTTTAATGATTAATAAAATTAAAGGGCAGAAAATACAGAATGCCTACCTCTCCACAGAAAATCCTAGCTACAGAAAGCAGTTCATAAAACGTACAGATTTGGTCAATGTACATGATTAAGGACATGTGGTGATATTTCCAGGCAATGGTTGTGGGTACATTGATTTGGTTTTGATATTGTATGTTTTTATGCAGTACTACTTTATTTATATCCATGAATGTACGTCGCTGACATGGCAGGTAATCTATAGTAGTATATACTGCATGACTACAAAGTTGTAAGTAATTTCCATAAAGGTATTTTTAGACACTTTCTATACCAAGTGTCACATATGGATTAAACCTTGATTTCTTCAGTCTGGTTTTATGATGTTAGAGATAGGGGTGATGTCGGTGTTTTGTGGGGCACACTTAGAAGGTGCGTGGTAGTCCACCTGATGAATAATATGAATGTTACTAATAGCCTGAAAGGCTAGGTTCGCATTGCGTTAGTGGGTGTCCGCTAACGGACTCCGTTACATGGCGCAATTGTCGCAATTAACGCTATGTAATGGATCGGTTAGCGCACCCATTGACTGCAATGTGCTAACGGATCCCTAACGCATCACAAATATATGCCATTTTTGGCATGCATCTGCGATGTGACGTTAGTTTCGGACGGACCTCGAACGCTGCTTGCAGCGTTCAGGGTCCGTTCCTCGCTAGTGCAGATCGGGCATATGCGCTAGCGGGATTGCCGAATGCAATCCCTTTTTTGGACATTGCATTAGCGCAATCTGTTAGCGTATCCGCTAAACGGATTGCACTAACGCAATGTGAACCTAGCCTAAGTGACTATGGTGCACTATATGGGTGTTCAGTACTTTGCACAGTTTCATCTTCCCCATCTGAAAGCAGTGGAGAACTAACGTCTGAACTTTTCTAAAAAGTGGCAAAGCAGAACGATTGAACTTTTCTACTCATCAAATCAGCATTTATTGGGAGACAGTTGGAAACCCCATAAATGTCAGATGGCTGGATGTTCTTGCAGAAATCCTCAGGTTCCATCAACTTTACTATTATCTGTCTGCCGGCCTTTAGTAGTTCAATGATCGGCATAATCATCAAATCGCTATAAAGGATATATCTGAATCCTGTATAATGTGTGACTATCTGCTGTATAAACTTAAAACCAATAAGTCTGCAACACTTGTAAATCTATATGGAGTGCTTCTTACATCTCACGGATATTGTGCCAGGAAAAATGCAGGCTATTATCAGAGTAAAAGTAGACTGTAGCTTTCACAGCGGCAGGTCATGGGACTGCTTTGTGGCTCAAACTGCTTTCCTTACTAGTGACTAGCTGCTTCCCACAGGCACTACCATCATGAGTTCAACACATACAAATGTATAAAGTTCCCGTTCACAATATCTATAAAACTCTATATTCTGCATTTTTCCTCCTAGTGATTGCTGAATGTAGTCAGAACTATATTAATCAAAAAAAGAGAAAAAGCCAGGTCACCAATGCAGCAATATGTCCTGTGGAGCCCGGGACATGGCCACTGACATGGACATCAAATGGTTAGGAATATAGAGGAGATCCAGCTCAAAATGGAGTAAAATATTGCAGACTTTATTGAAGTGCATTAAAATAGTGACAACATTAGAAAAAAGTGCACTGATTAGCAAGTAGCACCTACAGTGGCATGCAAAAGTATTCACCCCTTGGCACTTTTATTGTTTTAAAACCTCACAACCTGGAATTTCATCTTTTTTGTTTTAGGGTTTGCTTCAGTTCATGTAATGAACATGCTTTCAACTGTGAACATTTGGTTTTATTTTTATTGTGAAGCAAAACAACAAATAGGACAAAATAACTGAAAACTTCAGTCTGCATAACTATTCACCCTCTAAAATTCAGCGCTTTGTAGAGCCTCCTTTTGCGGCAATTACAGCTGCAAGTCGCTTTGGATAAGGCTAGGTTCACATTGTGTTAGTGGGTGTCCGCTAACGGAATCCGTTACATGGCGAAATTGTCACAATTAACGCTATGAAACGGATCCGTTGGCGCACCCATTGACTGCAATGTGCTAACGGATTGCTAACACATCGCTAACGTATGCCATTTTTGGCATGCATCAGCGATGTGCCGTTAGTTTCGGACAGACCTCGAACGCTGCTTGCAGCGTTCAGGGTCTGTTCTTTGCTAGCGCAGATTGGCAATCCCGTTAGCGCAGATCCCCTAACGCAATCCCTTTTTGGACATTGCGTTAGCGCAATCCGTTAGCGTATCCGCTAAATGGATTGCACTAACGCAATGTGAACCTAGCCTTATGTCTCTATGAGCTTTCCACATCTAGCCACTGGGATTTTATGCCCATCACTCAAGGCAAAATTGCTCCAGCTACTTCAAGTTAGATAGTTTCCTCTGGTGACCACAGATTCTCAATTGGATTATGGTCTGAGCTTTGACTAGGCCACTCCAAAATATTTCCCCTTAATCCACTTAAATGCTGCTTTAGCAGTATGATTTGGGTCATTGTTTTGTTGGAAGGTGAACCTCCATCGCAATCTCAAATCACTGACAAACAGGTTTGTCTCAAGAATATGCCTATATTTCGTACCATCCATCTTCCCTTTGGCTCGGACCATTTTCCCTGTCCGTGCTGCCAAAAAACATTCTTACAGGAAGATGCTGCTACCACCATGTTTCACTGTGGGGATGGTGTTCTTGGGGTGATGAGTTGTGTTTGGCACCAGACATAGCGTTTACCTTGATGTCCAATTTTGGTCTCATCTGGCCACAGCACCTTCCTCCATACATTTGGGGAGTCTCTCGCATGTCTTTTGAGTTTGCCAAGAGACACGCGGGAGTCTCTCGCGTGTCTTTTGACAAACTCAAAACGAGCCTTATAAGTTTTGGGTGTAAAGTGAGGCAGTGACTGGGATCATATATGAGGGCAGATAAGTGTCCCCCGGGATGCATATAGAGACATAATAAACCCACTGGAGTGCATTTACAGCAAAATGGGATTACAAGGCAAAGTAAAAGTGAGTTTGGATTTGGTCAAAGTAGTTGACCAAGTCAGATTTTAGGAAAACCCGACATGGACATTTATTTTTATGGATTTGCAGGTTTAAGGCAAGTTCCGCCTGCAACTCTGGGTTTTGGGAGTGGCTCTATATCCATGATTTACATTTAAACGCTCAGTCTTGTCTTGGATGTGTTAGTGTTGTTCTTGCAAGCTGCAGAGCAGGAGGCTCTGTGCAACCCAGGCTTGTGTGAAGCTAGCATAGAGCTATGGACTTCAAAGCTGCTGACGCACTCAAGAGATACGACGGTGCAATTGCCCACGGCAATGGAGTTGGTCACTGACTTTTTGGAGAACATGGCTGCAAACCGGAAGATATTGTTTCCTTGTTTATGTGAGTTTTCTGGACTAAAGACATTTTATGTTAAACTTTCTGTGGTCCTTGCCTATCTGCCGCACAGTATAAACACCGCTGCACTACACATGGTGGAGAATGCGGGCAGTGTGAACTGAGGCATACACCAACGCAAGCTGCATGTCGATTATTGGGCCTGCAACGCTACAGCCCAGTCATGGCAACAAGATGGAGGAAACCCTGAAACAGTTGGTCCTCACTCAGCAGCAGCAGATGAATAACCTGTTGATGCAGCAGATTGTGGCATTACGAGAGGCACTCCCCACCACGACCCTGATCCATTCTAAGGCACAGGTCCGGTCTGCATTGAAGAAGAGGAGTCCTGAGGACAACATGGAAGCTTTCCTTACAGTGTTTGAGTGCACAGGGGAGCAGGAAAACCTGCCAATTTGCCAGTGGGCTGAAATGGTGATCCCATTCCTGATGGGAGATGCCCAGAAGGTCTACTTTGACCTCAGTCGAGAGGATGCCCAGAACTATGGGAAACTGAAAGGTGAGATCCTTGCCAGACTGGGGGCTAACACTTATGTACGTGCACAATGGGTGTTTCAGTGGTCCGAACTGCCAGGTCTTAGGCATATGATTTGATGCAGCTAGTAAAAAAAATGGCTCCAGCCTGAGACTTTGACTCCTTCCCAGATGGTAGAGAGGGTAGTGGTCGATCGGCTTGTGAGAACTCTTCCAGCAGCTATACAGCGTTGAGTGGGGCAAGGGGATCCGGGCACCTTAGACCAGGTGGTTAACCTGATCGAGCTGTATACAGCCATTCAGGACTTCATACAGGAATCTGCCTCACTATCATTATTACACTGACCCCAGCCAGCTCAGGAGCCTGGGAAAGGGACACGACCCTCTGCTGGGGTCAGTCAAGACCGAGCCCGTATTGAGGTAGTACCCCTGAGTGAGAGTGACAGGAGACCAGTTTCCCCTAAACTGGCCTTGTGGACTAGCGGTGCCGCAGCTATTAGGTGTTGGCGGTGCCAAGGACCAGGACATGTGGCTGCCAACTGCCCTCTGACAGTTGAACCCATCGGCAGACCCAGTACTTTACCTACGCTCGATCTGACTAAGGATTACTGGCAGGTGCCTCTTACAGAGTCGGCAAAAGAAAAGACTGCTTTTATAACGCCGGAGGGTCTTTAACACTATGCCATCTTGCCTCTTGGATTACATGGGGCCTCAGCCACGTTCCAAAGGCTGATGGACATAGTGTTAGAGACCGATCAGAAGTATGTGTCAACATATTTGGATGATATTATCTTTAGTACTGACTGTCCTAGGTATATGTGGTAGTGAATTTACTCAGAGACTTGACATCGAATCCAAAAAATGCAAGATATGTCTTGAGGAAGCCTGATACTTAGGGTGATCGGCCATGGGGTTATCAAACCCCAAATAAATAAAATCGAGGTCATTCATAACTGGCCCTGGCCTGATACTACTGAACTGGTAAGAGCATTCTTCGGCATCATTGGGTATTACCGACGGTTCATACCTAATTTTCCTGGGAGATCGGCACCCCTGACTGATCTCTTAAAGGGAAAGAAGTCAGTCATAGTTCAGTAGAACCCCCAGGTGGAGGAAGCATTCCAATCTATGAAGTTCGCGCTGTGAGGACAGCCTGTCTTCATCAGCCCCAACTTCAGGAAAATACTTCATCATACAAACGGATGCCTCAGAGGTATGCCTAGGAGCGGTCCTGTCACAGGAGGTGAATGGAGAAGAACATCCGGTCACATACTTGAGCAGGAAACTTATCCCGGATTAGAAAAATTGTAGCATAGGCGAGAAGGAGTGCATGGCCATTAAGTGGGCCTTGGAGTCCCTAAGTTATTATTTGCTTGGGCAACAGTTTCGCTTGGTGACAGATCATTCACCCTTGGTATGGATGAGAAAAGCCAAGAAGAGGAATGCTTGAGTCATCAGATGGTTCCGGTCACTGTAAAACTTTAGATTTACGGTGGTATATTGACCAGGAAAGGTGCAAGGGAATGCGGATACCCTGTCACAGGAACCCTGTATGGTCAGAGGTGTTCAACCCCACAAGTTTGAACAGAGGGGGGGGATATGTGAGGCAGTGAGGGGGATCATATATGAGGTCCGGTATATGTCCCCAGGATG
This sequence comes from Ranitomeya imitator, assembly GCF_032444005.1. Classification (NCBI taxonomy): domain Eukaryota; kingdom Metazoa; phylum Chordata; class Amphibia; order Anura; family Dendrobatidae; genus Ranitomeya; species Ranitomeya imitator. The sequence continues at coordinate 134,791,386 of NC_091284.1, forward strand.
CATATAGAGACATATTAAGCCCGCTGGAGAGCATTGTGATTACAGCAAAACGTATGTGATTACAAGGCAAAGTAAAAGTTTTAGCAAAACCTGACATGAGCTTTTATTTTTGGAGGGATTTGCAGGTTTGCTAGTGGGGCGAATCCCTCCCTCCACTCTGGGTTTTGGGTGTGGCTCTATGTTCACGATTCCCATTTAAACTCTCAGTTTTGTCTTGGTGGTGTCAGTTCTGTTTTTGCCAGCTGCAGAGCAGGAGGCTCTGTGTAACCCAGGCCTGTGCAAACCCAACACAGAACCATGGACTTCAAAGCTGTTGACGCACCCAAGAGATACAGCAGTGCAATTGCCCACTGCAAGGGGGTTGGTAATGGACTGTTGAAACCACATGTTGTACTTTCTGTGGTCCCTGCCTATCTGTCGCACTGTGTGAACACCGCTGCACTACAGTAAGTAAAAGCTTTTTTCTGCCCACTGTCCCATAAAGGCTATTTATGTATGACTTATTGAGGTCGTATGTAGAGATACTCCATTCTCTGCTTTGGAATTCTGCAGCTCCTTCAGGGTTACCTTTGGGGTCTGTGCAGCCTGTCTGATTAATGCCCTCCTTGCCCTGGTTTAGAGTTTTGCTAGGCGGCCCTCTTTTAGCAGGTCTGTTGTTGTAACATATTCTTTCAATTTGATGACAACGGACTTAATGGTGCTCCGGGGAATCATCAGATAATTTTTTTTATATCCCAACTTTGTCCCTGACTTGCTTAGAGATCTCCTTGGTCTTCATGGTGTGGTTTCATTAGTGGTGCCTCTTGCTGTTGCTAAAGCAAGATGTTTTTATGAAATTACAATAAAGGACTAAGGTTTTTTTTTTGTTTTTTTTTAAATCATAGCCTAATTTTCCTCTACCTAATACGTCATTTTGCTGGTGACTGGACTTCCTCCTCCTTTTTGTGTTTCATTCACCTGGCAGTCAGCTCAGGATCTCCATGTCCGTGCACCGCATTCTATAAATTCCGGAGTGACCACAATTGGATGAATCTTTGGTGAGCTGAAATACTTTTTTTCTGTTTTTTTTTTGTATTCTTCACAGACCGCCCAGCTGTCCTTTTATCAAAAAATCTTATGATGGAGGAGCATAAGACTAGGAATATCCAAAAAATCTACAGGAGATTGATGTGCAGGTCTGGTAACATGCTCCTCCATCAGTAGCCATTTTAAGAACATGAGAGCTGTGCATTCTGTAAGGAAGGCTGACGTAACCGCTGGGTGCCATTTCAGAAAAATGTACAATTGGTAATACTTACATGTTAATAAGGACCATAAAATTATGTCCCTAACACAAGTACAGTACATTTGGCAGAGCTCTCAATATGGAGTGGGTCTCATTCTGAGTTTTGTTTATGGAGCTCTTTTATTCCTATATGGTTAGATACGCAGACTTAATAAAATTGCCACAGTGAAAGGAGGACATGCAGTTCTGTGGTAAGTTTTTATGGATGCTTTGCAAAGTCATATAAACAATTTAAGAGTCGTCCTAAAAGACAGAGCTCACTGTGCTATTTTAGTATTATTTAAAGATTTTTCCACCAAACTCACAGATGTTGTCACAAAAGAGTGAATAAAACCAGTAATTGTAAGTGCATGATTACAACCGGGGAGCAGCATGTAACACCATTAAAACATGATTTTGGGCCAGCTGTTAATTAAGACAGGAATACTGCCCTGACAAGTACTGAAATATAACTTAAGGAGATTTGTTATAGCCAAAAATCGTTGGAGTGAGGATTAAATGTAAAAACATCACCCAGTACTTTTTGTTGTAAACCTCTTAATGGCCTGGAAGGTAATAAATGATTTTACTAAAGCCTCATTCAGATGTCTGTAATTCTTCTTTTATATAAAAACACAGACCCTTGTTCATCAGTGTTTTGGATCTGATTTTCATCAGTGTTTTTACCATCGGTTTTTTATCAGTGGTTTTCACTCATGAAGAAAAAATATATTGCACAGTTTCTTCTATTCATCGCAGTGTAAGGCCGGAGTCACACTACAGCGAGATATGGCCGAGTCTCGCAGGTTAAAACCAAGCTCTGGCACCGCCACTCCGGAGCGGAGCGTGCGGCTCCATGTATTGCTGTGCGGCCGCACGCTCCGCTCTGGAGTGCCGATGCCAGAGCTTGGTTTTAACCTGCGAGACTCGGCCGTATCTCGTTGTGTGTGACCCCGGCCTAAATTATAGACAATGTGCAGCGGATGCCATCCGTGTGAAGTTTGTGATTCTCACAGCCCCATAGACTTGTATGGGTAATTTTAATCCATGACTACGATCAAATACAGTGAGGTATCTGTGATTTTTTTGCTGATGATTTGGTCCTCTAAAAAACATGGACATGGTAACAGCCATATAGACTATAGTGTGTACGTGTTCTATCTGTGAAAAAGATTTATTCAATAACTCATATCTATGTCATGGGCATCTAAATGAGGTCCAAGAGACAATAATTCTTCCACTTCAATATATAAGTGTAGGTGATATTTCTTAAGAATAACATTTGCAGAGTCCAAATCTGCTTCAGGACCAGGAAATTTCTGCCTTTAGGACCTCACAAAATTTGGGGATGTAGTATATAGCCTTGGTTTTGCGTGACTAATAGTATTTTCTATTATATACAGTAGAATCCTGATTGTGTACATGCTGTAAGGATTTGGAAGTCTGCAGTTACATATGGTGAAAGTCTACAATAACTAAGACCAAACAACCTTTCATTTTTAGAATTATTTGGAGGGGAATGGGGTCAAACGAATAAAACTCTATTCTACCATTATTGACCTACAAGAAGTATTTTCACTACCACCAGGGTCAGCGTTAGGGGCAGGCAGACCATGCAGACTGTATCGGGCCTGTGAGTAAGGCCTCTTTCACACTTCCATCACTGCGGGTGTATCACAATGCAGTAAAGCGACGTATCGACGGATGTTGGAAAGTAGCGGAAAACGTGTGCAATGCATCCAGTGTGATAACGGATGCCTCGAAAGAGTTCCTGCCTGGATTTTCAGGTATAAGAGAGAGATATTTTACCTGACTAGAAAATCCTTCTGGGTATGCTCAGAACACAAAAACGTGATACGTCGCTGGATTCCTGTTTTTCACAGTCAGCGACGCATCCTGCGCCCATAGGCTTCCATTATAGCCAGCGACGGGCAGTGCAGGATGAGTCGTTGAGCGATTTTCCGACGTGCAGAAAAAACGTTCCTCTGAACGTTTTCTCCACCCGATGGACCGTTTTTGGCCGACGGATCCAGTGCACGACAGATGATATGGATGGCCATCTGTCACAATGCGTCGCTAATACAAGTCTATGAGAAAAAATAGGATCCTGCAGAAAAATTAGCACGATCCTGTTTTCTCAAAACTCGATGGATTGTGATGGGAGATGAAAGACGGAAGTGTGAAAGAGGCCTAAGAGGGGCCCAGCACCGCTCCCCCCTGCATCGCACATTCAACTTATCAGCATCATAGATGCCGATACAGGTGAAAGCAGTGATGGAGGCGAGAGCATCAGAAGACGCTCCCTCTGACATCATGCTTGTGAATCAGCCGGTGCGCGATGATGTCACTTCATCATGCGCAACACTGTGCCCACAGTGGAGCTAATGAGACCAGAGCAGAGCTTGGAGCAGAGTGGGGAATAAGGAGAAGAGGGGAGTATTGCATTTGTATATATATGTATATGCATTGTATGGTGTATGTGTATGCAGTATACTGTATATATATGTATGTATGTGTATATATGTGTATGTATTATACTGTGTGTGTGCGTGTGTGTGGCGCATTATACTGTGTGTGTGTGGGGGGGGGGCTGCATTATATTGTGTGTGGGGGGCTGAATTATATTCTGAGGGGGCTGCATTATACCGTGTGGGAGGCTGCATTATACTCTGAGGAGGCTACATTATAGTCTATCAGGGGACTACATTATAATGTGTGTGGGGCAGCATTATATTCTATGATGGGGGCTGCAGTATACTCTGAGGTGGCTGCATTATACTGTGTGTGTGTGTGTGGGGGGGGGCTGCATTATACTATGAGGAGGGCTGCAGTATACTCTATCATGGCGAGTGCATTATACTATACGTACTATATGGGACCTGCATTATACTGTATCGAGAACTATCTGTGCCCATCATTCTTCCTCAAAGAGACACAGGAACAAAGCGTCAAACAACTTAAATGTTGTCGATCATGCTCATTTAATGGCCTGAACTCAGCGCATGTAAATACAAACAAAATGTTTCTGTGTGATGGTGCAATTTGTTAGCATTTGGGGCCCCACTCTGTCAAGGGTCCCACTTTGTCTAAAACCGGCCCTGACTACCACTGACCAATTGCTGTCTAGTCATTAGCTAAATACAAACAATGGGCTGAGCTGGAGTAGAGTGGTCCTGTACATTGTTTAGTGGCCTTTCACTTCTACAGAAGATAAGGGACCTCACCTCATCTCATACACAGGTAAATGGAAGTTAGGGTGACATTGCCTACATTTGCCCACTGCTGGAACAGATAACATCTAATTGGTTGCTGGGTTTTGGACCTCTAAGTATCTGATATTGATGAACTATTCTATGGTCATTGATCGGTATTGGTGACCTACAGATAGATGATTAATACCTTAAGCCGGACAACCCTCCAGGAATGGTTAAAGGAGGACAAATCAGTCACACGGTGTCTGGTCCACAAAACCCCAAATACTCCAGATATAAATTGGCTAAAGAGGTCTACATCAAATCTGATCATTATCTGTAGTACAACTAGGATTTTCACAAGAAAAGATAAGCTCTAGGAGGTGGGTGTTATGTATATTCTATTAAGAACGACAAACTCTTGCTGTTTTATTCCAATTACTTGTGTATGAGGCATTCAGTACATGAAGATAAGTGATAAAGAAAATATATCATTCAATACTGCCTCAGTAGGTGATCAGGCATGAAAAAGAATGTGGAGTGTGGACCTATGGAGCCTGGTAGGTTATCTGCCAGGCGATAAAACAGATAATCCAGCAAAATATTATTCAGTGTTGTACAGAGAAACTGTCTGCTGCACTGCAAACATAAGGAAACTGAGAATCTTGATGTAGCTTCATAAAATATTCTGCCAAGATATCAGTTGGAGTTTTTATACTTAACTGTTCCATGACACAGGATATGCCACGGAACAATAACTTCCCTCTATAGAAATAAGTTCTGCTGAGAAGTTGGTCATTACTCACCTTGGTACTGAAAGGACAGAAAAAAACTAGGAGTGGCAACTATAAAACAGATAATTTCAGTCATCTAGAGTGGTTTTTCTTGAGCTTTTAAAACATAATACATCGTAATCAAATAAATTTTAACCAAGTAGCGCCAAAACTACATTCCATCATGAAAATTAACCAGATGTATTCAGCTGGGAGCATATTAAACTGCAAATTTGCAACTAAAGGGGTTGTCAAAGTAGTAAATTAATTATTTCCCCTTTATGAAATAAAATAATTAAAAAATCATTATTATTTATTATGGCGCTTTACATGGTAAAAAGGCTGAACTTTTAAATGCCTATTTTGCATCTGTGTTCTCTAAGAAAGCAATTATAACAACTGATTTTCACTGATGCTATAAGAGGTATAAAATAATTCACACTATCTATAAACAGAGAGATGGTGAAGGAACAGTTACCGTATATATGTCATGGTTTACTGTGCTCTCGGGTCAGGTAGTTACAGGGTTAACTCGGATGGCCTCTTTCTGGGTCCTGGGAGGCTTTATATAGCCTCACTGTGAGGTCATTGCTTGTCGTTTATACTTTGACCCTTGGCTGAGTGTGTCTGACCCTGGTGTGCCTCTGCTTTGTGCAAGTACTAAAATCTGTCTGTTTGGTTTCTGATCTGGTCCTGTCCCTGTTGTGATTCCTGCCTGCTGTTTCTGTACCGTCTATTGCCAGTTTTGGTTTTCTGATCTCTTGCTACATCCTGACTATTCTTCTGACTGCCCCTGTGTACTGCGCCGCCCTCTCCGTGTAAAACCCCGCCTGTCCGACCTGAGTTCCCCTCTCCTCTACTTCAGATTCCCTGTAAAATCCTGCACTCATCTCCAGCAGCAGGACGCTAAGCCCCGCCCCCTGTGGTCACATGATCGTAGGTCCTTCTGTTCTCTGCCATACTCAGCACGCTGCTCAGGTCCCGTCTGTCTGAGTTTTCCTTGTGGTATCTCACCCCGGGCTCTCTCACAGTGTGGGTGAGTCACCCTGTTCAGCCGTGGCAGTGCGCCGATGCTGACAGGATCTTGACAATATAGTCAGTATAAGCCGACCCGAGTATAAGCCGAGACCCCTAATTTTGCCACAAAAAACTGGGAAAACGTAATGACTCAAGTATAAGCCTAAGGTGGAAAAAGCAGCAGCTACCGGTAAATTTCAAAAGTAAAAATAGATACCAATAAAAGTAAAATTAATTGAGACATCAGTAGTTTAAGTGTTTTTGAATATCCATATTAAATCAGCCCCACATAATGCTCTATACAGTTCATGATGGGCCCCATAAGATGCTCCATATTAAAATATGCCCCATATAATGCTGCACAAATGTTGATTATGACCCCATAAGATGTTCCATACAAAATACGCCCCATATAATGCTCCATACAGTTTATGATGGGCTCCATAAGATGCCCTTTATTAAAATATGCCCTATAAAATGCTGCACAAATGTTGATTATGACCCCATAAGATGCTCCATATAGACAATTGCCCCATACAATGCTGCACAAATGCTGATTATAGCCCCATAAGATGCTCCATAGACACATTTGCCCTGTATAATGCTCCGCAAATGTGGATTATGGCCCCATAAGATGCCCCATAGAGATATTTGCCCCATATAACACTGCACATGGCCCCATAAGATACTCCATACAGACATTTGCCCCATATGCTGTTGCTGCGATTAAAAAAATTAAAAAATCACATACTCATCTCAGGCCCCCGGCACTTGCTATATTCACCTGCTCCCCGTTCCACCACTAACTGCCGCTGTGTCTTCACCGTCCTCCGCACTGACTGTTCAGGCAGAGGGCGGAATGCACTAATCGCGTCATCGAGCCCTCTGACCTGAGTATCACTGCAGAGGACGCAGAAGACACAGTGGCGGCCGGTGGCGGTGGAAAGGGGAGCAGGTGAATATCGCGCACTGCATTATACTCACCTGCTCCTGGCGCGGTCCCTGCACGTCTGTTCCCCGGCGCCAGCAGCTTCTTCCTGTAGTGAGCGGTCACATGGTACCGCTTATTACAGTAATGAATATGCGGCTCCACCCCTATGGGAGTGGAGTTGGGTCCATATTCATTACTTTAATGAGTGGTACCATGTGACCGCTCACTACAGGAAGAAGCTGCCGGCTCCGGGGAATCAGGGACCGTGCCAGGAGCAGGTGAGTATTTTTATACAGCTGCCGCTGTATGAGTCGAGTATAAGCAGAGAGGGGCAATTTCAGCCTAAAAAATGGGCTGAAATTCTCGGCTTATACTCGAGTATATACGGTAACTAATTTAAATAAAATGAGTTATCCTGGTCCAGATCAATTACATCCTAGGGTACTGAGAAAGATATCAGAAGAAATTACAGAACCACTAGCCAGAATTTTTGAAACACCCTGGAGAAGAGAAGTCCCTATCATAAAAAAACAAAGAAGATGAAGCAAGGAAATTATTAGGATCTTTGAACAATTTATTAAACAGCATGTTTGTAAGTACTTGAATACAGTAACTAACTAGAGCTAGTATGGGTTTGTAGCAAAGACGTCATGCCAGACACCTCTAATTTCCTTTTATAATGGAGTCAGTGACTGTGTGGATCAGGGAAATACAGTAGATAAAATATATCTCGACTTCAGCAAAGCATTTGATAAAGTATATCATACTACCCTTATTGAAAAAAATGACCAAGTAGCGGACTGACAAGGCTACGGTTAGGTGGATTCATAACTAGCTCAGTGATCGTGGTGGTAATAAATGGTTGTACATCCAACTGGACATTTGCATCAAGTGGGGTACCACAAAGCTCTTTCCTGGCCCCAGTGTTCAACATTTTAATAAATGATCTAGATAAGGGAAATGAAGGTAATCTAATGAAATTTGACAACGATGCTAAAGCTAGAAGGGATAGCTAACACTAGACAAGACAGAAAAGATTCAGAATGATGGGCAGCAACTAATAGAATAGTATTCAACAGGAAGAAATGCAAGATTCTACATATGCACAAGAAAAGCCAAAAACTACATCTACAGAATGGGAGGAATAGAACTAAGCAACAGCATGTGTGAAAAGAACTTGGGTATACTAATATATCACACACTGCACATGAGTTAACAGAGCGATGCAGCAGCAAAAAACACAGTTCTGGGATGTATTAAGAGAAGCCTAAAGTCTAGATCATGTGAAGTAATTATCCCCCTGTATCGTCTCCTTGAACAGACATCATCAGGAATACTGTGTCTAGTTCTGGGTACCACATTTTTAACCCCTTTCTGCCATTAGACGTACTATTGCGTCCATGTGGGGTGGGCTTTACTTCCCAAGGACGCAATATGCGATCGGCAGCGCTCACGGGGGGAGCGCCGCCGATCGCGGCCGGGTGTCAGCTGTTTATCGCAGCTGACATCCGGCACTATGTGCCAGGAGCGGTCACGGACCGCCCCCGGCACATTAACCCCCGGCACACCGCGATCAAAGATGATCGCGATGTGCCGGCGGTACAGGGAAGCACCGCGCAGGGAGGGGGCTCCCTGCGGGCTTCCCTGAGCCCCCTGCAGCAAGGCGATGTGATCGCGTTGCTGCGAGGGTCTCACCTCCCTCCCTGCTCCCTCCAGCCCCGGATCCAAGATGGCCGCGGATCCGGGTCCTGCAGGGAGGGAGGTGGCTTCACAGAGCCTGCTCAGAGCAGGCACAGTGAAGGCTGCAGCGCTGCATGTCAGATCAGTGATCTGACAGAGTGCTGTGCAAACTGTCAGATCACTGATCTGTGATGTCCCCCCCTGGGACAAAGTAAAAAAGTAAAAAAAAAAAATTTCAAATGTGTAAAAAAAAATTAAAAAAAAATATTCCAAAATAATGAAAAAAAAAAAAAAATATTATTCCCATAAATACATTTCTTTATCTAAATAAAAAAAACAAAACAATAAAAGTACACATATTTAGTATCGCCGCGTCCGTAACGGCCCGACCTATAAAACTGGCCCACTAGTTAACCCCTTCAGTAAACACCGTAAGAAAAAAAAAAAAAAAAAACGAGGCAAAAAACAACGCTTTATTATCATACCGCAGAACAAAAAGTGGAATAACACGCGATCAAAAAGACAGATATAAATAACCATGGTACCGCTGAAAACGTCATCTTGTCCCGCAAAAAACAAGCCACCATACAGCATCATCAGCAAAAAAATAAAAAAGTTATAGTCCTGAGAATAAAGCGATGCAAAAATAATTATTTTTTCTATAAAATAGTTTTTATCGTATAAAAGCGCCAAAACATAAAAAAATGATATAAATGAGGTGTCGCTGTAATCGTACTGACCCGAAGAATAAAACTGCTTCATCAATTTTACCAAATGCGGAACGGTATAAACGCCTCCCCCAAAAGAAATTCATGAATAGCTGGTTTTTGGTCATTCTGCCTCACAAAAATCGGAATAAAAGCGATCAAAAAATGTCACGTGCCCGAAAATGTTACCAATAAAAACATCAACTCGTCCCGCAAAAAACAAGACCTCACATGACTCTGTGGACCAAAATATAGAAAAATTATAGCTCTCAAAATGTGGTAACGCAAAAAATATTTTTTGCAATAAAAAGCGTCTTTCAGTGTGTGACGGCTGCCAATCATAAAAATCCGCTAAAAAACCCGCTATAAAAGTAAATCAAACCCCCCTTCATCACCCCCTTAGTTAGGGAAAAATTAAAAAAATGTATTTATTTCCATTTTCCCATTAGGGCTAGGGTTAGAGTTAGGGCTAGGGTTAGGGCTAGGGTTAGGGCTAGGGTTAGGGTTAGGGTTAGGGCTAGGGCTAGGGTTAGGGCTAGGGTTAGGGCTAGGGTTAGGTTTAGGGCTAGGGTTAGGGCTAGGGTTAGGGTTAGGGCTAGGGTTAGGGCTAGGGTTAGGGCTAAGGCTAGGGCTAGGGTTAGGGCTAGGGTTAGGGCTAGGGCTAGGGTTAGGATTAGGGTTAGGGCTAGGGTTAGGGCTAGGGCTACAGTTTGGGTTGGGGCTAAAGTTACAGTTAGGGTTTAGATTACATTTACGGTTGGGAATAGGGTTGGGATTAGGGTTAGGGGTGTGTCAGGGTTAGAGATGTGGTTAGGGTTACTGTTGGGATTAGGGTTAGGGATGTGTTTGGATTAGGGTTTCAGTTATAATTGGGGGGTTTCCACTGTTTAGGCACATCAGGGGCTCTCCAAACGCGACATGGCGTCCGATCTCAATTCCAGCCAATTCTGCGTTGAAAAAGTAAAACAGTGCTTCTTCCCTTCCGAGCTCTCCCGTGTGCCCAAACAGGGGTTTACCCCAACATATGGGGTATCAGCGTACTCAGGACAAATAGGACAACAACTTTTGGGGTCCAATTTCTCCTGCTACGCTTAGGAAAATACAAAACACATATTTTTTGTGGGAAAAAAAAAGATTTTTTATTTTCACGGCTCTGCGTTATAAACTGTAGTGAAACACTTGGGGGTTCAAAGTTCTCACAACACATCTAGATTAGTTCCCTGGGGGGTCTAGTTTCCAATATGGGGTCACTTGTGGGGGGTTTCTACTGTTTAGGTACATTAGGGGTTCTGCAAACGCAATGTGACGTCTGCAGACCATTCCATCTAAGTCTGCATTCCAAATGGCGCTCCTTCCCTTCCGAGCTCTGCCATGCGCTCAAACGTTGGTTTCCCCCAACATACGGGGTATCAGCGTACTCAGGACAAATTGGACAACAACTTTTGGGGTCGAATTTCTCCTCTTACCCTCGGGAAAATACAAAACTGGGGGCTAAAAAATAATTTTGGGGGGAAAGATTTTTTTTTTAATTTTCACGGCTCTGCGTTACAAACTGTAGTGAAACACTTGGGGGTTCAAAGCTATCACAACACATCTAGATGAGTTCCTTAGGGGGTCTAGTTTCCAAAATGGTGTCACTTGTGGGAGGTTTCTACTGTTTAGGTACATTAGGGGCTCTGCAAATGCAATGTGACACCTGCAGACCATTCCATCTAAGTCCTCATTCCAAATGGAGCTCCTTCCCTTCCGAGCCCTCCCATGCGCCCAAACAGTGGTTCCCCCCCACATATGGGGTATCAGCGCACTCAGGACAAATTGGACAACAAATTGTGGGGTCGAATTTCTCCTGTTACCCTCGGGAAAATACAAAACTGGGGGCTAAAAAATAATTTTTGTGGGAAAAAATTTTTGTTTTATTTTTACGGCTCTCCATTATAAACTTCTGTGAAGCCCTTGGTGGGTCAAAGCGCTCAGCACACATCTAGATAAGTTCCTAAGGGGGTCTACTTTCCAAAATGGTGTCACTTGTGGGGGGTTTCTACTGTTTAGGTACATTAGGGGCTCTGCAAACGCAATGTGACACCTGCAGACCATTCCATCTAAGTCTGCATTCAAATGGCACTCCTTCCCTTCTGAGCCCTCCCATGTGCCCAAACAGTGGTTCCCCCCACATATGGTGTATCATCGCACTCAGGACAAATTGGGCAACAAATTTTGGGGTCCAATTTCTCCTGTTACCCTCAGGAAAATACAAAACTGGGGGCTAAAAAAATAATTTTTGTGGGAAAAAAATTTTGTTTTATTTTTACGGCTCTGCATTATAAACTTCTGTGAAGCACTTGGTGGGTCAAAGTGCTCACCACACCTCTAGATAAGTTCCTTAGGGGGTCTACTTTCCAAAATGGTGTCATTTGTGGGGGGTTTCAATGTTTAGGCACATCAGTGGCTCTTCAAACGCAACATGGCGTCCCATCTCAATTCCTGTCAATTTTGCTTTGAAAAGTCAAACGGCGCTCCTTCCCTTCCGAGCTCTCCCATCCACCCAAACAGTGGTTTACCCCCACATATGGGGTATCAGCGTACTCAGGACAAATTGTACAACAACTTTTGGGGTCCAATTTCTTCTCTTACCCTTGGGAAAATAAAAAATTGGGGGCAAAAAGATAATTTTTGTGAAAAAATATGATTTTTTATTTTTACGGTTCTACATTATAAACTTCTGTGAAGCACTTGGTGGGTCAAAGTGCTCACCACACCTCTAGATAAGTTCCTTAGGGGGTCTACTTTACAAAATGGTGTCACTTGTGAGGGGTTTCAATGTTTAGGCACATCAGTGGCTCTTCAAACGCAACATGACGTCCCATCTCAATTCCTGTCAATTTTGCATTGAAAAGTCAAACGGCGCTCCTTCCCTTCCGAGCTCTCCCATCCGCCCAAACAGTGGTTTACCCCCACATGTGGGGTATTGGCATACTCAGGACAAATTGTACAACAATGTTTGGGGTCCATTTTCTCCTGTTACCCTTGGTAAAATAAAACAAATTGGAGCTGAATTAAATTTTTTGTGAAAAAAAGTTAAATGTTCATTTTTATTTAAACATTAAAAAAATTCCTGTGAAGCACCAGAAGGGTTAATAAACTTCTTGAATATGGTTTTGAGCACCTTGAGGGGTGTAGTTTTTAGAATGGTGTCACACTTGGGTATTTTCTATCATATAGACCCCTCAAAATGACTTCAAATGAGATGTGGTCCCTAAAATAAAATGGTGTTGTAGAAATGAGAAATTGCTGGTCAACTTTTAACCCTTATAACTCCCTAACAAAAAAAAATTTTGGTTCCAAAATTGTGCTGATGTAAAGTAGACATGTGGGAAATGTTACTTATTAAGTATTTTGTGTGACATATCTCTGTGATTTAATTGCATAAAAATTCAAAGTTGGAAAATTGCGAAATTTTCATAATTTTCGCCAAATTTCCGTTTTTTTCACAAATAAACGCAGGTACTATCAAATAATTTTTACCATTGTCATGAAGTACAATATGTCACGAGAAAACAATGTCAGAATCACCAGGATCCATTGAAGCGTTCCAGAGTTATAACCTCATAAAGGGACAGTGGTCAGAATTGTAAAAATTGGCCCGGTCATTAACGTGCAAACCACCCTTGGGGGTAAAGGGGTTAAAGAAGATATCCAAAAACTGGAGCAAGTTCAGACAAGAGCTACCAGGAGGGTGAGTGGACAGCAAATGATGTTGTATGAAAAATGGTTAAAGGTTCTGGGAATGTTTAGCTTGCAAAAAAGAGGGCTAAGAGGAGACTTAATAGCAGTCTACAAATATATGAAGGGATGTCACAGTGTAGAAGGATCATCCTTATTCTCATTTGCACATGGAAACATTTGCACATGGAAGCAATGGAATGTAAGTGAAAGGGAGAAGATAAAGGTTAGATATTATGAAAAAACATTTTGACAGTGAGGGTGATCAATAAGAGTAACAGGTTGCACGAGAGGTGTTGAGTACATTCTATGATTCTATGTGAAAAGATAGATAATAAAAATAATAATAATAATAAAAACAAGTAGGGATGAGCTTACCTGAATGGTAAATTACTGAGGGTTCGTACCAGACATCTAGTGTGTGTTACTGAACCACATACACAGACGTTTTACTGCACGTCTGGTTTCCTATTCGAGTTCGGCAGCCTAATAAAGTTTGTTGAAAGGCTGAAGCACAGTCAATCAACAAGGTTTTAGACTGTGGGCAATTCTAGAGCCATCACAACCATGTCTAGTATTGACATGGCTGTAATTGGCCAGCGCAGCACATGACTCAGCCTATATAAAGGCAGGATCATGAGTGCCGCATCATTATGCTCTCATTAGTGTAGGGATAAGACATAGCTAGGGTGAGGGACAGATTTGGAGTGCACACACAAAAAAGCTGCAGTGTTTACTCTGCAACCCATATTTGTGGAAGTACTGTGTCAAAAGCCATTATTGTGCACTCTGTAACCCATTTTTGTGGGAGTACTGTGTCTTTCAGTTGCTGTGTGTACTCTGTACCCCCAGTCTGTGGGAGTACTGTCCCAAAAAGCAGCTCTTTGTACTCTGCACCCTCCACTTGTGGGAGTACTGTGCCAAAAAGCCGCTGTGTGTACTCTGGCTACTTGTCTGTGGTAGTAATATGCCTTTATGCTACTGTGTGTACTCTATACCCTCCGTCTGTGGGAGTACTGTGCCTTTAAGCCACTGTGTGTTTTCTAGTAGTCTAGGAAATAAATAATTGGCGTTCGCTATCTCGTTACCATTTATAGGTCAAAGAAATAATTTACGTAAACTGATAGTGTGTTTTCTTGTAGTGTTACAAATAAATAATTGGCATCAGACATCTCGTTGCCATTTACAGGCCAAAGAAATATTTTTTCTGTACTGCTGTCTTTAGTAGTGTGGCAAAAAAATAATTGTGACCATCCATCTCATTACCATTTATAGGCCAAATAAATAATTTTTTTTAATAAACTTTTTAGCAGTGTGGCAAATAAATAATTAGCTATGTGGGGAAAAGAAAAAATAGATAACACTCACCGATCCTTAAAACTTCATGCTTTATTCAAACAATTAAAACGTCATGGCCAGAAGAATGGGTTACAGGAATGTGCGAGCCAGTGCTGACGACGGCCGTTTTGTGCTACACAGCGCTTCCATGGGTCAGTGTGTCCGAGGATATGACACGGGGGGGGGGGGAAATACCCTGGCTCAGGCATACTCCTCCCTCATGTCCACCTCCCACCATACGATGAAATACATAAAAAACATCACAACAGTACCTGTACTAAATTCTCCATAGGACATTCTGAAAAAACAGAGGCAAACATTCTCATGTCAAAAAGATCTTCAAATTACCGTATTTTCTGGCATATAAGATGACTTTTTAACCCCTGAAAATCTTCTCAAAAGTCGGGGGGTCGTCTTATATGCCGGGTACGGCATGTGCAGGGAGCGTTCCAGGATGGTTCCCAGGGTCTGGATTAGAGGAGACTGCGACATCACAAAGGTCCTTCGTGGCGCGCAATGCATCCCTGGGAAAGGAAGCCGCCGCATGCATTGCTGACGGCCGGGAAAACTCCAGGGGCCGTCGGAAGGTAAGCATATCCATATTTTTTATTTTTATACTTTTTTTTTTTTTTTTACACAAATATAGATCCCAGGGCCTAAAGGAGAGTCTCCTCTCCTCCAGACCCTGGGAACAATCCGAGACCGCTCCCTGCACACGCTGTATAAGACGACACCTGATGTATAAGATGACTCCCGAAAAGTTGGGGGTCGTCTTATACGGCAAAAAAATACGGTACTTACCCACTGGGAATATTGGTATATGTACACTACCTAACAAGGCTTACCTCTAACCAAAATACTGTCTAATATTTAACAGATTGTATGTTGGATTGGAATTTCCTCACGGACAAATTGCCAGCCTCTTTTATAAAAAGATGGACATATATCTACTCTTATTGTTTAATCCTACCAGGCCCATCGCACCTGTGGGCATAATCCACTTTGCTTATTGCCTTAGCAGTAATTTGTGCAATTGCCCTCTATAGAGGAGTGTATGTGCCAGTCCATAGGGCCATACTGAAAACAAAAGGTCAATCTTTTTCCTTGTTTTTGTACTTGTTTTTTCATTGCTGCACTATTTTCCTTTGCGGTTTTTCCTCTATCAGGAAGAAGTGGCACATCTTGGGGACAGACCAAGAACTAGCGGAAATTGTAGCAAGGGGGTCACTCATATCGTGCAAGCAAAGCACCAGACTTAGAGATGTCTTAGTCCGTAACCGTATAAGTAAACAAAATTCTAATTGGCTGAATGTGGGAATCTCCAAGGGAAACCATAAGTGCGGACATTGTCCGTTTTGCAGGTTTCACATGGTAGATCGGGTTATACGCATGGGAGCAGTTAGTCCTACGGTATCACAATTCATATCATGTAAAGCAGACTTTGTGGTGTATCTAGTCTTTTGCCCAAGTGGGTTTTTTTATATAGGCAAGACAATACGTCCCCTATATGTGAGGTTTAGAGAACACCACAAATCCATTTTGTCGGGCAAAGAAATACCACGATTAATCAATCACATCAAAAAGAAACACGGAGGAGAGCCGAACGTCCTGACATTTGCAGGTATAGAAAGAGTCACTTTGCCTTCTCAGGGGGAGGGGGGGGGGGGGCGATTTGCACAAATTACTGCTAAGGCAATAAGCAAAGTGGATTATGCGCACAGATGCGATGGGCCCGCTAGGATTAAACGATAAGAGTAGATATGTCCATCTTTTATAAAAGAGGCTGGCAATTTGTCCATGAGGAAATTCCAATCCAACATACAATCTGTTAAATATTAGACAGTATTTAGGTTAGAGGTAAGCCTTGTTAGGTAGTGTACATATACCAATATTCCTGATGTGTAAGTAATTTGAAGGTCTTGTCGACATGAGAATGTTTCCCTCTGTTTTTTTCAGAATGTACTATGGAGAATTTAGTACATGTACTGTTGTGATGTTTTTAATGTTTTTTATGTATTTCATCGTATGGTGGGAGGTGGACACGGAGGGAGGAGCATGCCTGAGCCAGAGTATTTTTCGCCCTGCGTCATATCCCAAGACACACTGACCCGTGGAAGCACATTCCTGTAACCCATTCTCCTGGCCATGACGTTTTAATTGTTCGAATAAAGCATGAAGTTTTAAGGATCAGTGAGTGCTATCTATTTTTTCTTTTTCCCACATAACTATTGTGATGTTTTTTGGACAAGCACCTGGAATCCATTGATACAGCCTGTGTACGGCAACAACACCTGTGATCAAAGAATCCAGCCATACAGCAGTGCCGCTATTTTTTTCTATTGAAGTGTGGAGATCCATTTGTTTGCTCAAGGGCTTGGCACACTGATCTCAGTGGAAGAAAACACAGGTGTAATTTGGTATAAATTCATTTCCAATGATGTCCAATGAGATGGAATCAGAGACTGTACCAGTTAGACAAGGCTTACAAGCCGGCAGAGAGAACGTGGAGGGTTATCTTAAGGAGTGCAAGCATTGCGATGAAGTACATTTTTTGAGTACTAAATCCCTGTAATACAAGTTAATAAATCTGGCTGAAAGGGAAATAAGACTTTTTTTGGACCAATAACTCAGTCCCCGCATTCTAAGAGTCTGGAAAGAAATGTCGCATTTTGGGGATCAAGCCCCCTTTCGAACAGAGTGGGAGAAGATTTTACTAAAATGCTCACAAGACCTTGTACAGCCGGTCTTGAAAAGTAATCTCCACAGTTATGAGGTGGTTAATACAGACATGTTGAAAACACAAGAAGAACTGAATAGCAGGCTCACAGAAAACCAATGGACTATGTTTAATAAAAAGATGGATAATAGACTAATCCCTATACAAGCAGAAATTAAACAAAGGAAACGGGACAAATTTGTGCGAGACAAAATTGACTTTGAAATGGAACAAGTGTTATGGAATAAATGTAAGATTAGGCTAGGTTCACGTTGCGTTAGTGCAGTCCGTTTAGCGCATACGCTAACGGACTGCGTTAACGCAATGTCCAAAAAGGATCGCGTTTAGCGATCGCGCTAGCGCAGATGCCCGATCTGCGCTAGCAAGAACGGAACCAAAAACGCTGCAGACAGCGTTCGAGGTCCGTCACAAAATAACGGAGCATCGCTAACGCATGCCAAAAATGGCATGCGTTCGGGAAGCGTTACATACATTGCGGTCAATGGGTGCGCTTACGGATCCATTACATTGCGTTAGTGGCGCTATGTAACGGATTCCGTTAGCGGATACCCACTAACGCAATGTGAACCTAGCCTTAATGGTGATGAAACACAATCTAGAAAGCATTATCTGAAATGGAGTAAACTGAGAAATAAGAATAAAAACAGGAATCAATCACAAAAGAGAGACTATTTAATGATGGAATCAGACTCCAGCTTAAGTGAAGGCTCAGCAGCTTCACTTAGTTCGATTGAAAGATCATCAGTAGTGATGAGCGAATATACTCATTACTCAAGATTTCCTGAGCACGCTCGGGTGACCTCCGAGTATTTTTCAGTGCTCGGAGATTTATTTTTCTTCGCCACAGCTGAATGATTTACAGCTACTAGCCTGCCTGGTTGCTAGGGAATCCCCACATGTAATCCACCATAACCATAAGTGCGGATATTGTCCGTTTTGTAGGTTTCACGTGGTAGAATGGGATCAGTTAGTCATATGGTATCACAATTTATATCATGTAAAACAGACTTTGTGGTGTATGTAGTCTTTTACCCATTCTCCTGGCCATGACGTTTTAATCGTTTGAATAAAGTTTTAAGGATCGGTGACTGCTATCTATTTTTTCTTTTTCCCACATAACTATTGTGATGTTTTTTGGACCAGCACCCGGAATCCATTGATACAGCCTGTGTACGGCAACAACATATGTGATCAAAGAATCCAGTTATACAGCAGTGCCGCTATTTTTTTTCTATTTAAGTGTGGAAATAAATAGCATCATCCATCTCGTTGCCATTTATAGGCCAAATAAATATTTTTTCAGGGCCACTGTGTATTATCTAGTAGTGCTGCAAATAAATCTACTCTTTGACCATCTCTTTGTGTCTCTGTAAGTAGTGTATAGAAAAACTGCGTCCAAAAATTAGGAGAGTATCAAATAGGGGATGTGGCTGTGCTGTTGGTGTTGTAGCTGATGCAAGGAGAAGACGTGGTCATTCTGTACATGCCCAAATACAACCCCTTCCTTTGGAGCACGCAGCCGACAGGATGTTTTGCATCCTTTTGTAGGCCTGAATACCTCTGCACGAATGGTGAGGCCACAAGATGTTGGCAAGATGTTGAACAGGTGTTGGATTGGATGGCTGAGAATGGCTCCATAGAAAGTGCACAGTTGACACCTGAGGACCATGGTCATCTAACTTCCACCTCCCAAATCAGCCAAGCAGTCTGAGCCCCAAGTCATGCAGCAGTCTTCTGCTTATTGATGACTCCACTGACTGTGGTTCTGTGGCCCATCCGCCGAGCCCTGCCCCAGAAGTGGAATCGACTCAGTGCACTGAAGCCCAACCACTTGTTAGGTTGCAGGATGAGTACGTGGGAAGGCTAATGCACATGGTAAGTGGACCGTTGCAGCACATGTCAGATGCTGACAAAACTCAATTACTAACTGTAGTGACTCTCTGCAGTGAGCAAACTGGCAAGGAGAGCAGGGTTGAGGAGTCAGTGGAAGATGATGTGGGGGATGCTGAAAACCTAGACTGCACAAGGAGAGGAGGCCATCCTAGTGACTTGCGCAGTTTGGAGGAAGAGAAGGTGGCCATGCTGCCACAGCAGCACAGCAAAACAGGGTGCAAAGGCACAGCGCACGGGCCCTAGCTAGTACGTTGGCTGCTACTGCCCACCATGCCGCTGAAATCAGCACACCAAAGACAGCTCAAAAGAGCTCCCTGGTGTGGCATTTCTTCAGGGAATGTGCTGCCAACCTGCATGTCAACAACGCCCTATGCAAGCCTCTATTGTGCAATCATATACTAAGCAGTCATCCCCTCCATGAACTGGTAAGCTGTGAGTGGCTGTCCTATTAGTATTTTGCACCTGTGTTGCTGACATCTTCGCTACATGGGTTGGCTGCATCCTGTAGTGCATTTGTTCAGAGACCTGAGAAGGTAAGCGGTGCGGCCCTTTTTTGGCTGTATTAATAGCCAGATAATACACCTTCCACCGAGGACAGCTTGCCATTGCCTCTGGGTAGCCTACCACACATGAGCCAATACATGCTGCAGTCTCTGTGCATTGACTGCCAAGTAGCCTGTATGGTTACCAGTGTAAATTACTGGGTGGCCACCCTCCTGCTGGATCTCTACTGCAAGGACAACATACTGTCATGACTTCGGTCACTGGTGTGGGAGTGCGAAATGCGTGATTACAAGCAGATGATTGTAGAGAAATTACTGATGACTTTCCCAACTGACAGCAGGGGCTCAGTGTAAAAACAAGGCAGAGGCAGAGGAGGAAGTCGCCAATGCAGCGGGGGTACCACCAGCACCTCGGAAGGCAGGGTTAGCATGGCTGAAATGTGGCAAAACTTTATGAGCACGCCACAACATACAGCACCGTCATGTAATAGGATCCGTTACAACAACATGGGGGAAGAAAATATGTCCACATGTCTCTACGTATTAACAGATGGGTATGCCCCATTTAACTTCTGGGTCTCCAAATTGGACACATGAACGAAGCTTGTCCATTATGCTTTGGAGGTGCTGGTCTGCATTGCTGCAAGTGTTATGTCGGAACGTGTGTTTAGCATGGCAAGAGGTCTGATGACAGACAGGTGCATCCGCTTGTCCACAGCCAACATGGGGAACCTAATATTCCTTAAAATGGAACCATATGTGGATCCCACAGGAAATATCCATACTTTTAAATGACTAGACAACTATACCAGCCGCACCCAACCAGTATTCAACTCTATTTGCCATTCGTTTCATTTGTGTGCCTCCTCCCGAAAAAAACAAAAACAAAACTGTGTTGGTGAGCTACTCCTCCACCTCTTCGAGCTATACCGCTACAACGACTTTCTCCACTTGGACCTATGCCTTGTGGTTCTAGATAACTGGTTTTAGTTTTGTTAAATCTAGGTTGTTTTAAGTCAGCTCCATAAAAAAATTCAAAGAAACACATAAAATAAACAAAAAAAGGAAAAAAAATACAAAAATACAAAAAGAAAAACAAATGTTAGATTACTCATCCGTTGCGTCTTCCACCCACAACGCTACATCCACCTCTTCCTCCATTTGGACCTATGCCTCCTGTTTATAGTACTGCTAGTTTTAGTTTTGAAAAGTCTAGGTGGTTTCATGTCACTTCCAAAGAAAAAAAAAACCCTAATAAAAATAGTGTTGTATTACTCCTCCCTTGAATCTTTATTTATTTTACTCAGTAATGTAGCACCATTTACAGACATTATTGGCTCTATCCCCATTTGGGCTCAGAATCTTATTTCCCTATCAGTATGTCTTAGGAGTGTGGGACAAAACCGGAGTACCTGAAGGAAACCAATAAAAACATGAAGACAAGATACAAAGTGCTTGCAGCTATTGTCCTGGTTGGATTTGAACCCAACACCCCAGTGTTGCAAAACTGCAGTGCTAACCACTGAGCCACCGGGCTGCCCTGCCTCTTTCACCTATTCTGCCATGTCCACCTCCTCCACTTGGACATGTACCTCCTGGTACAAGATTCTTATTTTTTTATTTCTACTCTGCTTAGCATAGGGACAGGATGCAGCTGTAGTGTGTGACAGTATGTTCTGCGTATGCGCAGGATTACAAAAACACTCTATGTGTACTCTGCACCAGTGTCCGTGATAGTACCATACGTAACCAAAAGGTTTTAGAATCTTCAACTTTTTTGGTGGGAGTGATGTGCGTCTAAACATATTTTTGTATTCTTATACAAGCATGTCTGTGATAGTATTGTGCCAAATGCTGCTGTGTGCATTCTTTAACCTATGTCTGTGGATTACTGTGCTAAAATACGACGTGTGTATTCTTTAACCCAGATCTGTGTGAGTACTGTGCCTTAAAGCTGCTGTGTATACTCTGCAACCATGCCTGTGGGGGAACTGTGCCCCACTGTCTGGATGTGAAATTTTTAATCAGCTTTCTCAGGAAAATCTGAAATCATGCTCTGTGGGTGAAATTTATCAGCTTCTGTGGCGGTATTGTGCACCATACTCTGTGAGTAAAATTTGTATGCTGCTTCTATAGGGGTACTGTGCCCCATGCTCTGTGAGTGAATTTTTTAAGCAGCTTCTTTATGAGAACTGTGCCCCATGCTCTGTGAGTGAATTTTTTAAGCAGCTTCTTTATGATTACTGTGCCCCATGCTCTGTGGGTGAACATTTTTAGCAGCTTCTGTGGAGGAAATGTGATAACATGCTCTGTGCATGAAATTTGTTATTAGCGTCTGTGAGGGATACTGTGCCCAAAAGCATCTGTTTACTCTGCAGCCGTGTCTGTACGAGTAGTTTGCCTAACAAATAATTTTACTAATCTTTGTGGCTGGGCATAATGTTCATGAAAGGATTTAACGCATTCCAATTACAGAGCATCTAAGTCGTCATGGACGGCTATTATGTTTCGCTACATCAACTGCTGACCCAGTTGACAAGTGGTTAATTTGCTTGAGTGCTGCCTTCCTTAGATGGGGTAAACATCAGGCTGCCTCTGCAGAATAGAACTCTGCTTCTCCGTTACCCATGTGTACTCTGCTTCCCAGCCTGTGGGCAGTTTGAGATTGGATAGCCGAGAGTGCCTCCAGTTCCATCACTTTATTCGAACTGGGGCCATTAAGAGGGGAGGCGGTGGAACATAAACAAGAATATAGGTATGGAGTACAATTCCAATATCCCTTGCTGAAGTATTCAAGTGTGGTTGCCTGTTTTGAACACATTTTTTTCAAGAGAAACACTTCAGGACTCCAAGGCAACTGCATATGGGAGGTGTCCCAAGGTAATGGCGCTGGGGCTGCCAAGAGCAAGCTTCACGTCGGACAGCCAATTGTATCCAAAATCAAACTACAAGTTTTTATTTTATTTATTTTTTAATCTGTGACTGCTCTACTGTAGCTACTGAAGATAAAAGCTTGGCCCTGTGGGTGAAATTTCTAAGCTGCTTCTGTAGGGGTACTCTGCCCTATGCTCTGTGGGTGACATTTTTAACTGGACTGCCGGTAGCAAGCCTCACATCGGACCGCTAGCTCGATCCAAGATTATACTACAAGCTTTTTTGAAACAGGTCACTGAAGTCCTTACATAAAAAAATAAACATAAGTTTTACAAATCAAATTTGTTTTACGACCATTTTCTAAATCTGTTACCAGGATATAAAAAATCTCCTTGTAAACAGGAGCAGACTCTCAGTGGGTGACTAATCCAATGATGACAAAGACACAGGAAAGAGCATTGCTGCAGATGGTGCTGCTATTATGTAACGTGAAAGACATTAAATCATTAGCGGGCAAATGTTCTCATTTCAACAGGTGTGATGGGCATACAAATCTCTTGAATTTCTGTATGCATTTGCCACGATCAATAGCCATATAGGCAAATGATATACATGGCACATATAACGGGAGCATGGAGTTATTTATTCAAGCCTGTAAATATCTTCTCCAGTTCTGTCACTGAAAAGGAAAAAGGCTTTTTTTTAATTCTAAAAGGAAGAATAAATGTGAGAACCCAGAGGGAGGCGTGGGAGTGAAGCATTCTTCAGACCAAAGGAAATAACAGTGTGGGAGGACTCTGCTTTTAATTCTAAATTCAGGGGGGAAAAAAGAAACCTCATTGTATATGCACTTCTGTTTCTGGAACATGCAATTTAAATCTGTTTACCAATTTTAGATTGATGCTTTTCTGCAGATGGATTCCTAGGAATTGCATCTTGCTTCTGATGTATAGGAATTGCTTTTCTACTCTGCTTTCTGTACCTTAATTTAGGATGCATATAGGTAGCAGACAATGCAATAAAGATGTGCTCTGTGGAAACATTCTGAATATATACTGTAAGTGTAAATGCCCGGGACATGAGAGAGAAGCAGTAGCTTCCATATTAGGGTAAGCCAAAGTCTGTGTCATACACACACACACATACATATATATATATATATATATATACACCAAAACCTACAAGAAACAAAATGAGCAAAAACCCTGCTGTAACTGAATAAGTAAAAAGCAAAAGTGCATTTAAATAACACAGGGTTCTTAGTAATACTCTTTTTGATCAAAAATAGCATAAAAGCCATCGAACCATTGACAAGGTGACTCTGATCATGATAGTCCTACACTGTCTAATATTAAAAATCTTACCATGTGTCAGAGTTGACCTCAGTGTGAATGAGGGCAGACAAAAGGACCGCGTCCCAATCAGTGGACACCAGTCTAGGGAAGCCTTTAAATGTAATTTCCAGCTCAGGAGAGGGAGGCCACACCCCGGCTTGCACAGAATGCAGAAATACAAGATACAAAAATTAAGCTTGGCTTGAGTGGGTATACATGCAGCACGTAAACACATGTTCACATTGGCCATAAAACATACAAAACCTACAAGAAACAAAATGAGTAAAAAACACTGCAGTTACTAAATAAATAAAAAGCAAAAGTGAATTTAAATAACACAGAGTTCTTAGTAATACTGTTTCTGATCAAAAATAGAATAAAAGCCATCCCACCGTCAACAAAATAGGGATGGTATTTTTGCTTTCTGTGCAAGCCGGGGTATGGTCTCCCTTTCCTGAGCTGGAAATTACATTTAAAGGTTTCCGTAAACTGGTGTCCAATGGTTGGGACTCAGTCCTTTTGTCTGCTCTTATTCACACACTTAGGTCAACTTTGACACATGGTAAGGTTTTTAATATTAGACAGTGTAGGACGGTCATGATCAGGGCCACCATGTCGACGGTTGGATGGCTTTTATGCTATTTTCTTACTGAGGAATATTACCTTTGTGTGAATACAGCATATTACTAAAAATCCCCACTGACCTCTGCTGAAGGTTGAGCACATTGGTCACATAAAAGCCGATAAAAATAAATAGTGGTAGCCATTATAAATAATAACCCACAGTGGTTTCCTATTTTTTACAGATGAAGAAAATCAAGTGATTCTCTACCCAATGAAGTATATTCCAAAAAGTGTAAGTGGCCATACGCAGAAGATTAATGTCAACCATCCCCATCATTTTTGGTGGAACTGGATGACAATCTAATCTGTATGGGAGTGTCATGATTCTCCTCTGATGGCAGATGTTTTTTTGGCCTAAGTTTTTGTTTTCAGAGAAGATAGTTTCTACCAGAGTTGAACCATTCAGAACATGTTATGAAACAGAATCCACAATTTTTATGACATCCCAATAATGTCCAATATTGTACATAAGGAAAACGGATTCAGCTTCCATGTTGATTCTTGAAGTTAAAATCTAAAATTATTTTTAGGATGCACACTTAATCATATTTCTGGTGCATGGTTGTCAAAAAGTCATGCTTAATGTACCCAATTCTGTGACTGCGCAGACAACCTTCCATAAGGAGAATATGTTATCTGTTTTAAGATTAATTATTCGGATTTGGAATTACATCACAAAAGATGAAATGGAAATTTGTCACGGGGATACAAAGGCAGTTTCTTGCAAGGCAAAAACAACATAAAAATCATATCGTAAAACAAGATAAAAACAAAAGTACAAGAGTCAGATAGACATATAAATAAACACAACTAATATGGTAGCACTATTTATTTTTTTAAGATTCAAACCTGACAGCATTGTCATATTAAGAGTATATATCCAGATGTATTGTGATTAGATAACTGACTAATCCTGGATTAAAATGTCCTTATTGTACAGTATATATAGACTTAAGCTTACATTGGGTACTCAAATGATAACAATATGATCAGAATTGCAATTCATGTTCTCCCTGATGGGAAGTTCTCAGCTATTTGCAGAATTAAAAAACCCTCTCTTTTGGTTGTAGAGTGTGAACAGGTTTTACGCAGAATTTGGCCACACTTCTACAAGCCTTTTGTGGACAACCAAGATTTTTATCACTATTCTTTCCATAAAGGCTATACATGCTAGATGAAAAGAAATTACCTAGTGTAGGTGCTCACTTTGGTACAATTCTGATGCCTTCTTTAATGAAGGAGACCAATATAGGGTCATCGTTCAATAGTCGCAAAAGTTTAGAAGCAATTTTTGAGATATCACAAAAAAAATGGACTGCATTGCAGAATTTGAGTTGTTTTTTTGTGGTTTGGTGTTTTTTCGCTGTTGGTTAGTGCCTACAAGATTACCTAGGCATTTATTATTAACTCTATTGGAGGATCTCTGTATGTAGGGTAACCTTTATATTTCACCCTATTCTGAATGATAGCAGATTATTTTTAAAAAATTGTGTTATCGCAGCAAATCCATTTAGCCCCAGTGAGTTCTCCAACCATTGTATTGTGTGTGTTGGATGGTGACTATGTGCATGAAGAATAGTGTTCCCAGATGTAGGTTCTTGGTATATTTCAGTAGTAAATAATTGGCCCTTCATAACATGTAAGTATATTCGATATGTACTCTTAATATTACACATTTAGAAATATAAATATTTCGTATAGGTTTACCTGGCTTTCCTATGCTTGTCTTATCTTGTCATATCATATGGTTTTTACAATGTTTTTTTTACCTTGCAACAAGTTGTCCTTATAGCCTGAAGGCAATGTTCCATTTTATTTGTCCTGATGTAATTACGAATTAGAATAATCAATCTCAAAATAAATCACATATCACAAGGCATGCTTTATTATGAAAGGTCATCTTGGCAGTTGTGGAATTGGGTATTATACGCTTGACTTTTACATGTACAATCAAATACACCAGGAATAATAAAAGAATGTTTAATAACTTTGAAACACATTGGTGAATAATATTACACTATATTACATTTTCATTGAATCCTAATAATGAAGTTTGGATTATATCTTTAATATTGACCTGGAAGCTGGACCACACTAAGAACGCTTATTACGGAGATGACATTTCATTGCCCAAATCAAGAAAGTTATTTTAACCATCAAGTTATATGGTGAAAACTAATAAGTAGAATGTGTTGGCTAAAAATATACAAATTTTTTGCAATGTATTTTTCTTATCTAGAACTGTGGATTTCTATCCCCTTCTGCACATCTGTGAGTAAGGGCGTGACTTTATTATGTGACATTGGCATTCCAGCTTTGCCCGCTAGCTCAAAATGAAAAGAAATTCCTGGAAGACTAAAATTGTGACCAGCAGCGGGCACTGCAAATAAATGTTATATAGTTTTATTTCTAAGACTTTTCTTCACCAAATGGGATTTAAAAATTGTTCTACGAAACATTTTTCAGGCATCTGTCTCAAAGGTTATGTGTGCGTCTAAAATTGTGGAAGATTGGAAATTAGACATTATTCAAGCTGTAAATCTCCAGTCTGAGCTTCTTTTCTATGAGGTTATTGATAATTATAGGAATAACATCCCATAAGGTCAATGTGAAAAATGATGTAAACACCTTATTACACATTTATTGCTGCCTCTTTCAATCCCGCTGCACTCTGATAAATCCAATCCATAGGCGGGACAGGGTGTGTTAAGGGGCGGGGAAGCAGTAAAAGGACTATTTTACCCATGTTAAGTCAGAATATGGGGAATGGTTTGGATGACCTTCAAACAAGCAAACAGAAGTTAAATAGGATCTCCTGATAGAGGAGCAATAATAAAACCGCTGCTGTAAACCTGGTTAGGCTTTTCAAAGCAAAAAAAATATTACAATTATTATAAAATATAACAAAAATAAATAAAACACATTTTTCTAACAAAGACCAGCAACACAGTGCAATAAATGAACACGGAACACAAAAATGCACAAGAAAAGAAAAATAGCTGGAAAGAAATCTAATGAAACCCTCTCCATGTGTTGCAGCAAAACACAACCATATTCCTCTCCTCCTATTCTATGTCTGCCTGTGAGACAACTGGCTGCAGTTTTCTCTAGTGTGTCCTGTTTGTGGTTGGATACAATGAATATTAACCCCTTACCGACCTCCGTGGTACTATTACTGCAGAGGTCGGATCCCCTGCTTTGATGTGGGCTCCGGCGCTGAGCCCACTTCAAAGTCACGACATGTCAGCTGTTTTGAACAGCTGACATGTGTCCGCAATAGCAGCGGGTGAAATCGCGATTCACCCACCGCTATTAACTAGTTAAATGCCGCTGTCAAATGCTGACAGCGGCATTTAACCGGGGCTTCCGGCCGCGTGGCCGGAAATGAGCGCATTGCCGACCCCGTCACATGACTGGAGGTCAGCGATGCGTCGGCATAGCAACCAGAGGTCTCATTGCGACCTCTATTATTATTATTATTATTTATTGTTATAGCGCCATTTATTCCATGGCGCTTTACATGTAAGGAGGGGTATACATAATACCTCTATGGTTGCTGATGCCGGATTGCTGTGAGTCGGCGCTCATAGCAAGCCTGCAATTCAGCTACATAGAAGCGATCTGATGATCGCTGCTATGTAGCAGAGCCGATCAGGCTATGCCAGCTTCTAGACTCCCATGGAGGCTATTGAAGCATGGCAAAAGTAAAAAATAAAAAGTTTAAAAAAAATATGAAAAAAATAAAAATATAAAAGTTTAACCCCTTAGTGACAGAGCCAATTTGGTACTTAATGACCAGGCCAATTTTTGCAATTCTGACCACTGTCACTTTATGAGGTTATAACTCTGGAACGCTTCAACGGATCCCGCTGATTCTGAGATTGTTTTTTCGTGACATATTGTACTTCATGTTAGTGGTAACATTTCTTCGATATTACTTGCGATTATTTATGAAAAAAACGGAAATATGGCGAAAATTTTTAAAATTTTGCAATTTTCAAACTTTGTATTTTTATGCCCTTAAATCAGAGAGATATGTCATGAAAAATAGTTAATAAATAACATTTCCCACATGTCTACTTTACATCAGCACAATTTTGGAAACAAATTTTTTTTTTGTTAGGGAGTTATAAGGGTTAAAAGTTGACCAGCAATTTCTCATTTTTACAACACCATTTTTTTTTAGGGACCACATCACATTTGAAGTCATTTTGAGGGGTCTATATGATAGAAAATAATGAAGTGTGACACCATTCTAAAAACTACACCCCTCAAGGTTCTCAAAACCACATTCAAGAAGTTTATTAACCCTTTACGTGCTTCACAGGAACTGAAACAATGTGGAAGGAAAAAATGAACATTTAACTTTTTTTTGCAAACATCTTAATTCAGAACCATTTTTTTTATTTTCACAAGTGTAAAAACAGAAATGTAACCATAAATTTTGTTATGCAATTTCTCCTGAATACGCCAATACCCCATATGTGGGGGTAAACCACTGTTAGGGCGCACCGCAGAACTTAGAAGTGAAGGAGCGCCGTTTGACTTTTTCAATGCAGAATTGGCTGGAATTGAGATCAGACACCATGTCACATTTAGAGAGCCCCTGATGTGCCTAAACAGTGGAAACTCCCCACAAGTGACACCATTTTGGAAACTAGACCCCTTAAGGAACTTATCTAGATGTGTGGTGAGCACTTTGAACCCCCAAGTGCTTCACAGAAGTTTATAACGTAGAGCCGTGAAAATAAAAAATCGCTTTTGTTTACACAAAAATGATCTTTTCGCCCACAAATTCTTATTTTCACAAGGGTAACAGGAGAAATTAGACCACAAAAGTTGTTGTGCAATTTCTCCTGAGTACGTCGATACCCAATATGTGGGGGTAAACCACTGTTTGGGCGCACCGCAGAGCTTGGAAGAGAAAGAGTGCGGTTTTACTTTTTCAATGTAGAATTGGCTGGAATTGAGATCGGACGCCATGTCGCGTTTGGAGAGCCCCTGATGTGCCTAAACAGTAGAAATCCCCCACAAGTGACCCCATTTTGGAAACTAGACCCCCCATGGAACTTATCTAGATGTGTGGTGAGAACCTTGAATGCCCAAGTGCTTCACAGAAGTTTATAATGCAGAGCCGTGAAAATAAAAAATATTTTTTTTTTCCACAAAAAAGATTTTTAGCCACCAAATTTTTATTTTCACAAGGGTAACAAGAGAAATTGGACCCCAAAAGTTGTTGTCCAATTTGTCCTGAGTATGCTGGTACCTCATATGTGGGGGTAAACCACTGTTTGGGCGCACGGCAGAGCTCGGAAGGAAGGAGCGCCGTTTTGGAATGCAGACTTTGATAGAATGGTCTGCGGGTATTATGTTGCGTTTGCAGAGCCCCTGATGTACCTAACCAGTAGAAACCCTCCACAAGTGACCCCATTTTGGAAACTAGACCCCCCAAGGAACTTATCTAGATGTGTGGTGAGAACTTTGAATGCCCAAGTGCTTCACAGAAGTTTAGAATGCAGAGTCGTGAAAATAAAAAATATTTTTTTTTCCATAAAAAAGATATTGTAGCCCCCAAGTTTTTATTTTCACAAGGGTAACAGGAGAAATTGGACTGGAATAGTTGTTGTCCAATTTATCCCGAGTACGCTGATGCGCCATATGTGGGGGTAAACCACTGTTTGGGCGCACGGCAGAGCTCGGAAGGGAAGGAGCGCCTTTTTGGAATGCAGAGTTTGATAGAATGGTCTGTGGGCATTATGTTGCGATTGCAGAGCCCCTGATGTACCTAAACTGTAGTAACCCCCCACAAGTGACCCCATTTTGGAAACTAGACCCCCCAAGGAACTTATCTAGATGTGTGGTGAGAACTTTGAATGCCCAAGTGCTTCACAGAAGTTTAGAATGCAGAGTCGTGAAAATAAAAAATATATATTTTTTTTCACAAAAAAGATTTTGTAGCCCCCAAGTTTTTATTTTCACAAGGGTAACAAGAGAAATTGGACCCCAGAATTTGTTGTCCAATTTATCCCGAGTACGCTGATGCCCCATATGTGGGGGTAACCCACTGTTTGGGCGCACGGCAGAGCTCAGAAGGGAGGGAGCACCATTTGACTTTTTGAGCGCAAAATTGGCTGTCGTGTTTGGAGACCCCCTGATGTACCTATACAGTGGAAACCCCCCAATTCTAGCTCCAACCCTAACCCCAACACACCCCTAACCCTAATCCCAACCTCATCCATAATCCCAGTGGCGTAGGAAGGGGGGTGCGGGGGTGGCGGTCCGCCCCGGGCGGCACAATGCGGGGGGCGGCCGGCGCTGCAGGAGAAGAAAAAAAAAAAAAAAAAAAAGACGCCCCTTTAAATCTTCGGGCGGCGCCGTCCGCCGCCACGACCAGGGCCAGCTCCCCCCACCACCGGACCCCGCCCCCCGCTCTATACTCACCTCTCCTGGTTCCTGCGGCGCCGGCAGCTACAGCGTCCTCTGACTCTGCGACGTCTCAGAGCAGAGGGCGCAATGACGTCACTACTGTGCGCGCCGCTCTGCCTTTCTGTCCTGAGCGTCGCAGAGCCGGAGAGACGCTGACTGCACCGGACCTGCGCTAGGAACGGGAGAGGTGAGGATTTTACTTTTTTTTTTTTTCTTTATGTCTGACTGTCTGGGGCTGGGGCAATGCTGGACACACTGGGGCAATACTGGAGACCATGGGGCAGATTGCTGGACACACTGGGGCAATACATGAGACCATGGGGCAGATTGCTGGACACACTGGGGCAATACATGAGACCATGGGGCAGAATGCTGGACACACTGGGGCAGTACAGGAGACTATGTGGCAGAATGCTGGACACACTGGGGCAATACAGGAGACTATGGGGCAGATTGCTGGACACACTGGGGCAATACTGGAGACCATGGGGCAGATTGCTGGACACACTGGGGCAATACAGGAGACCATGGGGCAGAATGCTGGACACACTGGGGCAGTACAGGAGACTATGTGGCAGAATGCTGGACACACTGGGGCAATACAGGAGACCATGGGGCAGATTGCTGGACACACTGGGGCAATACAGGAGACCATGGGGCAGATTGCTGGACACACTGGGGCAATACTGGAGACCATGGGGCAGAATGCTGGACACACTGGGGCAATACAGGAGACCATGTGGCAGAATGCTGGACACACTGGGGCAATACAGGAGACCATGGGGCAGATTGCTGGACACACTGGGGCAATACTGGAGACCATGGGGCAGAATGCTGGACACACTGGGGAAATACTGGAGACCATGGGGCAGAATGCTGGACACACTGGGGCAATACAGGAGACTATGGGGCAGATTGCTGGACACACTGAATACTGGAGACCATGGGGCAGATTGCTGGACACACCGGGGCAATACTGGAGACCATGGGGCAGAATGCTGGACACACTGGGGCAATACAGGAGACCATGGGGCAGATTGCTGGATACACCGGGGCAATACTGGAGACCATGGGGCAGAATGCTGGACACACTGGGGCAATACAGGAGACCATGGGGCAGATTGCTGGACACACTGGGGCAATACTGGAGACCCTGGGGCAGATTTCTGGACACATTGAGGCAATGCTGGAGACCCTGGGGCAGACTTCTGGACACACTGGGGCAGATTGCTGGACACACTGGGGGTAATATGCTGGACACACTGGGGCAATGCTGGACACTGGGGGTAATATGCTGGACACACTGGGGCAGACTGCTGGACACACTGGGGAAAGGCTGGACACTGGGGCAGATTGCTGGACACACTGGGGGCAGTGCTGGACATACTGGGGCAGATTGCTGGACACACTGGGGGTAATATGCTGGACACACTGGGGCAGATTGCTGGACAACATGGGGGTAATATGCTGGACACACTGGGGCAGATGGCTGGACAACATGGGGGTAATATGCTGGACACACTGGGGGCAGGACTTGAGGCATGGGCAGAATGTAGATACGGGGCATGATTGGAGACACGGGGCAGGATTGGATCATGGGGCAGGACGGATACGATGGAGGCTGGTGGGGCAGGATGTGGAGATCATATGGGGTAGAATGGATACTCATGAGGGCAGGATGCGAGAACATATGGCTGGAGCCAGGAATGAGAAACGGGGCCAGGGTGGGGAATATTATTACCATATAATTAAGGGATATTATTACTGCAGTGATGTATTTATTTTATTTTTTGAGTATACTGTTTTAAATGGGGGGGCGGTCCTGTTACTGTGCAGAGTGACACTATATCACCTTTTTTTCTTCATGTGATGTAATGTAGAAGTTGTGAAAAATTAAGTAATGTGTTCTGCAGGCGGAGCTCGAGATAACTGTGTTATTTCCTGCAGAAACGAGTCCTGGCTGGAAGGAATGATGGCGGTCTGTGCTGGATGAAAGATGAAGGACTTCACCTAGAGACGTCACTGGTGAGTCAGTGTTACCTATACACTGACACTATACACTGTATACTATATAGAGGTCCTGTGTATAATGTCACCAGTGATCTCTGTATTACCTCTACACAGACACTGCATACTAAGTACAGATCTCCTGTGAATACTGGCACTTATGGTGATAGTATTGTGGGTTTTTTTTTATTACTGATCAGTATTGTAGTATTCAGTCACTATGTGGTGGTAATATGTGGTCTGGAAATGGTGTTGTGGTATTTGTCCCTTGTATGTAGTATTATTCGGTCACTATGTGGCCTGGTCATGGTGTGGTGGTATTAAGTCACAGGTGTGGCATGTGGGGGTGACACCATTAGGCCCAGTTTAAGTTCTACAAAACAGGAAAACCGTTTTTGGTAACCTTTGTGTGTATTGAGCCGGGGGGGGGGGCGCCAAACTCGGGAACAGCCCCGGGCGGCAAAAGCTCTAGCTACGCCTCTGCATAATCCTAATCACTAACCCTAACCATAATCACAACCCTTACCCCAAAACAACCCTAATGTCAACCCTAACCATAACCCTAATCAAAACCCTAAATCCAACACACCCCTAATCCTAATCTCAACCCTAACCTCAAACCTAAACCTAATCCCAATACACCCCTAATCACAACCCTAACCTTAACCCTAATCCCAAACCTAACCCTAATCCCAAGCGTAACCCTAATGCCAACCCTAACCCTAATACCAACCCTAATCCAAACCCTAACCCTAATCCCAGCTCTAACCCTAACTTTAGCCCTAACCCTAGCCCTAACTTTAGCCCCAACCCTAACCCTAGCCCTAGGGCTACTTTCACACTTGCGTCGTTTGGCATTCTGTCGCAATCCGTCGTTTTGGACAAGAAACGGATCCTGCAAATGTGCCCGCAGGATGCGTTTTTTGCCCATAGACTTGTATTGCCGACGGATCGTGACGGATGGCCACACGTCGCGTCCGTCGTGCACTGGATCAGTTGTGTTTTGGCGGAGCGTCGGCACAAAAAAACGTTCAATGAAACGTTTTTTTGTACGTCGCATCCGCCATTTCTGACCGCGCATGCGTGGCCGTAACTCCGCCCCCTCCTCCCCAGGACATAGATTGGGCAGCGGATGTGTTGAAAAACTACAGCTGCTGCCCACGTTGTGCACAATTTTCACAACGTGCGTCGGTATGTCGGGCCGACGCATTGCGACGGCCCCGTACCGACGTAAGTGTGAAAGAAGCCTAACCCTAAGTTTAGCCCCAACCCTAACCCTAAATTTAGCCCCAACCCTAACCCTAAATTTAGCCCCAACCCTAGCCCTAACCCTAGCCCTACCCCTAACCCTACCCCTAACCCTACCCCTAACCCTACCCCTAACCCTACCCCTAACCCTACCCCTAACCCTAACCCTACCCCTACCCCTACCCCTAACCCTACCCCTAATTTTAGCCCCAACTGCTGTTCTCCTGCCGACCGGCAGATGGAGACAGATGGCGGGCGCACTGGGCATGCCTCCGCCATGTTCTGCTGCCGGCGGCCAGGAGGAGCAGCAAGAGGATCCAGGGACCTAGGTGAGTATGCTAGGGTCCCCGAATCCCCCTATTTCTCTGTCCTCTGATGTGCGATCACATCAGAGGACAGAGAATTACACTTTACTTTTTTTTTTTTTTTTTTGCGGTCGCCGGTAAACAGTTAATTACCGGCGATCGCAAAACAGGGGTCGGTAATACTGACCCCGATCATGCTCTTTGGGGTCTCGGCTACCCCCGGCAGCCGAGACCCCAAAGATTCTCCCGGTGCCGGCCGGCGGGCGCACTGCGCATGCGCCCGCCATTTTGAAGATGGCGGCGCCCACTGGGAGACACGAGGAGCATCGGGGGAGCTAGGTGAGTATTGGGGGGCCACCTGGGACCCCTTTTCTCTGTCCTCCGATGTGCGATCACATCGGAGGACAGAGAAATTAAAAAGAGATCGCTTTTTTTTTTTTTGCGATCGCCGGTAAACGGTTAATTACCAGCGATCGCAAATGCGGGGTGGGTTAAAAACCCCCCGAATCATGTTCTCTGGGGTCTCGGCTACCCTCGGCAGCCGAGACCCCGGAGAAAATCAGCCTCTGGGGGGCGCTATGGACTTTTTCCACAGCGCCGTTAATTAACGGCGCTGTGGTTTAAGTACCCTTAGCGGCCGCCGTTAAAAGGCGTATCGGCGGTCGCTAAGGGGTTAAATCGCCCCATTCAAAATAAAACAATAAAAAAAATCAAACATACACATACTTGGTATTGCCACGTTCAGAATCACCCGATCTATCAATAAAAAAAGAATTAACCTGATCGCTAAACAGCCTAGTGAGAAAAAAATTTGAAACGCCAGAATTATGTTTTTTTTGTCGCCGTGATATTGCATTAAAATGTAATAACGGGTGATCAAAAGAACATATCTGCACTGAAATGATATTATTAAAAATGCCAGCTCGGCACGCAAAAAATAAGCCCTCATTTGACCCCAGATCACAAAAAATGGAGACGCTACAGGTATTGGAAAATTGCGCATTTTTTTTTTTTTTTAAACAAAGTTTGGAATTTTTTTTACCACTTAGATAAAGCGTAACCTAGACATGTTTGGTGTCTATGAACTCATAATGACCTAGAGAATCAAAATGACAGGTCAGTTTTAGCATTTAGCGAACCTAGCAAAAAAGCCAAACAAAAAACAAGTGTGGGATTGCACTTTTTTTGCAATTTCACCGCACTTGGAATTTTTTTCCCGTTTTCTAGTACACGACATGCTAAAACCAATGATGTCGTTGAAAAGTGCAACTTGTCCCGCAAAAACCAAGCCCTCACATGGCCAAATTGACAGAAAAATAAAAAAGTTATGGCTCTGGGAAGGAGGGGAACGAAAAACGAGAACGCAAAAACGGAAAAGG
The DNA here is from genome assembly GCF_032444005.1 of Ranitomeya imitator. Taxonomy (NCBI): domain Eukaryota; kingdom Metazoa; phylum Chordata; class Amphibia; order Anura; family Dendrobatidae; genus Ranitomeya; species Ranitomeya imitator. The sequence goes on from NC_091284.1 coordinate 134,827,337, forward strand.
GCAAGGTCGTGAAGGGGTTAAGGGCCATCCCTTGACTATTCTTTACCAACCTTAGCCCAATAGAAACTAAAAAAGGAACAGACAAGCAATAAATAAAGATGAGCATTCTCTGCAGGATTAGCACACGACCCTTTGGTTCAGAAACATATTGTATGATACAAAAATTGCTTCAGACAAAAACAGTTTAGGCTATATTGATTCAATAATTTAAAGCAGTGGGAATTTATTAAAGGGGTGGTCTGAAACCAACACTGATTTAATCCTAAGTGTCTATTTAATGTAATAATCTAATTGCTTTTCTAACAAAACCGTACTTTAATTGCAAATTTTCTACTTTTCCATCTCTACTCGATTGGCTTTATTTTATTTCAACCAACTTCCTGTTTGATGACATTTTGATTGAGAATCCTAAGAGCATGCTGGAAAACTCAAATGAGACATCATCAGGGGGTAGCTTCTGTCCTCACCCTGAAAAGAAGAGTCATTAGTGACATCCATTTGGTCTCTGCTCTACTGAGCATGTATTGGTTGACATTTCCGACATATGCGCAGTTGGGTATTGGCACTGTGCAACATTCTTTTTAATGCCCAGTGATGGTGTGTTCCCTCGGCAGCTCTGATGAGGTGTGTTATGGACTGGCAGGAGAGCGCACTGTCAGTAAACAATGTAAGGAGATAACCCAGTGAACATGAAAAGCATCGAGCTGATTTGTACGTGAAAGTGACGTTGGCTTTGGTGGTGGGGCTTGTTTCTACCTTCCCTGCTTATAGAGTTCTCTCCTTACAATGCGCACAGACAGTGCACTCTTTTGCCAGCTCAACACTTCTCATTAAAACGGGCGAAAGAGCACACTGTCACTGTACATTAAAAAGAATATTACACAGTGAGAAGATCCTACTGAGCCTATGTTGGAGTTGACAACCGACACATGCTTCGTTACAGGGTGAGGACAGTTTGTGGCAATGACCACCGCCTCTGCCCCGGAGGACATCTCTTTTGAGTATTCTTGTATGCACTGTAGATTCTCAAATGAAGCATCATCACATAGTAGGTCAAAATAAATAAAGCAGTTAAAATAGAGAGGGAACAGTTGGGCGTTTTTTTAATGAAAGTACGGTATATTAGAAAATCAATTACATTATTACATTAAACAGATAGACATTTAGGTTTAAATCAGTATTAGTTTTGGACTACCCCTTTAATAACTTTGTTCCCATTTTTGGGATAATAAAGCTGGCCATTTTCTCATATGCCATATTTGCACTAACATGTGAGACTTTCCATTATTCTTAACACTTTTGAAAGATGATGAGAAAAGTGAGTAGAGTTCACTTGAATATGACAGAAATTTGGCAAAAATGGAAATGTCTAATGTAAGGAGCGCCAAAGATGTGCCAAAATTATTAAGAGTATGCCTCCTAATCTGGTTTGCATTGATGTAAAATGAGCCAAATGTGTTAAGCGATGCATAGAAAATGCAATTCTAATTAAATACCCTCCGTTACCCTGAACCTTCAGCTTACATTCTCTATGCCAGTAAAGAGACAGAGATGAATAGCAGATAGAACAGATGAAGCAGTCACGATTGTAACAGTGTTTGGACAGATTGTTATAAGAGTAGACAGGGCTCAAGGTGAAAAGTACTGGAACAAGGATTGGATTAGGCATTGGCAGGTATTAAAGGGATGCGTAAACACGCAAAGCAAGAAGTGCAAAACAAACCTGATAACAAAGGCAAATTAGGCTTGTCAACCTATACTATCCGCGACTGGGGTATTTGTGTCCCAAATTGAAATTGTTATTTGTTTGGATGTCATAATTTCTGGCTGTTCAAAACATAAGTGTACATGTGCCACACTACAGTATTTGCTTGGACCCCATACAATGAGAGGTTATAGGGTCTAAAAGGTATAATTGTGTCACTGTGTATTTGGATGACAAAAGCCATGTATATGCCTTTAAGTGAGTTCCAGCGTGCTTCTTACACCGCTCACTTATCTTTGCAGCTGACTGTAGGAAGATGAGGATTGAATTGATCTGAATAGTCATTCCCTGGTGACAGCCTGTGCTAATGGGATTTACTGACAACTGCTATTATATACTAGAAGATTTCAAGTGAGAAGTACAATTGTATCTTGCATATTGCAGGCAGAAACCTTGAAAATCTGTCATTCCCCAAAGGATCTGTGGGTATACAGATGCAACCTTAGGCCAGTGGGCTGAATTAAACTGAACACCAAAGATCCATTATCCAATTAGCCAAAAAGACACAAAAATATTATTGTTTTGGCCAATATCAGCGAGCAAAGAATATAAGAGATTCCATCCCTCTTCAGTGGTGATCGATGGGTTGCTGTATTACAATGTATAAAAGACTGTCAATCACCATATTTTTGCTAATGGGAGAACAGACCTTATCCCTGTAATATGCAGCTCTTATGATGGACAGAAGATTCATCTGTCAGATCCACTTTTATTCTTCAAATGGCCAAAGAAAGAGGATCATGCTGAATGCTAGAAAACACAGTAAAACCCATGTATTTACCATCACCCATGGATATGCTTCCTAAAAAAGGTATAAAACAAAAGAGTCACAAACTTCATAAAATATTTGGTGTAGTACAAAATAAAGTGAATTTAGCAGAATAAGATGCTGACTATTGATGAGCGAGTGTACTCTTCCCGAGCACGCTCGGGTGGTCTCCAAGTATTTGTAACTGCTCAGAGACTAAAGATACCTTCACATTGAACGATATCGCTAGCGATCCGTGACGTTGCAGCGTCCTGGCTAGCGATATCGTTGAGTTTGACAGGCAGCAGCGATCTGGATCCTGCTGTGCCATCGTTGGTCGGCGCAGAAAGTCCAGAACTTTATTTCGTCGCTGGACTCCCGCAGACATCGCTGAACCGATTCAGCGATGTCTTCACTGGTAACCAGGATAAACATCGGGTTACTAAGCGCAGGGCCGCGCTTAGTAACCCGATGTTTACCCGGGTTACCAGAGTAAACGTAAAAAAAAATAAACAGTACATACTTACATTCCGGTGTCTGTCCTCCCCGGCGCTGTGCTTCTCTGCACTGTGTAAGCGCCGGCCAGAAAGCACAGCGGTGACGTCACCGCTGTGCTCTGCTTTCCAGCCAGCGCTTAGTGCAGAGAAGCAGAGCGCCTGAGAGGACAGACACTGGAATGTAAGTATGTACTGTTTTTTTTTTTTTTACGTTTACGCTGGTAACCAGGGTAAACATTGGATTACTAAGCGCAGCCCTGCGCTTAGTAACCCGATGTTTACCCTGGTCACCAGGGGACTTCGCATAGTTGGTCGCTGGAGAGCTGTCTGTGTGACAGCTCTCCAGCAATCACAGCGACGCTGCAGCGATCGGGATCGTTGTCTAGATTGCTGCAGCGTCGCTTAATGTGACGGTACCTTTAGTTTTTGTTATCACAGCTGCATGATTTACGGCTGCCAGCCAGCCTGAGTACATGTGGGGGTTGCCTGGTTGCTAGGGAATCCCCACATGTGTTCAAGCTGTCTATCAGCTTTAAATCATGCTACTAAGGCAAAGAAAACTAAATCTCCGAGCAGTTACAAATACTCGGAGATCACCCGAGCGTGCTCAGGAAAACCCGAGCAACGAGTACACTCGCTCATCACTAATGCTGACCCTTGGGAAAGATTTTGATAAACTACTCCTTTTACTTTGGACTCTTTTACATAAATTTTCCTTACATAGTTTATTGGCACCTTGGCAGAAAGCAAAAGGTTAGCAGTTACTGTGACTATGGCTTTCAAAATAATGGTTACCGTAAGGGTTATTTAGGCCGGGGTCACACTTGCGTGTGCAATGCGAGAAACTCGTATGAGTTTCTCGCATCAATACCCGGCACTGCGGCTGGCACTCGGGACCGGCATGTGCGGCTGCATGTATTTCTATGCAGCTGAACGCTCCGGTCCGAACCGCCAGCGGCAGTGCCGGGTATTGATGCGAGAGTTTCTCACATGGTATGTGTCAAGTATGACACCGGCCTTACTCCTACAAACGAGTTGCTTTAAGAAGATGAACCTTTTTCTATTTCAGCGGGACTGACACCTGAAAACTCGAGGAAAATTTGTAAATACAGCTTTAACTCATTTGATTTTAAAAAAAAAACCAAAATGCTTATTAGCAAATCACTTTAATTAAAAGGTGAAGGTGCCTTACATGAAAAAGCACTAAAACCACTGCAGGCCACTAAGAGACCACAATCAGTCTTACTTGGTGTCCTCTGTGTGTAGCCAACTGTAATCTATCTCTGGCAGTGGAGACCTCCAGGGATGTTGGAGGGTGTGGTGTTTGTCAGAAAAACTGAAAACTGGTGCGGCAGAGAGGTAGGCACAATATGTTAGGAAGAGAGGGAAGTAAGTCCCAGCATGTCTAGCGCTGGCAGAACTATGATGAAGAACATCAAACACTAAATAAGAGTAGATGGCCTGTTATAGAGCATGAGCATCGGGACATTTCCAGGACAGACAAGATTGGTATGAGCACGAAAAGCAGCTGTAACTTGGCATGAGAAAAACAACACCATGCTTTTCTACAGGTTTTGGTTGAAGGACTAAAATGCTGGCAGTCGGCATGACAACTTTTATATGGCTTGCTATCCAGCTAGATACAAATTTACAAATCTGCCAAATTATTAAACTATACACACAGCTCACTTGTATTGTACTATGCACCTAACCTAGTGGATTTGCTATTTAAGTAGTAAGACCCTGAAGGGTTTTTTTTTCTTTTATTTTAGGGGGAAGTAGGGATATTTATAATGTATTGATTCTTCGATGTTGGTTCTCATGCATACAACTATTGTAAAAATACACTGCTCAAAAAAATAAAGGGCACACTAAAACACCACATCCTAGATATCACAATGAAATATTCCAGTTGCAAATCTTTATTCATTATATAGTGGAATGCATTGACAGTGTAAAACAAATATGATCAATGTAAATCAAAATTAATATTTTTCAGAGGTCTGGATTTGAAATGATTATTAAAATCAAAGTGGAAAATCAAATTACAGGCTGATCCAACTTCAGTGTAAATGCCACAAGACAAGAAAATGATGCTCAGTAGTAAGTGTGGCCTTCATGTACCTGTATGACCTCCCTACAATGCCTGCGCATACTCCTGATGATATTCTCCTGAGGGATTTCCTCCAAGACCTGGATTAAAGCATTAGTCAACTCCTGGACAGTCAGTGGTGCAATATGACTCCTCTAAGAGGTTAGTATTGGATTGGACCATGGAAACGCAGTGGACGTGGTGTATATGAGCTTTTCAAAAGCTTTTGATACGGTGCCACACAAAAGGTTGATACATAAAATGAGAACAATGGGGATAGGGGAAATTATGTGTAAGTAGGTTAAGAGCTGGCTCAGGGATAGTAAACAAAGGCTGGTTATTAATGGAGCACACTCAGGCTATGTGCACACGTTCAGGTTTTTTCGCTTTTTTTTGCGGTTTTTCATGGTAAAAACGCTATAAAAACTCATTAAAAACGCATTCATTATGTATTCTATCATTTAGAATGCATTCTGCATATCATGTGCATATGGATGCGTTTTTTTCCGCGAAAAAAACGCATCGCGGTAAAAAAATTAGCATGTTCATTATTTTTGCAGATTTTCTGCATTTTTCCCGCAATTCTATGCATTTGGGAAAAAACGCACAAAAAACGCACCAAAAAACGCATCAAAAACGCGGTAAAATCACGGTAAAAACGCATGCGGATTTCTGGCAGAAATGTCCATTTTTTGTCAGGAAAATTTCTGCAAGAAATCCTGACGTGTGCACATACTCTCAGACTGGTTCACAATTAGCAGTGGGGTACCACAGGGGTCAGTATTGGGCCCTCTTCTTTTTAACATTTATTAATGACCTTGTAGGGGGCATACAGAGTAGAATTTCAATATTTGCAGATGACACTAAACTCTGCAGGGTAATCAATACAGAGGAGGACAATTTTATATTACAGGAGGATTAATAGAAACTAAAAGCTTGGGCTGATAATTGGCAAATGACCTGTAATGGGGATTAATGTAAGGTCATGCACTTGAGGAGAATAAATAAGATGAATAATTATGTGCTTAATTGTAAAACACTTGGTTAAACTGTTACAGAAAAAGACCTGGGTGTATGGGTGGACGATAAACTCACATTTAGTGGCCAGTGTCAGGCAGCTGCTGCAAAGGCAAATAAAATAATGGGATGCAATAGAAGAGGCATAGATGCTCATGAGGAGAACATCATTTTACCTCTATACAAGTCACTAGTTCGACCACACTTAGAATACTGTGCACAGTTCTGGTTTCTGGTGCATAAGAAAGACATAGCTGAACTGGAGCGGGTGCAGAGAAGAGCGACCAAGGTTATTAGAGGACTGAGGGGTCTGCAATACCAAGATAGGTTATTACACTTGGGGATATTTAGTTTGGAAAAATGAAGGCTTAGGGGTGATCTTATTACAATGTATAAATATATGAGGGGACAGTACAAAGACCTTTCTAATGGTCATTTTACTCTTAGACCTGAGATGGGGACAAGGGGGCATCCTCTGCGTTTGGAGGAAAAAAGGTTTAAGCATAATAACAGACGCGGATTCTTTACTGTAAGAGCAGTGAGACTATGGAACTCTCTGCCGTATGATGTTGTAATGAGTGATTCATTACTAAAATTTAAGAGGGGACTGGATGCCTTTCTTTAAAAGTATAATGTTACAGGGTATATACACTAGATTCCTTGATAGGGCGTTGATCCAGGGAACTAGTCTGATTGCCGTATGAGGAGTCGGAAAGGAATTTTTTTCCCCAATGTGGAGCTTACTCTTTGCCACATGGATTCATTTTGCCTTCCTCTGGATCAACATGTTAGGGCATGTTAGGTTAGGCTATGGGTTGAACTAGATGGACTTAAAGTCTTCCTTCAACCTTAAATACTATGATACTATGTTACTTTGAGACATGATGTCTGAGATGCGCTCGATTGGATTGAGTTTGGGGAACGGGCAGGCCAGTCCATGCCTTCATCATGCAGGAACTGCTGACACTTCAGCCACATGAGGCATTGCATTATCATGCATCAAAAGGAACCCAGGGGCCCACCGCAGCTGCATATGGTCTCACAATGGGTCTGGGGATCTCATCTCAGTACCTAATCTCAGTCAGGATACCTTTGACTAGCACAAGGAAGGCTGTGTGGCCCTCCAAAAGAATGCGCACCAACACCATTACTGACCAACTGCCAAACCGGTTATGCTGTAGGATGTTACAAGCAGCAGAATATTTTCCATAGCGTCTCCAGACTCTGTCAAGTCTGTCAGCTCTGCTCAGTGCGAACGAGCTCTCATCTGTGAAGAGCACAGAGCGACAATGTTGAATCTGCCAGTTTTGGTGTTCTCTGGCAAATGCCAAATCGCCTTACATCCATGTGTGGACGTCAGGCCCTCACACTGTCAACAGACTTCATGTTGGTGGTATAAGTAGACACATGGATGTTAGACGCCTGCTGGAGGTCATTTTGCAGGGCACTGACACTGCTACTACTGTTCCTCCTTGCACAAAGGAGGAGATAGCGGTCCTCCTGCTGAGATATTGCCCTCCTACAGCCCCCTCCAGGTCTCCCGGTTCCTGCTCTATGCTCGGCACATCGTGCTGACAGTAACAGACACAACAACCCTTTTTGCCACAGCTCGCATTGATGTGGCATTCTGGATGAGCTGCACTAATTGAGCAACTTCTGTGAGTTGTAGACACCGCCTCATGCTACTCTATTGTACCTCTAGGGGTGAAAGCAATCACAAAATGCAAAAGTGACCAAAACAACTGCCAAAAAGGATGAGAACAAAGGAATGGTCTGTGGTCACCCGATGCAGAACCTCTTCTTTATAGGGGTTATCTTGGTGATTGCCTATCATTTCTACCTGTTGTCTGTTCCATTTCCACAACAGCAGGAGAAAATGATTCACAATCAGTGTTGCTTCCTAACTGGACAGGTTGATTTCACATTGACTTGGAGTTGCATTGTATTATTTAAGTGTTCCCTTTATTTTTTTGAGCAGTGTATTTAGTATGCATACAATGTTTCAGCTTGTGTGTTAATCCAGCAGACAGCAGAAGTAGGAAGCAGTCTGTGTGGTTAGAGTAGCTGACAAAAAATAAAAACTGTAAAGAAACTTTTACAGGGAATAATCTAGAGGTGGCAAGTCATAAACAATTAGTATATATTGCCCCCTACAGAATGCTAGTACTACTATAGTCATCTGATGGAACAGTGCACAGGTGATTGTTTGTTGCACAGACATTTCCCCTGACAATAGAACCCGGCAACTAATAACTTTTCAGAAACATGGAAGGTCCTTAGGTTACCAAAGTCTTTCACCTTCCATCCCAAATAAAGTCTAAACAATACAGTATATTGAATGTCCTTGTCCTTATAGATACTCAAAGGTAAAACAGGCTTATTGGTCTATAAAAATATAACATCACTGTACCTGAAAACTTCATAGAAAAGTTCTATAGAAAACTAGAATCTATAATCCATAATTAGTGGCTATTTTCTATGGTTTGAGAAAATGAGAATAGTCAAAAATATTTTCCTATTTAATTTTTGCAACTAATATTTTTTTTATTCCAGTAACTTTCTGGTCCAAGTTTACATCTAAAAAAAACACAAGTCAATTTACCATTAGTCCACTACCCTGACTCAGTTACTGGTTTTCCAGAGTCATTGCTTCCAAGGCACCAGAGAGACAATTTTATTCCTTTATGTATCCAAAATGCATAATAAATAAAGTTTGTGTCAACAAGCAGCCTTTTTCCAAGCATAAGCAAAATGGCAGACAAAGTTAATGGTTGTGCCACAAATTCTTAAGGATAATGCCCTTAAATAACACTATATTTATTTTTCTGCAAAGTTTTATGTTTTCTGCCTTTCCACTCCGCTTCCTGTGAGCTGACACCTGCTCTGTTGTCACATTGATGACTTCATATTCAGATTCCTCTGCTCCCTTCTTACTACATTTCCCATCATTCCTTGTGCTGGGCTACAAGCCAGCAGTGAGCACAGACCTGTAACTCCGCCCACACCCCTCCCAACATCTCATGTCACACACAGCCCCTAGCACCATCTCCTGTATTGGACACTGGAAAGAATAGAAGTAATGAACAAATCACCATTACACCAGCCCTGGCAATAAAGGTTATCCCCTACTCCCCCTCACTGACATGGATGTGATGGGATGGAATGAATGAATGAATGGACAGATAGGAAGGATCAATGGATGGATGGGGAGAGATCTGAATGCATTCATATTATAAAGGGAATACAGGAATGTGTATATAATAATAATCATTATTTTATATAGAGCTAACATATTCCGCAGTGCTTTACAGTTCACACACATTATCATCGCTGTCTCCGATGGGGCTCACAATCTAGAATCCCTATCAGTATGTTTTTTTTTTTGGAATGAGGGAGGAAACCGAAGTACCCGGAGGAAACCCACACCAACATGGGGAGAACATACAAACTCCTTGCAGATGGTGTCCTTGGTGGGATTTGAACCCAGGACTCCAGCGCTGCAAGGCTGCTGTGCTAACCACTGAGCCACTGTACTGTACACAGGGTATACAGCAGTGTGTGTACATGGATATACATCGCTGTATAGATACAGATGCAGGGAGAGCTGGCAGAAATCATGTGAGCTTTGGGAAATGCAGCCACACCCATCTGTACTGCAAACCACCCATTAGTTGCCAGAGCCTGGAAGTGAGGGAGTATCTGACGTGACATCACAGGAAGCAGGAGATTCTCAGCCAGAGATCATGTGATCAGAAGAGCAGCTGAGGTTACAGAAGGATTTGGTACAGCAATGTATTTAGTGAAGAGCTCATCCATGGAAGTCCAGCAGGAACAACGTCAGCAGCACCCAGTGCGATAATGTAATGACATTCCATCTAGATTCATCCTCTTTCTGAAATGCAGACCTAGCAATCACCTGTTCACATTGGGTGCAGCAGTGGAAATCATATAGGACTTTCCCTTTCTGAATATACTACAATACACCATATGCAGAGTATACACAAATGGTAAGTTGTGACCTTGTCAATATGATTTAACTATATGCACATTGTATCAGACACACATACAAGTCTATGTTATTTCATGTATTTACTTCATTATGTTATTTTGACGCATTATATGTATTAAGTTGCACTCCAGGTTGGAAGAACCTTAATGGAATTGTCCGGTCTTAAACAACAAGTCTACAGTCACTCCATGTGAACGCAGACTTGTGAATTCCCACATTGTGCACTGTGAGGACTCTCTGGTGGGAACAGCTTCATTTTGGTCACATTCCGACTAGACTGTATCCGGTGTATTGAGTGAGGCAGCGCCAAACTAGTCGGATTGTGGCTGGCAGAATGCATATCGTTTACTTGCAGTCATATGTCCGCAGAAAATCCTCACAGCATGCAGAGAGTGCAATGTGAGGATTCACTAGTCTGTAATCACCTAGAGCAGGGGTGTCAAACTGCAATCCTCGAGGGCTGCAAACAGGTCATGTTTTCAGGATTTCTTTGTACTGCACAGGTGATAATTTAATCACCAACTCATTATTTGTGTTGGTGATTAAATTATCACCTGTGCAGTACAAGGAAATCCTGAAAACATGACCTGTTTGCAGCCCTTGAGGAATGCAGTTTGACACCCCTGGCCTAGAGTATCTGCAGTCATGTAGTTTACTAACGGACAACCCCTTTCAAAGGCCTGATCGTTGCCGCGTTGGGTGCTGCTGATGTGGTGACGGCTGGACTTCCATCAGGTATCACACACAAGTCCTATTCTAATTAATCGGGCAAGTATACCACGTGTAGGAAGGTTGCCCAGGCATGCAGATGCATCTCTTATGCCCGACACAAAAATGATCAAAAATAAAACATTTTATATGGTTATTTCTCCAAGTAAAATTCCCTGATTATTATCTTAATGTGGCTCCTAACATAAGCTTCAGTTGAGAGTCATAAATAATATACGAATATGTCAATTATGGCTTCTTATGATAAATTAAATGTACAGGGTGTGCAAGTTATTATAAGATTTATACCAGTCCAGTGGTCATTTCTTTTGCTAAACTCTGACAATATTAAATATTTTCTGTGCTATTAAAGCCAATATTTTCAGTTTTCCATATCTTAAGATTAAAGTGGTAATAAAATAAAAAAGTATTGTCAGGCTCTGCTTCTACGAATAAAAACTTGTGAGCAGTTTTACCGAACATGGTGACAGAAGGTGTCGCGTGATATTACGTGGCACAGTATGAAACACCGGAGGCAGCGGGCTGCGGACAGTTCTCCAGCCTACTATGTGCACTGATATAAATTGGGCCTGTCACATGTCAGAGTTTTGTTTTTATTGCTAAGTTCCATGTCCTGAAGCTGTACACTGAGGGAGACGTGAGAAATCTAGTAGATCAGCAATTCTTCGTTCTGTGGTTTAGAACGCAGCCAGATTTTTCTGTACTAAAAGAAAGTAGTGCTGAATTCCAGAGGAATGTACTGTACATACAGCAGGTATCGATAACAGTCCGTGCTACATCAAGATGGCAGCTCCTCCAGTAAGCAGATCCAATTTGAGGACCATATTTTTTTTTCAAATACTTGAATATTTTGCACTATTTGGACGCTTCTTCACATTTCCAATTCTTGCAGGTTTTTAGGGAGTTTAAAAACAAGCAGTAAATAAAAACATAAGAAAGTAGAAGCTTTCCTTGAGGACTTTCATTGTCATTATGATCCATTATTGACACTGGCTTCACAAACTATATCCTTGCAGCGCTGGGGTCCTGGGTTCAAATCCCACCAAGGACCACAGCTGCAAGGAGTTTGTATGTTCTCCCCGTGTTTGCGTGGGTTTCCTCCGGGTACTCCGGTTTCCTCCCACATTCCAAAGACATACTGATAGGGAATTAGATTGTGAGCCCCAACGGGGAGAGCGATGATGATGTATGTAAAGCGCTGTGGAATATGTTAGCGCTATATAAAAATAAAGATTATTATTATTTATTATCCTTATAATATGTATTGCACATGTATTAGTTATTGTCTTGGAGTTCCAATAAGTTCCAGCATCTCAGAATTATGATGGAAAACCACCAACATTAAGTAAGAGTAAATGGCAAGTTTTTCTACTGTTAGAAGGACAGGTATGCGGACAGTCTGCATTACCATAGTTATATTATACATGCAGCGGGTCTTGTTTTGTATTACCATATTTGCAATTTAAAAGGGAATCTGTCAGCAGATTGTGCTAGCTCATCTGAGAGCAGCATAATGTAGGCAAAGAGACCCTGAATCCAATGATGTATCACTTAGTTTGTAGGGTGCAGACGTTCTGACACAATCAGAGTTCTTAAGTTTAGCAATGCAACAGAGCGGAGAAAGCTAACTCCACCCACACCAGGGTCTGTATGTAGAATGTCTATAGACAGTGAGCTGCTTATCACAGGAGGGCGAGGAGTCGGAATAGTATGCATGCGCTTCTTTAGTTGCTGTAATCCCAGCAATACTAATCTCTAGGTGATAAAACCTTCATTGTAAGCCTGACGTGACACATCAGACATTTGTGTTTTAATCCATACTTCATGTGGTCTTCAGATTACATAGCAAAAGCCTGCTGACAGATTCTCTTTAATAGTCAAGTCTGGCAATTTTTTATTTTATTTTATCGTGAAATAAGGGGCATCTAATGTGGGGGAGATTAGTATTTGATTCCTTGCTGATTTTGTAAGTTTGCTCACTGACAAAGACATGAACAGTCTATAATTTTAAGGGTAGGTTAATTTTAGAATTGAGAAATAGAATATCAAAATTAAAATCCAGAAAATCACATTGTATAAATTATATAAATGTATTTGCATTTTGCAGTGAGAAATAAGTATTTGATCCCTCTGGCAAACAAGACTTAATACGTGGTGGCAAAAGCCTTGTTGGCAAGCACAGCAGTCAGACATTTTTTGCAGTTGATGATGAGGTTTGCGCACATGTCAGGAGAAATTTTGGCCCACTCCTCCTTGCAAATCATCTGTAAATCATTAAGATTTTGAGGCTGTCACTTGGCAACTCGGAAGTTCAACTCACTGCATAAGTTTTCTATGGGATTAAGGTCTGGAGACTGACTAGGCCACTCCATGACCTTAATGTGATTCTTTTTGAGCCACTCCTTTGTTGCCTTGGCTGTATGTTTTGGGTCATTGTCTTGCTGGAAGACCCAGCCACGACCCATTTTTAATGTCCTGACGGAGGGAAGGAGGTTGTCACTCAGGATTTTACGGTACACTGCTCCATCCATGCTCCTATTGATGCGGTGAAGTAGTCCTGTGCCCTTAGCAGAGAAGCACCCCAAAACATAATCTTTCCACCTACATGCTTGACAGTGGGGACGGTGTTCTTTGGGTCATAGGCAGCATTTCTCTTCCTCCAAACACGGCAAGTTGCGTTAATGCCAAAGACCTCAATTTTTGTCTCATATGACTACAGCACCTTCTCCCAATCACTCATAAAATCATCCAGGGTTTCATTGGCAAACTTCAGATGGGCCTGCACATGTGCCTTCTTGAGCAGGGGGACCTTGCAGGCTCTGTAGGATTTTAAACCTTTACGGCGTAATGTGTTACCAATGGTTTTTTGGGTGACTGTGATCCCAGTTGTCTTGAGATTATTAAGAAGTTTCCCCCGTGTAGTTTTAGGCTGATCTCTCACCTTCATCATAATCAAGGATACCCCACGAGGTGAGATTTTGCATTGTGCCCCAGATTGATGTCGATTGACAATCATTTTATATTTCTTTCATTTTCTTACTATTGCACCAAAAGTAGTCTCCTTCTCACCCCATGTCTTACTTATGGTTTTGTAGCCCATTCCAGCTTTGTGCAGGTCTATGATCTTGTCCCTGACATCCTTATAAAGCTTTTTGGTCTTGCCCATGTTGTAGAGGTTAGAGTCTGACTGATTAATTGAGTCGGTGGACAGGAGTCTTTTTATAACGGTGACTATGTAACACAGTTGTCTTTAATGCAGGTAATGAGTTGATTAGGAGCATCTAACTGGTCTGTAGGAGCCTTAACTCTTAATGGTTGGTAGGAGATTAAATACTTAATTCTTACTACAAAGAGGGAATAAATTTATGTAATTAATACACTGATTTTCTGGAATTTATTTTGATATTCTATCTCTCAGTTTTAAAATTCAATAATAACGATTAAGGGGGTGCTCTATACTGTTGGTTATATAGGTGCCAGGAGAAAAAATGTCCAATATAGCTGATACCAAAAATCTCCGGCACTCAAGACAGGAATCAGTGTATTTGTGTAAGAAAACTTTTATTTCAAGAAAAATGTTGGTGGGAATCCACATATGATTTCTCTGTAGATTGGTAATAAACAGTATATGTACAATTCTTGTGCAATTCTCAACGTTTCGGCTGATAAAGCCTTTCTCAAGAGATTACTGTCTGCAATATATACAAAAAACATATAAATGAAAACATATAAGTGAACAGTGTATACAGTACACAAATAGAAGTAAGAAAAAATAGGCAATATGGAACATGAAACTCTGTTGTACTCTCCAGAACGGAAAATTTGTGAACCGTAATTCATATCAAGACCATAAGCATTTATTGGATCCACCAACCTTCATGCCATATTAGAGAGCAATGAAACAAAGGACAATATAAATGATAACAATTCAGAACAAAACAGTAGAATCCTTTATATAGTAATTCCTCATAAATGTCAGGAGAAGCTAAAAACCGAGAAAAAGGAAAAGGAGAGGAATACTACTGGACCTAAAAGTAAAAATTATCTAATTATCTAACTGACTCCCTTACATGCTGATAGGAATATAATGTATATGTTTGCTGCTGATCATATCTATAATTGCAATATGGTGAAAACGTTATTCAAAGCTGTTTAATATGCCCGAATCGAGAATATAGGTCACTCACAGATACTCCGGCTATTGACCGTGCTCCTCCTTTAGTTTGGTAACACTGCACAATCTGGGGTCCTGTTCCTGTTCTGCACTGAGAAGTTATAGCTCTATGGTGGTATTATTTAGTCATGGTATGGCTGCATTATCTAGTCACTCTATGGTAATGCTTTTTAGTCAAGGTGTGGTGGTGGTAATCAGTCATGGTAGGGTGGTATTATGTAGTTATATTCTGGATATACTTCATCCTGCGGACTATAAGACGCACCAGACCATAAGACGCACCCAAAATTTGGGGATGTAAATAGGAATTTTTTTTTTTTAAATACAATATGGGTCTGTCTTATAGTGGGGAGTGGGGGGGTGGTAGTGGAGCGAGGTCACAGGAGGCAGGGTTGCTGCTTCCTGCACAGTGACCATGCCTCCTTTGACCCTTCACCACCACCGCCCCACTCTACTGTAAGCTATATTCGGATTATAAGACGCACCCCCATTTTCCTCCCAATTTTTTGGGGAAAAAGTTTGTCTTCCAATCCAAAAAATATATGGTACTTTTTCAGTCACTATATGGTGGAAATTATTTTGTCACTTTTTTTTCTGGGGTAGGGATTATCTACAAATACAGTACTGTGACACCAATACGCCATCGTAATTGAAAGGTTAAAATAAATCAAAGGCTTTTTTTTTTGTCTGTCTTCTCCTTTGTTAGAACTGACCAATTATCAAAACACTTGCTCGGTAACCAGCAAAAACCAATGCCTGTCTAGTGATATTGGACAGAGGAGGATAGAGATTAGGATAGTCTTCACAAATGACTTTTTTTTTTCCAATATTAATAAAAGTTTATTTTATAGCTTCAGCACAATTTCAAATCACTATTAAATATCCATAACAATAGTAACAAAGTTGAACATCAATAAAAAGTTGATGAAGTTTCTAAACTAATAAAAAGAATGGAAAACTAAACGGCAGCAGTTTAATTTCTGTACTCTATAAATCATTTCCTCACTGGCATGAAAACAAATATTGATCTGAACTTCCCCATTGAGTAAAGGTTTCCTGCACATGTGGTCTAAAGCATATTTTGGTTTAACACTTTAATGTTCTTATCCTGAGAGAAGAGGGATTGTATAGTAGTACAGTTCTAAACCTTTGCCTTCCATGAAAATCTTACCCTAGTGAACCGCTGAAGATGATCATTACCTGCAGTGCAGCTTTTCGCAATGTCTTTTGCAATTTGAAAATGTGCTCATTTTTCCTCTCTAAACTCCTATATCTCCCTTCTCCCCATCTTCTAAAGGGAGACTGTCAGCACAAAATTACTTTACAATCTGCTCTATAAAACCAGAGCTGTCAATTATAGAAGAGAGGGGGTGATAACAGAGGAAAAACAAGTGGGTGGTAAGGTAACGCTCACTTAAATATTTGGCTATGCCAAGAGTGTGCCGGGCACCTGGACTTGGTTTTAACAGTAACAGTCATTCTGTATTGCCAGACTCCATTTAATGCAATACTCCAGGCTGATTTGTGGGATTTCGGATTATTTCTGAACATTGCTATAAAGAAAGCGCTACCATACCAAACTAAAATTACATGAAACGTGACCCTCATTTTATGGTTAGGTTCACAAAGGGAAGTTTTTTTTAATTTCGATGCACTTTTTGGCAGCACGGTGGCGCAGTGGTTAGCACAGCAGCCTTGCAGCGCTGGAGTCCTCAGTTCAAACCCCACCAAGGACAACATCTGCAAGGAGTTTGTATGTTCTCTCCGTGTTTGCATGGGTTTCCTCCAGGTTCTCCGGTTTCCTCCCACACTACAAAGACATACGGATAGGGAATTTACATTGTGAGCCTCATCGGGGACAGCAATGATAATGTGTGCAAACTGTATAGCGCTGCGGAATATGTTGGCACTATATAAAAATAAAGATTATTATTATTATTACTTTTTAGCTAAAAGCAGTATGAGGCTGAGCATTTTTACAAAACATTGCTGGCCAAAGCCAGACGTGAAAGAAGAAAGTAAGAGAAAATATCTTATATTTCAAATTTTATTCCACTTCTTTTTTTTGGCTCAAAAATTCAGTTGAGATATTCAAAAGAATGTTGGCCATATTTATCAAGCAAAATGTGCCAGACACCATGAATAGCGCCATAATCATTATGGCATATTCTGAGCCTTTTTTGACAAGGGGACGTGACCTTGTAAAAAAGGAGCATAAACCTAACGTGCGAAACTATGTGCCATAAGTGCCTCAAGAGTTTGGCACACATTTCTGGCTCAAAGTAGTTGGTATAAACTTAACATGGTTTTCCACTACTGGACAACCCTTGCTTATTCACTTCAAGGCCCGATTAAAATGTAAACAATGGATACTGAAGTCTCGAAGCACGGTTGATCTAGTAATGCTGAAGCCGCTCTTTCTGGTGGGTCATGCGACTTTGGCTACAGGGACACTAATCTCTGTATCTCATCAATACTCTGCCAGATATATGCCAAAGTGGAGCTTAGTCTACGTTGACATTAGCGTTCCGCTAATGTGCGTCGCTGTTGCGTCGGCGACGCAGCGGCGAAGCAGCGGCGACGCGCCCCTATGTTTAACATAGGGGACGCGTGCGTTTTTTGGGTGGCGTTTTTCGACACGTGCGTCGTTTCCGACGCTAGCGTCGGCCGCAAGAAAATGCAACAAGTTGCATTTTTCGTGCGTCCGATTTTCGTCAAAAAACGACGCACGCGTCGCAAAACGCAGCGTTTTTGCGCGTGTTTTGCACGTGTTTTTTTGTGCGTCGTGCGTTGCATCGCCGACGCACCGGCGCGCAACGCTAATGTGAACGTAGCCTTACTATTTGCCACATGGGTTTTTTTTTTGCCTTCCTCTGGATCAACATGTTAGGGCATGTTAGGTTAGGCTGTGGGTTGAACTAGATGGACTTAAAGTCTTCCTTCAACCTTAATAACTATGTTACTATGTTCCTATGTAGGCTCTGATCAAATATTAAAGGCTTCAGCCAACCAGGGACTCTAGGACTGGCTGCAGAAGACTCTTGGCACAAAAATATCAGCCAGGAATACGGGCCAACATCGCTTGGACTGTTCGGCTGCAGGAGGCAAGCATCCATTCTTTTTATTTTAAACGAGTTCCTAACGTGGTCATGCCTGAGATTGTCCACTGTTGGACAACCCCTTTTAAATACACCAGATTTATTGAACAGCATGAACCCCTATGATAAATCTGGCCGGTTTTATGCCTAGTATAAGTTTTAATTGTCTCGGAATTAGAAAGT
The DNA here is from genome assembly GCF_032444005.1 of Ranitomeya imitator. NCBI lineage: Eukaryota > Metazoa > Chordata > Amphibia > Anura > Dendrobatidae > Ranitomeya > Ranitomeya imitator. The sequence continues at coordinate 134,845,649 of NC_091284.1, forward strand.
AATTATAAATACACGTGAAAAACTACTTTGTGAAAAAGCACATACCAAACAAATCAGAAACCATCAATGCACTGTGTGAACAAAACTTCAGACCAAATATGTGATCAAATCTAGTTTATTGTATAGCTAAAACTCAAATATCATATCTAAATTTCCGGTGATTCTCAAATTAACGCATAGTAATAAACATGAATTGCCGTAGTAAAATCTGGAACCTTCATACTTGAATGTAAAGTAAAAATCGAGACGGAATAAAGCGCGTTACTCACATGATATGAAGCTGTATCTGCTACTGATGGACTGACCCCTTCCTGCCTTAAGGAATCCATTTGTGCTCCAGAAAGTAGACCATAATGACTTGGACTTGTATTTTTTTCTCCTTTCTTTTTAGATTTCTTCCCTGTGTCTTTTTTGGTGCTTCTCTGCATCATAAACTCCTCTTGAATTATTTTGTCATTGCTCATGTACCGGAGAAGAGAACTTTCTGAGCAAAATGGAAAGAAAGACTTTAAGAATCTCAAGTTACTTAGATGAAAACCAATGATATATTAAAACTTTGAAGATGTTACTATAACATTGTCCTGCTGTAGACTAGAGAAAATTGCATTTATGTTCACTTACAGATAAATTACGATGACTACTTCTTCCCACAGGGCATTATGTCAGGGTGCTTTGGGGATTTGCACTCATTCTACACGGTTACTGTATTTCTCAGAGAGTTTAACGTATTCCAAGCATTAGATTGCATCAGAACCAAAAGTTATAGGTCCTGGAGGCAATCTGTGATGCTGTGAAAAAATTTAACATTTTCCAAATACAAAATGAAGTATATGCTCTTCTGAACACGATTCTGCTGTTTATCAGATTGCGACTGTTACTTTTTTTCAGAAAATGCTGCTATAGTCAAGCAAGTTATATGAGAAAACAGTAAATGGTACATTTCTACTTGAAATTAAAATTAGCATTATATTATTGGAAAATATATATTAGGATTTTAAGTTCTTAAATCTCCATAAAAAGAGAAAAAAGATGTAATAAAAATATACTGTATATATGCACCTTGTAATGGAAAAATCTACAGCCTAAAATATCAATACCAAAGGACATATACCTTAATGAAAATTAATAAGTAAAAAAAGCAAGTGCATTAAATAATTAACGTAGGGTACTTTGTAAACACTGTTTTTGATTTAAAAAAACCATAAAGCTGTATATCAGGATTTTAAGTTCTTCGTTTTCAATAAAAAGAAAAAAAAAGAGGTAATAAAAATATACTGTATATATGGATCTTGTAATGGAAAAATGCACAGCCTAAAATATCATATATATTATATATACACACAGTAAGTGTATTTAACACAAAAGTATGGGAAAAACAACAGTAACAAAACCACAGTAGAGATCCTATTGTGCAACTAATTAAAGGCAATTTTTGTTCAAGGAGTTTGGCACCCTATCTGATGAAAGCAGCATGATGTAGAGACAGAGACCTGGACTACATTGATGTGTCACTTACAGACTTGGGTGGATCAATTTGTGGGACTTCGTAGATTGGCCGAGTCAGTAGTTTCTGGCTGCTGAATGCAAATCGCTTTTCTTCTGGGATCCCTGGTGTGCGTTTTGATTTGCTGGGCTGGCACAATGTCATCTGTGTGTCACAACGTAATGATGATGTCACACCTGCCCAGGTAATCAAGTCTGTCACTGTGGATCAGGGAAGGGAAGAGATTCGCAAGCCTCTCATCCAGTCACCTGTCACTACTGACTTGGCCAATGAACCGGAGTTGTGCAAATTTATCTGCCCAACTCTAACAACTTACTTTACAGGGTGCTACATTTTTGCTAAAATCCTTTTTATTATCTGCTGCAGATCTACCGGTTCTCTGAATGCTGAGCTTTAGAACCCTGCCAACTCCACTGATTGGCAGTTTTCTGCCTATGCACAGTGTTCACATAAAACTACCAATCAGTGGTGTAGGCGGGGTTATACTGAGCTCAGGTATATGGAAAATTATAATGAACACACAGCAAAAACTATGGTACTGTTGCGCTAATTAAATATACAGATGGCTAAAACACTTATACCTATAACTAGATGGTCGCCCGATTCGAACGCATTGGGTATTCTAGAATATGTATGTAGTATATAGCACAGTCCACATACTATATAGCACAGCCACGTAGTATATAGCACAGCCCACGCAGTATATAACACAGCTCATGTAGTATATAACACAGCCACGTAACATGTTGCACAGCCACGTAGTATATTGCACATCCACGTAGTATATAGCACAGCCCATGTAGTATATAACACAGCCCACGCAGTATATAGCACAGCCCACGCAGTATATAGCACAGCCCACGCAGTATATAGCACAGCCCACGCAGTATATAGCACAGCCCACGTAGTATATAACACAGCCCACATAGTATATAGCAATGTGGGCACCATATCCCTGTTAAAAAAAGAATTAAAATAAAAAATAGTTATATACTCACCTTCCATCGGGCCCCGGATCCAGGCCAGACCTTGACCGATGCTCGTCATGATGCTCCGTTCCCAGTAATGCATTGCGGCAATAACATGTGATGATGTAGCAGTCTCGCGAGACTGCTACGTCATCATCTCACGAGACCGCTACGTGATCTCAAGTCATTGCCGCTGCCGCAATGCATTCTGGGGACCGGAGTGTTGCGAGGAGCGGGAAAGGCTGGCGCGGACAGCGGAAGGTGAGAATATGTTTTGGTTTTTTTTTCATTATTTTTAGCATTATATATTTTTACTATTGATGCTGCATAAGCAGCATCAATAGTAAAAAGTTGGGCACACTTACACAGTTAATGGCAGTGGTAACGGACTGCATTACACCGCGTTATGCCGCAGGGTGTAACGCAGTACTACAACACTATGGGGTGCTGACTGGAGGGGAGTATGGAGGGGCACCGACTGGACGGAAGTAGGAAGGGGCTAATTCGCGGCCGGACTGTGCCTGTCGCTGATTGGTCACGGCCAGCCGGGCGCGACCGACCCGTGATTTCCGTTACAGACAAACAGACAGAAGTACCCCTTAGACAATTATATAGATAGATGCTAACTACATGACAGCAGGTTTACTAGTCCTCTAGTCTGCTGATAAAATAGTGATTTCATCAAAACTAGAGATGGGTGGACCCCTGGATGTTCGGGTCCGGCTGAACAGTTAAAAAAATGTTGGGTACCAGAACAGTACCCGGACCCCATTCACTTGAATGGGGGCCCAAACATTCAGTGTTTGCCATGCTGTCATGTGCATGACAGCGTGGCAAACACTGCTTCTGACTAACAAAAATTATTAGCAATGAACTTTCATTTCACCAGAGTTCAAAATGCAAAATTTGGTGACACTCTTTTCTGGGAGGTGCTAACTATTAGGGAGAGCTGATTTTCTGTAGGTACTAACTGTAAGGGGGAGCAGATTCTCTGGGAGGTGCTAACTGTAAGGGGGAGCTGATTCTCTGGGAGGTGCTAACTGTTAGGGGGAGCTGATTCTCTGGGAGGTGCTAACTGTTAGGGGGTGCTGATTCTCTGTAGGCACTAACTGTAAGGGGGAGCAGAGTCTCTGGGAGGTGCTAAATGTGAGAGGGACCAGATTCTCCGGGAGGTGCTAATTGTGAGGTTAATCAAATTTTCTGGGAGGAGCTAAATGTGAGGGGGTGCAGATTCTCTGGGAGGTGCTAACTGTGAGGGGGAGTAGATTTTCTGGGAGGTGGTAACTGTGAGGGGGAACTGACAGAGGGGGAGTGGAGTATCTAGGAGGTAGTAACTGTGAGGGGGAGCATATTCTCTGGGAGGTAGTAACTGAGTGGGAGCACATTTTGCGGGAGGTGCTAATTGTGAGCGGGAGAAGATTCTCTGGGAGAAGATAACTGTGTGGGGGAGCGGATTGTCTGGGAGGTGCTAACTATGACTGGGAGCCAAATCTCTTTAAGGTGCAAACTGTGAGGGGGAACTGATTCTCTGGGAGGTACTAACTGTGAGAGGGAGCTGATTCTCTGGGGGAAGCTAACTTCCATGAGGAGCAGGTTCTCTGGGAGGTATTAACTGTGAGAGGGAGCAAATTCTTTGAGAGGCACCAACTGTGAGGGAGAAGTTGATTCTATAAAGCAATCAAATGGTAAAGTGGAGTCTCGTGCTCAGATGTGACTTTTTATGCCATCTTAAAAAACCTCAGCAAAAATAAGCTTGATAAAGACCGTGAAGGCCATGTAATATGTCCCTATGCATAAAGGAGGAATCCGTTGCTTGGAAAAGGTTTGTCCCTCACACTGTATAGAAGAGGTCAGCCACAAGATACTAAATAGAAGCTGTGTCAGGACTGCATTTACCAAGTCTTTCCCTTTTCTCCTCCTGCGGCTCCACCACCCATCTTCCATAAATACACCCAGTCTCAGCAGGAAGAAAACAGTGCCCCCCAGTATTAACCAGTTGCCCATTACCATTCTCCCACACCCAATGATATCTCCCAGCTGAGAAGCAGGAACTCTCACACAGCTGATGAATGGTAAGACAGGCGACAGCCCCAATGATAACCTCCCTCCTCATAAATGGGTAAATTTGGGCAGGCTCTGCATGTTGGTTCCAGTGGTCCTCACGTGATTGGAAGTATGTGATTTGCCTACCTCTGGCCACATTCTGACCAGACATATCTGACCTTGCTCAATACAGTTGCATTGAGAAAGGCCACACATATCTAAATGTCCCATAATGGCATGCAAATCCCATACTTGTGGTCACGCACCTGCCACCAGCAATGGAGAAATCTCACAGTTTGCAGTGTGCCTTTTATTATTATTATTATTATTATACATTTTTATAGCGCCATTTATTCCATGGCGCTTTACATGTGAATACAGGGCAAATATAGACAAATACATTAAACATGAGCAGATAACAAGGCACACGAGTACATAAGGAGGGAGGACCCTGCCCGTGAGGGCTCACAGTCTGCAGGGGATGGGTGATGAAACACTAGGAGAGGGAAGAGCTGGCTGTGCGGCTGTTCAGTAGGTTGAGGATCACTGGAGGCTGTAGGCTTGTCGGAAGAGATGAGTCTTCAGGTTCTTTTTGAAGGTTTCTATGGTAGGCGCAAGTCTGATGTGTTGGGGTAGAGAGTTCCAGAGTATGGGGGAAGCACGGGAGAAGTCTTGGATGCGGTTATGGGAAGAAGAGATGAGAGGGGAGTAGAGAAGGAGGTCTTGGGAGGATCGGAGGTCGCGTGTAGGTAGGTACCGGGAGACCATGTCACAGATGTATGGAGGAGACAGGTTGTGGATGGCTTTGTATGTCAGTGTGAGGGTTTTGAACTGGAGTCTCTGGGCGATAGGAAGCCAGTGAAGGGCTTGACACAGGGGAGAGGCTGGGGAATAGCGGGGGGACAGGTGGATTAGTCGGGCAGCAGAGTGTAGGATGGATTGGAGTGGTGCCAGAGTGCTAGAGGGGAGTCCAGAGAGTAGGAGGTTGCAGTAGTCGAGGCGGGAGATGATAAGGGCATGCACTAGCGTTTTTGCAGTGTTGCGGTCAAGGAAAGCACGGATCCGGGAAATATTTTTGAGTTTGAGACGACAGGAGGAGGCAAGGGCTTGGATATGTGGCTTGAAAGAGAGGGCAGAGTCGAGGATCACCCCGAGGCACCGGGCGTGTGGGACTGGGGATAGTGAGCAGCCATTGACATTGATGGATAGGTCTGGTGGAGGGGTAGAGTGAGATGGGGGAAAGATGATGAATTCTGTTTTGTCCATGTTCAGTTGTAGAAAGCGAGCAGAAAAGAAGGCTGAAATGGCAGACAGACAGTGCGGGATTTTGGTAAGCAAGGAGGAGAGGTCAGGTCCGGAGAGGTAGATCTGCGTGTCGTCAGCGTAGAGATGGTACTGCATACCGTGGGATTCTATGAGCTGTCCCAGGCCGAAAGTGTAGATGGAGAAGAGTAGGGGTCCTAGAACAGAGCCTTGAGGAACACCGACTGACAAGGGGCGAAGTGAGGAGGTGGTGTGGGGGAGGGAGACACTGAATGTTCGGTCTGTCAGATATGACGAGATCCAGGAAAGGGCCAAGTCTGTGATGCCAAGGGATGAGAGGATTTGTAGCAAAAGGGAGTGGTCTACAGTGTCAAAGGCAGAAGACAAGTCCAGGAGAAGGAGGACAGAGTAGTGTCGCTTGCTCCTGGCAGTTAGTAGGTCATTGGTGACTTTAGTTAGGGCAGTTTCAGTTGAGTGATGGGAACGGAAGCCTGATTGTAACCGATCAAAGAGGGAGCAGGAGGAGAAGTGGGAGGACAGTTCAAGATGGACGTGTTGCTCCAGCAATTTGGAGGCATAAGGGAGAAGAGATATCGGGCGATAGCTAGACACAGAGGATGGGTCGAGGGAGGGCTTTTTGAGGATGGGTGTGATCTTGGCATGCTTGAAGGATGAGGGAAAGACACCTGTTGTGAGTGAGAGGTTGAAGAGGTGCGTTAGGGTTGGGATGAAGACCGTGGAAAGGTTAGGGATGAGGTGGGATGGGAGCGGGTCAAGCGTGCAGGTGGTGAGGTGTGATCTTGACAGGAGGGTGGAGAGCTGATCTTCTGTCATGGTGGAGAAGCTGGTTTTGGAGGAGCAGGGTTGAGCAGCTAAGAGGGGCAGTGGGCGCTGTGGGCCAAAGCTTTCTCTGATCGTATCGATCTTCTGTTTAAAGAAAGAGGCGAAATCATCAGCAGAAATGAGGGGGGAGGGAGGAGGTGCGGGGGGACGGAGTAGAGAATTGAAAGTGTTGAAAAGCTGTTTAGGGTTGTGGGACAGGGAGGATATGAGGGATGAGAAGTAAGTTTGTTTTGCGGCAGTGAGCGCAGACTTGAAGCTGGCGAGGGACTGCTTGTATGCAGTGAAGTGGTCGGCAGAGTGGGATCGCTTCCATCTCCGCTCAGCAATCCTGGAAGCCCGTCTCAATTCTTTGGTCAGGCTGGTCAGCCAGGGCTGCCTGTTAATTGTACGAGTTTTACTATGCATGAGTGGGGCGGCCGAATTGAGTGTTGTTGTTATTGTGGTGTTATAAAAAGTGGCAGCAGCATCTGTGTCATGAAGGGACGCTATGTCTGTGAGAGGGAGAAGGGACTCAGAGAGTGATTGTAAGTTGAGATGTTTGAGATTTCTGCGAGGGTGAGTGAGTTTGTGGAGTGGGGGTTGCACACTAGGAGAGGAGAGGGACGAGAATGTCAGTAGGTTGTGGTCAGACAGGGGGAGGGGTGTGTTAGTGAGGTTAGTAAGGGAGCAGAGGCGGGTGAAGATGAGGTCCAGCGTGTGGCCATCTTTGTGAGTGGCCTCAGAGGACCATTGAGTGAGGCCAAAGGAGGCAGTCAGTGATAAAAGTTTAGAGGTAGCTGAGGTGAAAGTGTCAATGGGGACATTGAAATCACCCATGATGATAGTGGGGATGTCAAGTATGCCTTGATACTTTACTTGGTGCCTTATGATTGTATTGTTTGGTATTAAGGAATCTATGCAAAAAAAGAGATGACAATCCCTTTAGAGAAACAGATCGTTACCATAACGCACTGACTAGTTCTTTTCAATCTCTTATTAATTAATATAATGTTTCTTATTATTATTCACTACAATTGACTTACCTCTCCTACCATCACGTTTCATCTTGCTAGGATCATCATAGTCTCCAACCCAGTTGTATTCTACAGGCATAGATATTGGCCTCAACTTACCTATATGGTATAACAAAAGAATAATATTTCAAGTTAAATACCATAATCATAAGCTAATGAAGAAAATTGAACAGCAGAAATTCACCAGTAACAAACTACAGTGAGTATATGCTATAATGAATAATCAAAAGAGACTTACCGTTAGCGTGAGAATTTTGGCAAAAATTCACACTTGTTGTAGGCTTACTGACTAAGCTGTGCACATCTTTACAAGCGATAGTGAACCCCATACTGTCTAGCCATAGAATGTGACCCTCAAAGGTCTGCACATCACATTCAGCCAGGGATGGAAAACTGACATTGGACAATAAAATGTTTCCTATGTTTAATCAGCTTAACCTATATACTTAAAAGAGTTTTCCCACAAACAAAGTACATTTTACTCAATAGATCTTGGAATACTAATAAGTTCCACAATTTTAATGTGTTAAATAAAATGCCCCTGGGTTGAGCTAATCTTATAAATGTGCCCCTGCTGTGTACTGTGTAATGGCAGTGTCTGACCGTGCAGGAACATGGTCTGATCATACCACATCTCCTGGACATTGGAGGAAACAAAAGAGGGAACACAGATGACACTGCATGAAATTGCAGCTGATTTTTTTCTGTGAGGTAAAATATTGTTTAAGAATAGACAGGGAAATGTTTTACCATACAGAATGAAATCAGCTGCGATCCTGTGCTGTCCTATCTGTATACAGTACAGATGGTCTGTCCATTTATCAGGATGTAAAAACATACATGTCCATCTAGAAGCAGTAAAGCCGCACAGCTGCAAAAGTGTCCAGGATCAGCCGCGGTTAATTCAAAGCATATTATGTTGCACAGGAGCCCGATATCCAGGTCGAGGTGCTCGCATGAAAACAGGTTCAAAACCAATGGCAGCATACAGAACAAAGCGGCAACACTCACCGGTCCAGGTGTGGTCTGAATCCTTTATTTAGAAAATACAAAAAGACACCATCATCTTCTCGGCTCGGGACAACAAGCAGGGAAGGAGGTGAGCAGGATGTGACGACGGCCGTTTCGCACCGACAATAGCGCTTCCACGGGTCTAAGTTGCAGGAGAGTAACGCGGACCTAAATAGGCAGGTAGGAGGAAAATCCCCCCTCCTCCCTCCCTACCTCTAAACGCTCGCCCCTCCCCCCTGACAATGGCCATAGCAAAAATTACCCTTAGGGATCGATTGCTCCAACCACGTAGCTCTGGGAATCGATATACGGTTCCGCACCAACACGTATCTGACCCGCGTACTTCGTATGTTAGAGATAAGCGGCCCTCCAGCCACCCTATCTGCGAGATCCCTATCCCTTGCCAACACATGCCAGTGCCTCCTAATAGATGCCCTGATCTCCTGGTCCATGGGACCAAAACGAAAACAAAAAATAAACCGTTGCCCTACGGGGGTCTTGTTGCCATCCACCCTGGAACGTGAATGCCCATGAACTCGCTCCACGGCCCTCTGCAACACGTTATCCAGGTAACCCCTCTCACGGAGCCTGTCACATAACTCCCTAGACTGCTCCTCAAACCCTGTCTGCGTGTTGTTAATCCTTCTCGTACGGAGAAGCTGACTATAGGGCAGCGAACGTCTAGTGTGTGCCGGGTGAAAACTGTTAAAATGTAACAACGAGTTTGTTGCAGTGGATTTGCGATGGACAAAAGTGAAAATTTCTCCATCCTGAACCCTCACTGCCACATCCAAGAACTCTAAACTATCACCCCAAACACCGAAGTAAAAGACATCCCCATGGTGTTAAAGGTATTAAGGTAACCATATATCGAATCCCAGAGCTACGTGGTTGGAGCAATCGATCCCTAAGGGTAATTTTCGCTGTGGCCATTGTCTCTCTTGCAGGCATCATGCCATTGGGCAATCTATGAACATAGGGCCTATTAGACATATTGTCCAACAGTTCATATCCTGCAAGACCGATTACATGGTATATGTGGTTTTTTGTCCCTGTAGAAGCTTTTATATAGGGAAAACCATACGCCAATTGTGTATTCGTTTCAGGGAGCACTTCAGATCGATCCGGACGGGTAAAGGTGTGCCTAGATTGATAGAGCATATTAGGGACGCACATCTAGGGGACCCAGAGGTCCTCATGTTCGCAGGCATCGAGAGGGTGGTGGTACCGGCACAAGGGGGTGATGTGCATAAGCTGCTGTTAAGAAAGAAGGCCAAGTGGATCATGCGCACACGCGCGATGGGTCCAGCAGGCTTGAATGACAGGTTGGACATGTTTGTCTTCCTGTAGAGGTTGGTTGCGTTTTGTACCCTTGTGTTCGGTTGTAAGGGCGTTTGTTAATTGCACCGGTATGTTTTTTTGAACCAGGTAGGCACCCTCGGATGTAGTATGGTCCGCGGTTAAAAAAAATGTGCAGGATCAATATTTAAGAAGATGTATCCAGTATGCCGGGCTAGTGGGGGAGGGTTTTGATATGGATATGTCTATACTTTCATGTCCACATGGCCATCTCGGGTATTTTATACTTTATATTGTATATGGTTTTATCTGAGAGCTAACACAAGGTATCGGGGAGTATCCGGGTTTGATCCCGGTTTTTAATATTATTTGTTTCACGCATGTTGTATTTTGTCTTTAGGTGTCAGGGGGGAGGGGCGGGCGTTTAGAGGTAGGGAGGGAGGGAGGAGGGGGGATTTTCCTCCTACCTGCCTATTTAGGTCCGCGTTACTCTCCTGCACCTTAGACCCGTGGAAGCGCTATTGTCGGCGCTTGTTGTCCCGAGCCGTGAAGATGACGGTGTCTTTTTGTATTTTCTAAATAAAGGATTCAGACCACACCTGGACCAGTGAGTGTTTCCGCTTTGTTCTGTATGCTGCCATTTATCAGGATGCCTGCATCTAGGGATCATCTTGTTCTATCTTCTGCCTCCTGATGAACCGTGTTACGGGGAAAGGCGTCGAGGCTGGGGCTATTGGCTGGAAGCTAAGTTGTTTTGGGCTAACACCCTTCTATGCTTTCCGCTGTACTACCCACTAATGCTCACAAGGCTGCCATTGGTTGTAGTTTTTTTGTGTGAACTGTGATGGGCTATTTATTACGATTTGAAACAGGCATTGTTTAACCACTTTGTTTCATTATTTCCCCTTTATGATATTTTGAGTCCTTTTGAATATAGGTTCTATGTATTTATGAAGTGGTTGATATAGCCAATATTATGTAGGACTCTTTAGGGCTATATGCAATTGCATTGTTAGGTACAGTGTATCTTTTGATGCTAGCAATATATGCATGGGGAATGCTACTTATCGCTGTACTGAACCTTTTTTGTTAATAATTTAACCCCTTAGTGACAGAGCCAATTTGGTACTTAATGACCGAGCCAATTTTTGCAATTCTGACCACTGTCACTATATGAAGTTATAACTCTGGAACGCTTCAACGGATCCCGCTGATTCTGAGACTGTTTTTTCATGACATATTGTACTTCATGTTAGTGGTAACATTTCATCGATATTACTTGCGATTATTTATAAAAAAAAAAGAAATATGGCGAAAATTTTTAAAATTTTGCAATTTTCAAACTTTGTATTTTATGCCCTTAAATCAGAGAGATATGTCACGAAAAATAGTTAATAAATAACATTTCCCACATGTCTACTTTACATCAGCACAATTTTGGAAACAACATTTTTTTTTGTTAGGGAGTTATAAGGGTTAAAAGTTGACCAGCAATTTCTCATTTTTACAACACCTTTTTTTTTTTAGGGACCACATCACATTTGAAGTCATTTTGAGGGGTCTATATGATAGAAAATAACAAAGTGTGACACCATGCTAAAAACTACACTCCTCAAGGTTCTCAAAACCACATTCAAGAAGTTTATTAACCCTTTACGTGCTTCACAGGAACTGAAACAATGTGGAAGGAAAAAATGAACATTTAACTTTTTTTTGCAAACATTTTAATTCAGAACCATTTTTTTTATTTTCACAAGTGTAAAAACAGAAATGTAACCATAAATTTTGTTATGCAATTTCTCCTGAATACGCCAATACCCCATATGTGGGGGTAAACCACTGTTTGGGCGCACCGCAGAACTTGGAAGTGAAGGAGCGCCGTTTGACTTTTTCAATGCAGAATTGGCTGGAATTGAGATCGGACGCCATGTCACGTTTAGAGAGCCCCTAATGTGCCTAAACAGTGGAAACCCCCCACAAGTGACACCATTTTGTAAACTAGACCCCTTAAGGAACTTATCTAGATGTGTGGTGAGCACTTTGAACCCCCAAGAGCTTCACAGAGGTTTATAACGTAGAGCCGTGAAAATAAAAAATCGCATTTGTTTACACAAAAATGATCTTTTCGCCCCAAAATTTTTATTTTCACAAGGGTAACAGGAGAAATTAGAACACAAAAGTTGTAGTGTAATTTCTCCTGAGTACGTCGATACCCAATATGTAGGGGTAAACCACTGTTTGGGCGCATTGCAGAGCTTGGAAGAGAAGGAGTGCCGTTTTACTTTTTCAATGTAGAATTGTCTGGAATTGAGATTGGACGCCATGTCGCGTTTGGAGAGCCCCTGATGTGCCTAAACAGTGGAAACCCCCCATAAGTGACCCCATTTTGGAAACTAGACCCCCCATGGAACTTATCTAGATGTGTGGTGAGAACTTTGAATGCCCAAGTGCTTCACAAAAGTTTAGAATGCAGAGTCGTGAAAATAAAAAATATTTTTTTTTTCCACAAAAAAGATTTTTTAGCCCCCAAGTTTTTATTTTCGCAAGGGTAATAAGAGAAATCTGACCCCAAAAGTTGTTTTACAATTTGTCCTGAGTAGGCTGGTACCCCATATATGGGGGTAAACCACTGTTTGGGCGCACGGCAGAGCTCGGAAGGAAGGAGCGCCGTTTTGGAATGCAGACTTTGATAGAATGGTCTGCGGGCGTTATGTTGTGTTTGCAGAGCCCCTGATGTACCTAAACAGTAGAAACCCTCCACAAGTGACCCCATTTTGGAAACTAGACCCCCCACGGAACTTATCTAGATGTGTGGTGAGAACTTTGAATTCCCAAGTGCTTCACAGAAGTTTAGAAGGCAGAGTCGTGAAAATAAAAAAATATTTTTTTTTCCACAAAAAAGATTTTTTAGCCCCCAAGTTTTTATTTTCACAAGGGTAACAGGAGAAATTGGACCCCAAAAGTTGTTGTCCAATTTATCCCGAGTACGCTGATGCCCCATATGTGGGGGTAACCCACTGTTTGGGAGCACGGCAGAGCTCAGAAGGGAGGGAGCACCATTTGACTTTTTGAGCGCAAAATTGGCTGTCGTGTTTGGAGACCCCCTGATGTAACTAAACAGTGGAAACCCCCTAATTATAGCTCCAACCCTAACCCCAACACACCCCTAACCCTAATCCCAACCTGATCCATAATCCTAATCACTAACCCTAACGATAATCACAACCCTAACCCCAAAACAACCCTAATGTCAACCCTAACCATAACCCTAATCAAAACCCTAAATCCAACACAACCCTAATCCTAATCTCAACCCTAACCTCAAACCTAACCCTAATCCCAATACACCCCTAATCACAACCCTAACCTTA